>NC_059366.1:38672500-39272500 GCF_019703515.2 Myxocyprinus asiaticus
TGTGAAACTCGTGAATTAAATAAATACAATGCACACAGACTGAAGTAGTTTAAGTCTTTGGTTCTTTTAATTGTGATGATTTTGACTCACATTTAACAAAAACCCACCAATTCACTATCTCAAAAAATTAGAATACATCATAAGATCAATAAAAAAAACATTTTTAGTGAATTGTTGGCCTTCTGGAAAGTATGTTAATTTACTGTGTATGTACTCAATACTTGGTAGGGGCTCCTTTTGCTTTAATTACTGCCTCAATTCGGCGTGGCATGGAGGTGATCAGTTTGTGGCACTGCTGAGGTGGTATGGAAGCCCAGGTTTCTTTGACAGTGGCCTTCAGCTCATCTGCAATTTTTGGTCTCTTGTTTCTCATTTTCCTCTTGACAATACCCCATAGATTCTCTATGGGGTTCAGGTCTGGTGAGTTTGCTGGCCAGTCAAGCACACCAACACCATGGTCATTTAACCTACTTTTGGTGCTTTTGGCAGTGTGGGCAGGTGCCAAATCCTGCTGGAAAATGAAATCAGCATCTTTAAAAAGCTGGTCAGCAGAAGGAAGCATGAAGTGCTCCAAAATGTCTTGGTAAACGGGTGCAGTGACTTTGGTTTTCAAAAAATACAATGGACCAACACCAGCAGATGACATTGCACCCCAAATCATCACTGACTGTGGAAACTTAACCCTGGACTTCAAGCAACTTGGGCTATGAGCTTCTCCACCCTTCCTCCAGACTCTAGGACCTTGGTTTCCAAATGAAATACAAAACTTGCTCTCATCTGAAAAGAGAACTTTGGACCACTGGGCAACAGTCCAGTTCTTCTTCTCCTTAGCCTAGGTAAGACGCCTCTGACGTTGTCTGTGGTTCAGGAGTGGCTTAACAAGAGATATACAACAACTGTAGCCAAATTCCTTGACACGTCTGTGTGTGGTGGCTCTTGATGCCTTGACCCCAGCCTCAGTCCATTCCTTGTGAAGTTCACCCAAATTCTTGAATCGATTTTGCTTGACAATTCTCATAAGTCTGTGGTTCTCTCGGTTGGTTGTGCATCTTTTTCTTCCACACTTTTTCCTTCCACTCAACTTTCTGTTAACATGCTTGGATACAACACTCTGTGAACAGCCAGCTTCTTTGGCAATGAATGTTTGTGGCTTACCCTCCTTGTGAAGGGTGTCAATGATTGTCTTCTGGACAACTGTCAGATCAGCAGTCTTCCCCATCATTGTGTAGCCTAGTGAACCAAACTGAGAGACCATTTTGAAGGCTCAGGAAATCTTTGCAGGTGTTTTGAGTTGATTAGCTGATTGGCATGTCACCATATTCTAATTTTTTGAGATAGTGAATTGGTGGGTTTTTGTTAAATGTGAGCCAAAATCATCACAATTAAAAGAACCAAAGACTTAAACTACTTCAGTCTGTGTGCATTGAATTTATTTAATACACGAGTTTCACAATTTGAGTTGAATTACTGAAATAAATGAACTTTTCCACGACATTCTAATTTATTGAGATGCACCTGTATATATATATATATATATATGTATGTATATACACACACACACACAGGTAGACTAGTCGTCACTAATCAACTAGTTTGCTGTTGGACAATCAAGACCCTTCTCCATATATTTGTGCTAGACTGAATAAGAAATACTTACCTAGCCCAAAGTGAGCCACGGGCTCCATCTCACACAAGTACCCTGATCCTCCATCTATGATGCGTGTGTGCGGGCCGTTTCTTTTGGTGTAAACTATCACTTTAGCCCCACGAGCAAAAGCCCCAAACTGTGTGCGTGGAATCACACGGAGCCATTTATTAGATGAACCCTACAATGAGAAATCCACCATTAGAAAACTCCCTCTCCAAACAGAACTTTAACCCTTGTGCCGTGTTCCTCATTGGCTACCACTCCTTGTGTTCCCAGGTCAAAATGACCAACCCATTTAAATGGTCACATTAATCTCACATAATCCATACATTTTCACTAAATATTGCATTGATATTTTTTCAACTTGATTTCTAGTAACTAGAACAGGTTTTGTACCTCTTTTTGGAATTTATTGACAATAGGCCTAAATTACCTGAGCTAATGCAACTAAATTTTTGCGTTAAAAAGTGTTTCTTTTATTTTTAAAAAAGCGTTTAATATTTCTTACTATATTAAATACCATACATACAATTTTCTGTCCTGTTTATTACACTACTTTGTTTTGTTTAACCAGAAATTCGTATTTTTTTTTTTTATTCTTTCATTTTTCACTTGTGGTTTTCCCAGTCAAAAATGATCAGCCCATTTAAATGTTCATAAATTTCTCATTATGAATATATTTTCACTAGATATCTAGTAATTATAACAGGTTTTGTACTTATATTTGGAACTTACTGATAGTAGGCTTTATTGACTTGACCTTATACAAGGGAATGCCCCTGTACATTAGTAAACATTGTTCTTACTCTTTGAGAGAATGTGAAAGTTCCCAAAACACATTGTTAGAATATTATTCCTTTGTTCCTGTGGGGTCAAGAATATTTCAGAAGTTATCTGATATATAAGATATCAAAGGTTTTTTGTGTGTGTGTGTGTGTGTGTGTGTGTGTGTGTGTGTGTGTGTGTACACATGTCCGAGGACTTTATGTATGCAAGTACACATGCACATATGTGCTCATCAGGTGATTGGACAGGCTCATCAGGTTTTTTTTGTAGCCCCACCCATTTATTTCCAATGGCTGGTCATGTTTGACCGGGAACACAACAAGTGAAATAAAACCTGGAAAATGTAAAGAACATGATCCATATCTGCCATTGCTCGATAAAACAGACAGTCTTGCCACACACCATTGGTTGTTCAATTTTTACTCTGTTGGGCTATCCCATTGACATTAATTGTATAAATATATTCATAATTCATGTCAATCGTCTAATTTGTGTCTATTTGTATTTCTCCTAAGTATTTAAGGAGACAAAGCTGAGACAATGAAACATAACTGGATCATAAAAGGAATAGTTCACCCAAAAATGAAAATAATCTCATTTACTCACCCTCATGCCATCCCAGATACAGTGCATCCAGAAAGTATTCACAGCGCTTCACTTTTTCCACATTTTGTTATGTTACAGCCTTATTCCAAAATGGATTAAATTCATTATTTTCCTCAAAATTCTACAAACATTACCCCATAATGACAATGTGAAAGAAGTTTGTTTGAAATCTTTGCATGGTTTGGCTCCTCAGAATGTGTTTGATCTTTTAACTCTATACCCCAAAACGTGATCTCCGCTTCTCAAAATCTGGTCTCCTAGCTGTCCCTCAGACACGTCTACCCTCTATGGGTGACAGAGCTTTTTTTTACTATGCCCCTAAACTGTATAACTCACTACCATCAGATATTAGACAAGAATATACCCTGAATTCATTTCAATCATCTCTTAAAGCATTATTACATGAATGCTTTTACTTGATTAATTTTGGTACCCTGTTTTTATTATTAACTCATATAACTCATAACTTATATCTTGTTCTTTTCTGTATGTAAAGCACCATGAGAAGCTACTTTTGAAGGCACTATATAAAGTTTATTCTAATATTTAAGTCCTTTTTTTTTTTTTTTAAGTCCTCTTTTACTATAAATTCTCCTCCATGCCCAGTAGGTAGCGATATACACGAAAAATGTGTATTGCCAAAAACAAAAGAATGTGGAAGTGAAAGTGGTCAGTTATAGTACAAAATTTACTTAAATTTTGACCTGTTTCTCACCCACACCTATCATACTGCTGGACTTAACTACTGGATTCATATGGATTACTTTTTTACTGCTTTTATGTGCTTTTTGAGCTTCAAAGTTCTGGCCACCATTCACTTGCATTGAATGGACCTACAGAGCTGGTATATTATTTTCTAAAATTCTTCAGTTGTGTTCTGCAGAAGAAAGAAAGTCATACACATCTGGGGTGCATGAGGGTGAGTAAATTATCATTTTTGGGTGAACTATTCCTTTAAGTCTCATATGCTCTATAACAGCAACCTCTGAGCAATAACATTTTCTCTTTGAGAAGCCTATTGTGCACTGCCTATTTAAAAGTGGCTAAACATCATCTGTCTAAAACATATGTCCTCACCTGTGTGACTCTGTACAAAGAGATGGGCTGAGCCGCACTTTCCCCGTGTGTCACCAACAGATCCAACAGTCCATCTCCATCAAAATCAGTCACAGCTGCTCCTGAAAAACAAATATATCTCCTCAGACAGGAACTGAATCACAGATATGACAACAACTGTTGTTTTCCCATCTAAACAACATATTACTTAAAAAAATCTTAGACTTTAGACTGATTCTAGCATTTCAATCATTCCAGTGACTTTTTTTATAATGATGACTTGGTCGCGAGTGGTGTTCGCACTCAATACTTAATGCTGACTCAAGGTGTTATTCACAACTACAGTAGCACACAAGCCTGGATTTGTAATGCCATCTAGTGGCAAAAAACAACTCCATATAGCTATTAAAAAAAAAAAAAACCTTGGAGGAACCAGACTCAGGCAACTGTCTGTGGGAGCTCATCCTCCTCTAGTAGGCACATTTTTAAATAAATAAATAAATAAATATATATAGCAAATATCATTTAGTTACATCTTATGTGTAATTGTAACCCTACATCAAAAATGTGCAGTGCAAGCAGTCCCTGCATGTAACCTGCAACATTTAAAACCTTTGTTTTAGTGCAATTGTTGATTGACAAGTGAGTAGGCGGTTCTTCGTTTTTGTTTGGAATGTATCAAGACAAATGAGCGTTTACACAACAAATGCGATGTGGTCACCTACGTTTAAACAAAAAGCGTTGGATCCTGTTTAGCGCTGACCACTTGTGATCGGATCACCTGAGACGGATGTTACCACCAGATCAATCTCTGTTATTGAACTCACTCATAATCGTTTATAAATTAAAAACACATTACACAACCTGGATCATTTTCAAGTTATTTTAAGGGGAACTATCTTAATATGTATCATTTCCAAAACTCATGGATTTTTCTTTTTTTTTTTTTTTTTTTGCAAAAGTTAGTTTTATAAAATAAACAGCCCTAAATTTCGATGGAATGACTGAGCCAAACCCTTCATACCGGTTCCACGTCCCTCTGGTTCCGCGGCCTCCCCAACGTTCAGCTCCTCAATCTGTGGATCTCCATGTTCTCTCCGCGAAACTCTGCCATGGTAAAGATGAATTGCTTATTCTGGCTTTTGGTTTGAGACAGCTCCACACAAAGGAACAGTCAAAGACAAACGTACCTTGTCAGCTCCATGTTATACAACAAGTCCCAAAGGAGAGATTCATTTACAGACTCGTGAAAACCCCCACAGTATTGAATTAATGAAAACATTTCTAAGTCTGGTAGTTCATACTTTCTAGTATTTTAATGACTAAAAAAGCTAACCGAGATGTTTCTATGGTTATTTTATACAAAGCGCTAAATGCTTTGCTTTCAGAGAACTGAGGGTCTAAAATGTTTGAGCATGGGATTAGAATCAAATTTGAAAAAATATTTTCTGTTTAATATTACAGTGTTCGCATTAGAAAACAAGTGTGTAACGGTGAGGGTCAGATGTACAGGGACATTCCCATCAGGTAGAGTTGAGGTCTGGCTGTTGGACTTTTTGGCATGTTGAACAGCCTGGGCATACCACCAAATCCCCAAAATGGAAAGAGTTTCCATAACTATTTCCTGCCTTACAAACGTAAATGTTACAGAAATACCTATATTACGTAATTATAATAGTGTGCTTTGGAAGATCATATTGATCATATTGGCCGCCAGTGTATATATATATGCAGTAAATAAACATATACATTTACACACATTCATAGATACACACACACACACACGCACACACACAAATACATACATACACACACACACACACACACACACACAGTTGTGCTCAAAAGTTTGCATACCCTGGCAGAAATTGTGAAATTTTGGCATTGATTTTGAAAATATGACTGATCATATGACTGAATATATGTCTTTTATTTAAGGATAGTGATCATATGAAGCCATTTATCATCACATAGTTGTTTGGCTCCTTTTTAAATCATAATGATAACAGAAATCACCCAAATGGCCCTGAACAAAAGTTTACATACCCTTGAATGTTTGGCCTTGTTACAGACACACAAGGTGAAACACACAGGTCTAAATGGCAATTAAAGGTTAAATTTCCCACACCTGTGGCTTTTTAAATTTGCAATTAGTGTCGGTGTATAAATAATCAATGAGTTTGTTAGCTCTCACATGAATGCACTGAGCAGGCTAGATACTGAGCCATGGGGAGCAGAAAAGAACTGTCAAAAGACCTGCGTAACAAGGTAATGGAACTTTATAAAGATGGAAAAGGATTTAAAAAGATATCCAAAGCCTTGAAAATGCCAGTCAGTACTGTTCAATCACTTAAGAAGTGGAAAATTCAGGGATCTCTTGATACCAAGCCAATGTCAGGTAGACCAAGAAAGATTTCAGCCACAACTGCCAAAAGAATTGTGCGGGATACAAAGAAAAACCCACAGGTAACCTCAGGAGAAATACAGGCTACTCTGGAAAAAGATGGTGTGGTTGTTTCAAGGAGCACAATACGACGATACTTGAACAAAAATAAGCTGCATTGTCGAGTTGCCAGAAAGAAGCCTTTACTGCGCCAATGCCACAAAAAAAGCACGGTTACAATATGCCTGACAACACCTTGACATGCCTCACAGCTTCTGGCACACTGTAATTTGGAGTGACGAGACCAAAATAGAGCTTTATGGTCACAACCATAAGCGCTATGTTTGGAGAGGGCTCAACAAGGCCTATAGTGAAAAGAATACCATACCTCACTGTGAAGCATGGTGGTGGCTCACTGATGTTTTGGGGGTGTGTGAGCTCTAAAGGCACGGGGAATCTTGTGAAAATTGATGGCAAGATGAATGCAGCATGTTATCAGAAAATACTGGCAGACAATTTGTATTCTTCTGCAAGAAAGCTGCACATGGGACGCTCTTGGACTTTCCAGCACGACAATGACCCTAAGCACAAGGCCAAGTTGACCCTCCAGTGGTTACAGCAGAAAAAGGTGAAGGTTCTGGAGTGGCCATCACAGTCTCCTGACCTTAATATCATCGAGCCACTCTGGGGAGATCTCAAACGTGCGGTTCATGCAAGACGACCAAATACTTTGCATGACCTGGAGGCATTTTGCCAAGACGAATGGGCAGCTATACCACCTGCAAGAATTTGGGGCCTCATAGACAAAACTATTACAAAAGATTGCATGCTGTCTTTGATGCTAAAGGGGGCAGTACACAGTATTAAGAACTAAGGGTATGCAGACTTTTGAACAGGGGTCATTTTTTTTCTTTGTTGCCATGTTTTGTTTTATGATTGTGCCATTCTGTTATAACCTACAGTTGAATATGAATCCCATAAGAAATAAAAGTAATGTGTTTTGCCTGCTCACTCATGTTTTCTTTAAAAATGGTACATATATTACAAATTCTCCAAGGGTATGCTAACTTTTGAGCACAACTCTATATATACACTACCGTTCAAATGTTTAGGGTCACTCATTCTATATTTTTATTTTATTTTTTTCACATTTTAGAATAATAGTAAAGTCATCACAACTATGGAATAATAGAAATGGAAATATGGGAATTATGTTGTGAAAAATCCAAAATAAATCAAAACCATGTTATATTTTAGCATCTTCAAAGTGGCCACACTTTGCCTAGATTTTGCAGAAATGTACTCTTGGCATTTTCTCAACCAACCTCTTGAGGTATCACCCTGGGATTGCTTTTTAAACAGTATTGAAGGAGTTCCCATCTATATGCTGGGCACTTAGTGGCTGCTTTTCTTAATTATTCGGTCCAAGTCATCTATTTCAAAAACTTTTTTTTTTTTTTTAAATAAAATTTTAGTTTCGGAATTAAATAATGTTGGCACAATAAAATGTTTGTCTACAAAACTAATTTCAAACATTTAAGCATACGCCTTCAGATCAAAAGTTTTCAGATCATGAGAAACATTTCAGGAAAGTGACCCCAAACTTTTGACCGGTAGTGTGTGTGTGTGTGTGTGTGTGTGTGTGTGTGTGTGTGTGTGTGTGTGTGTGTGTGTATATATATATATAAAAAAAATGTATTTACTTTTTTTTTTTTTTTTTTTTTAAACGAACCATACGGGTCACCAACCACGGTTCGGTAAGCATTTGCTCTGTGGTATAACTGTAGTTTAATGATGCATCTGGATCATACAGTTTGGCAAAGAAAATAAAGCACCAAATAGACATGCGCAGTTGTAACCTCCGCTAATACACCTGTATGGCTCTGTAGATATACAGCCTCTGCCTGTGTTTCAAGTGGGTCAACTTTCTACAGAGAAAAGCTGTCCTTTTAACTGTTAGTATGTTAAATCAGTTGATGACATCACAGTTCTACACGCATTAGTTGGTAAAATGGCAAGCGGAGTAAACAAGCCGCAAGAGAGAAACCCCGGCGTCATTTAAGTCTCCTGTCTGGGAGCTTTTCCTTTATGCAGTCAATTACAACAGCGATGTTTTTGACCATTTACAATACTGGTTGCAGGCATTGCTCAACGCGAGTGCCGTAAACTGGTAATACATAAATATGTGATTAGCTATTTATGCTGACAACTCCTGAGGATATATAGCGCGCGGTGCGCACAGAGCCGTGGGTGAGCCCAAAACTGCACACAGACACACTACCTTCTGTCTTTAAGCAGGCACTCGGTGCTAGTTTGGACAGATATGAAACAAGAACTAAAGTGCTTGGGGTGTTCATAGCCAACGTTATGTTGCCCTTATTTTGTTGATGAAGATGTGGGATTTCTGTGTATGATTAAAAAACTCGAGTCGTGTTACGACATCCATTCTTGTATTCATTTTAATAGCAAGTTTATTTCTTCTATAGTGCTGTACAAATTCTGAATGTTGAATATATGTTTAGTTGAGTTTGAAATGCACTTTATGCTGATGCATGAAGCATAATAATACAGGTATTAAGTTAAAATGTTAGAATGAGTTAGTAATTAGAGAATTTTTTTTTTAGTTAAGGACCCTAACGAAAATTATCCGTGATTTTACTATAGTAATATTGTAGTAACCATTACTGTAATAACAAGGACTGTTGTCACCATGGTTTTCTTAGCAGAAATCATGGTTTTGATAGAATTAACCATGCTTTTATGTAGTAATACTGTAGTAGCCATATAGTAACCATGGTTTTACTATAGTAATATTGTAGTAGCCATAACTAAAGTAACAATGACTGCTGTCACCATTGTTTTCTTGGCAGAAATCATAGTTTTGATACAATTAACTATTGTTTTACAACAGTCATACTGTAGTTTCCATATAGTAACCTTGATTTTACTATAGTATTGTAACCATGACAGTAACCATGTTAATTTTGTGGTTAATATGATTTTACTACAAATACAAATGGTTAAACTGTAGTAAAACCATGGTGATTTGTAGTGAGAGCAAATCTTTTGAAGTGTCTGTTACTAAATAGAATATTTTTACTTTGGATTTGGCAGTAATATTTTTTTTTCCCTGAACATAAATGCTGCACTGTACCAAAAATCCCATGTGATCAGCAGTTACCGAAATACTCAAACCAGCCCATCTGGTGGGGCCTGGGTAGCTCAGCGAGTATTGACACTGAATACCACCCCTGGAGTCGCGAGTTCGAAACCAGGGTGTGCTGAGAGAATCCAGCCAGGTCTTCTAAGCAACCAAATTGGCCCGGTTGCTAGGGAGGGTAGAGTCACATGGGGTAACCTCCTTGTGGTCACGAATAGTGGTTCTCACTCTCACTGGGACACGTGGTAAGTTGTGCGTGGATCGCGGAGAGTAGCATGAGCCTCCACATGCTGGGAGTCTCCGCGGTGTCATGCACAATGAGCCACGTGATAAGATGCGAGGATTGACTGTCTCAGAAGCGGAGGCAACTGGGACTTGTCCTCCGCCACCCGGATTGAGGTGAGTAACCGCGCCACCACAAGGACCTACTAAGTATTGGGAATTGGGTATTCCAAATTGTGGAGAAAAGGGGATAAATATATAAATAGAAATCAGCACATCTGGCACCAACAATCATGATTAGATAAATCGCATGGATGATTGTTGGTGCCACGACGGGCTGGTTTCAGTATTTCTGTAACTGCTGATCTCCTGGGATTTTCACACACAACAGTCTCTAGAATTTACTCAGAATTGTGCCAAAAACACACAAAAAAAACATCCAGTAAGGGGCAGTTCTGTGAGCAGAAATGCCTTGTTGATGAGACAGGTCAACAGAGAATGGCCAGACTGGTTTGAACTAACAAACTCTACGTTAACTCAGATAACCGCTCTGTACAATTGTGGTGAGAAGAATGTAATCTCAGAATGCTATTCTGAGATGTGGGTTAGCGCTGTTGTGGCGGCACAAGGGGGACCTACACAATGTTAGGCAGTTGGTTTTAATGTTGTGGCTGAACGGATATACACTATATTGCCAAAAGTATTCGCTCACCTGCCTTTAGACGCATATGAACTTAAGTGACATCCCATTCTTCATTCATAGGGTTTAATATGACGTCGGCCCACCCTTTGCAGCTATTACAGCTTCAACTCTTCTGGGAAGGCTTTCCACAAGGTTTAGGAGTGTGTTTATGGGAATTTTTGACCATTCTTCCAGAAGCGCATTTGTGAGGTCAGACACTGATGTTGGGGACGAGAAGGCCTGGCTCACAGTCTTCGCTCAAATTCATCCCAAAGGTGCTCTATCGGGTTGAGGTCAGGACTCTGTGAAGGCCAGTCAAGTTCTTCCACACCAAACTCGCTCATCCATGTCTTTATGGACCTTGCTTTGTGCACTGGTGCGCAGTCATGTTGGAAGAGGAAGGGGCCATCCCCAAACTGTTCCCACAAAGTTGGGAGCATGGAATTGTCCAAAATCTCTTGGTATGCTGAAGCATTCAGAGTTCCTTTCACTGGAACTAAGGGGCCAAGCCCAGCTCCTGAAAAACAACCCCACACCATAATCCCTCCTCCACCAAACTTCACAGTTGGCACAATGCAGTCAGACAAGTACCGTTCTCCTGGCAACCGCCAAACCCAGACTCGTCCATCAGATTGCCAGACGGAGAAGCGTGATTCGTCACTCCAGAGAACGCGTCTCCACTGCTCTAGAATCCAGTGGCGGCGTGCGTTACACCACTGCATCCAACGCTTTGCATTGCACTTTGTGATGTATGGCTTGGATGCAGCTGCTCGGCCATGGAAACCCATTCCATGAAGCTCTCTACGCACTGTTCTTGAGCTAATCTGAAGGCCACATGAACTTTGGAGGTCTGTTGGCGACCTCTGCGCACTATGTGCCTCAGCATCCGCTGACCCCGCTCTGTCATTTTACATGGTCTACCACTTCGTGGCTGAGTTGCTATCATTCCCAATCGCTTCCACTTTGTTATAATACCACTGACAGTTGACTGTGGAATATTTAGTAGCGAGGAAATTTCACGACTGGACTTGTTGCACAGGTGGCATCCTATCACAGTACCACGCTGGAATTCACTGAGCTCCTGAGAGCGGCCCATTCTTTCACAAATGTTTGTAGAAGCAGTCTGCATGCCTAGGTGCTTCATTTTATACACCTGTGGCCATGGAAGTGATTGGAACACCTGAATTCAATTATTTGGATGGGTGAGCGAATACTTTTGGCAATATAGTGTATATTGACCTGCTAGATCAATCACCAGTCTTTGTTCTGGCAGTTTCATCCACTAACTGTCTGATGTATATTGCAGACAAAACTGGGAAACACTTTCTCAAGTTAATCAGTCCTATTCTGACTGGCTGGTTTGATGGAACTTCAGTGAGTAAAAGCACACAGGATTTTTTTATCAGTCCACCTTGAAAAAGAGGGGTATTCACATGGTTCCAGGTTGATAGTTGAAGAGTTTGTCAGGTTAGAGTCATGAAAACTTTTAAAGATATTCTGTTTCATTTGAGGCACTTAGAAGCAAGTAAAGTGGATATCCATGAGCAGAACTTTATATTCTGCTTTGATTACGTAGTTATATCTGTGAAAGTCTAAACTAAGGTTTTCTGAGCTGTACTTAGACTCTGTAAATGCAGTACTTTATTCTGTGCAATCACTCATGGAGACTGTCATGCCTTTTATTACAGTACAAAATATCTCAGATAACCCAGCCCTTAAACGCAACATAATGACAAAATTGACTGTGACTGAACAGCTACATGTCAGTCAGATGGCTCTTTCTGTCTATTTGGGTAGCTCAAGCTGCAATAAATTCCAAACCTTTGTCCTTTTATAGTCATGAGAAAATTGTTCTGGGGCCACATAATTTACAAATTGAGCTAGATGTCCTTGTAATGTACCTGAACAGTCTGTTGGCTGATGGTCCTCTGTAGGCAATGTTGTTGAAAAAGACCTCCAGTTCATTGTCATTGTCAAAGTCGGCTGCGATGACTGTGCGAACAGGAGAAGGCATGGAAAACTTCTGCGAGGCTATATCCTGGAACAGAGAAACAAAGATGTCAAAATATCAAACAGGCACATTGACACACTCCCTTTTCTCCAGCACTAGTTACTGTTCAAGCTATCTCTGCCAGGGAGAACAAGTTCACAAAGACAAGCATTGGCAAAGATTGCCATATCACTTTAAAAACATGCAAATGAGGTTGGGTCAATGTTGCTACTGTTAGTCAGGCTGGTCAAGATGCTGAAAACAAGGGGTCAAGGTTTGGTTTTGACAAATAGAGCAGTGTTGAAAATGCCACAGTATTTACACACTTTGGATAAATCAACCAACCAATGGCTTACATTTAGTTGTCTCTGAACATTACATTCTCCTTTCCCAGTTTATTGTACCATCGACATAATTACAAAGATCAGCTTCAGGAGTGGGATAGTCAGATCTGTGATGTCTATGACACAAAGAAATAAGCTGCAGGTAAATCACAGCCTAAAAACTTCAAGGAGTGGGACCAGAGGAAAGTAACCGCTGTCATCATGCTTCAGTAATGCAGCAACGAGTCACAGAAGAGTTATTGAGCATGCCTGCACTTTCTCAAGTATTCCCAGTTTTAATTATAGGGCTCATAAAGCCTCCAAGAGAAATCCCATGATGTGACCTTCTGCTGTCTGGTTGAAGAAGACGCAATGGCCATCTCTGGACAGAACCCAGAAGAGGAGTGACAGTTGAGATGGAGTAAATACTGATCATCTCTATTGCTAATGGTCCGCAAATGGATAAATGGACAGGCAGATAGATTTAGATTTTCACACTTTTATTTCGGAGTGAATATTTGCACTATGTGTAAATGGCATCTGCCAAACAGTGCATCTATTTGCACTCCAAGAGTATGGTGGAAACACAGAAATTAAAGACAAACTGTTTCTCTAGCAGTGTTACTGCAGTGGTGTGGGCTGTAACGACGGTGTGGATGTGTTTTTTCGTGCAGACGACCCAGGTTCGATTCCACCTTTTGTCCCACTTTTTCCCCATCCTGTTTCCTTTCTCCACTCTTAATATGTCCATTAATACTACTTATAATAATAAATGAAAATGAATATAAGGGTTGACCCCGCATCTTAATGCACGTACTGTACATCATGTTTCATCTTCGATATAAGCTATGCATATTTTAATTTAATTTAAACTGACTGATCTAAGTTCAGGACACTCCGAGCAGTCATTAAAGAGTTAAACTTATGATGCACCGAGTCATGTTACAAATAAACACTGCACTGATCTCAGCAGAGTTTGACTTTGGGAGAAACATCAACTCTTCAGCAAAACTATTTCAACACAATAACATTAGCTAGCAGGTTAGCAGAGGCCTACAGCTGTGCACTAGGTGTACACCGTAGCTACAACACAAAACTCTGAATTTGAACTCTCGGTAGCAGATAAATCCACAAATAAATCAAGCCTACTTACAGGTTGTGATCATAAAGCACCAGATTGTCCCAACAAAGTGGGAACTGCACCATCTTTCAAGAGTAACCATCTTGAAAATGTGGCATCGGTTGTGGTTGTACTGCTAAATAATTAAAATAAATTTGAACCACTGGATTCTTCAATTCGTCTGCCTTTGGAAGTCTAAACAAAGAGGTTTTGCTTTTGCAGTGAAGAAAACAGCATCCTTTTGACATGGCAACAACACTAACCCAACTCATCCTGGCCTCGGCTATAACTACGTTTGTTTGAGGGTGGGCCAAAGTAGCCCTTAGGCGGGCATTATGCAAATGTGTTACATAGTGACGTAGATACTTTACGGAAGAAATGGATGGACTACAAACCAGTCGTTTCTTGTAGTTCTTGAGCTGTGTTGTCTGTGGGAGAGAATAACTCCCTTTTGTATGGACTTTGTGCTTTGTAACTTTGCAGACCTTTTACATGTGCAAAGAGCTATGTTACACACTAAAGGAAAGGTAAAATCCCAAAAAGCATAATAGGGCCTCTTTAAATACCATTGGGTGTTTTTAGGGCAAATTTCTTTAAATTTTGCACACACAAAGTTCACTTATGGGCATGTGGGGGGGGGGCTCTGTAGCACCCCCATTTTCACCTACAGTCACCAAAATATGTACATATATTAGTTCTCATCAAGACAACTTTCATAATTATAGTCATTAGATCCACCCAAAAAGTCGTCGGCCATTTTGGATTTTTTTTTATATTGCAGTTTCTGAATTTTCAATACTCCTAGGTGATTCATGAGACTGTCACCACATTAAGACAACATTATGCCAAGACACTGAATATGGTAAATTATGGACAAATGTTGATATATCGAACAATGTTGCCATGGCGAGGCATTAAATTAATGGTGAAAAATGGGAAACCGGAAGTAGCTCATATCTTCTGTGTGCAATGTGTGATTTAGATCAAAATTGAGATGTATGTTTAGTCTTGGGGGCTAATCACATGGCTTTGACTATTTTGGATCACGGTCATTGCGCCACCACCTGTCAGCAGTGTGGCTCTTACAACAGACTTTAAAATAGTCCTCTTATATTTACTCAAATTGCTTCAAAATTGTTTTGAATAAAGTCAAATGCCAAATGCATGTGTCCACCTTGCATTATTTCCGAAAGCCCCCGGGTAGAAATGGAACAGTTGTGCTTGAGCCCGTCATCGCTGTATATCCATATATATATATATATATATATATATATTTATATTTATTTATTTTTTTTTTTTACTTTGTATTAACTGAAATATGGAATATTTGTACTTTTAAAAATGCATTTGTCACACTGCAAGATTAATGGCAAAAAGCTAAAAGGTGATTCAAAATTGTGAAAAAAAAAAAAAAAACTTAAGAACTGGAGACCAATCCCAGCACCAAAAAAAAATAATAATAATAAATTCCCTTTATGCATATTGTAAATAAACTTTAATCCAAAATCTTGATGTTGAAAAAAAAATAAAAAATAAAACAAAGTTTCAGTAGTTTTGTCAAATACCTAATTGTTCAAATCTACAGAAACAATGTGCTGTTATTTTAAGCTTTTTGCATTTGATTTGGCTCAAAATTCAGCAAGACAATAAAACTGTAGGGTGGTACCTAGAAAGAGGGCACCTAGGCTTAAAACACACTAGACTTAAACTAAAGATGTGACATTATCATTACCATAATTCCAATTAAATAAACTACTGTTATTCCTATCATTGTTTGAAACACGGGTGGGTGGGAACCTCCCACCTCCCATTAAAAATTCACAGTCCTAATATGGCATTTAAAAAATCTGGTCACCCAGATTGTGTGTGATGACTTACAATCTAGTGTGCTTGGGCACATGGAACAACAGAGCATCTTCATCACATCTCAATTATAGATGGCAAAGGTCACAATATCCCACACTGCATTTCACCAGCATAGATCCTTCTGTAAGTGTTCCCATGAGACATTAGCCCAACAACTGACCCCCATAAAATAGCTTCCTGCTGACATTTATCTCTCTGCTAAATGAGTCAATCACTGCTGCTAACACAGGGATAAACCTAAAGACAGCGAAGATTTACACACATAGCCCTGCTCCATCCATAACACACACACAGCCTCCAGTCAAATACAGACACACTCCAGTCAAACTTACTGTACATACTTCAATGAAATATACAGTCACAGACAAGTCAAATGGACACACACACACACTGAGTCATTCATACTTTCCTCTTGGGCTTTGAAAGTCGTAAATAGCCAACACACGTACATCTGTAACTGCACATCTTGGCAACCTCCAGTTATAAACTTAGGGGTTGTTCACACCGAATGCATCCTTCCGTAAAAGCTTCAGTTCAACAGTTCAACTTCTTTTAACTTGACATGCCATCTAAACAATGCTACACAATGGTTAAAGGTGTCCACCTAGCACATGTAAACATACAGCAAAAAAACTATTAAAAACAGTGCAGAGGGATGCAAAAACATGTTCGTGTGAACAGTCCCTACAGAACTGTATTGGCAGAGAAATTCTTATAATTCATACAGTCCTTAGCCAAATACATTTAAACTCAAGTTTTTCACAATTCCTGACATTTAATCGTAGAAAACATTCCCTGTCTTAGGTCAGTTAGGATCACTACTTTATTTTAAGAATGAGAAATGTCAGAATAATAGTAGAGAAAATGATTTATTTCAGCTTTTATTTCTTTCATCACATTCCCAGTGGGTCAGAAGTTTACATACACTTTGTTAGTATTTGGTAGCATTGCCTTTAAATTGTTTAACTTGGGTCAAACATTTTGGGTAGCCTTCCACAAGCTTCTCACAATAAGTTGCTGGAATTTTGGCCCATACCTCCAGACAGAACTGGTGTAACTGAGTCAGGTTTGTAGGCCTCCTTGCTCGCACACACTTTTTCAGTTCTGCCCACAAATTTTCTATTGGATTGAGGTCAGGGCTTTGTGATGGCCACTCCAATACTTTACCTTTACTGTCCTTAAGCCATTTTGCCACAACTTGAGGTATGCTTGGGGTCATTGTTCATTTGGAAGACCCATTTGCGACCGAGCTTTAACTTCCTGACTGTCTTGATATGTTGCATCAATATATCCACATCATTTTCTTTCCTTATGATGCCATCTATTTTGTGAAGTGTACCAGTCCCTCCTGCAGCAAAGCACCCCCACAACATGATGCTGCCACCCCCATGCTTCACGGTTGGGATGTAGCGCTTACAGTCATGCCAGTTTATTGGCTGATGCTGCTTAAGCGATACCCCCTAGGGAGCTACGTCACGGGCTCCAAAAAAAGTGCTCGCTTTCACGCCATCTAGTTAGATTTTCTGTTCTTCAGTGCATGATATTGTCTGGCCCATGTTGTACTAGTGACACATGTTGAAGCGAGGATTATTATTTCTCCCTTTTGAGTGGCAACACAGGATAGATTTTAAGAAGTGCTTACCTCCATGTACGCAGTTCACTGTCGGTGAGGGTTCCCACAATGCGTGTTTCCTGTCTGGGGTTTCGGCACGCGGAGGCCACTTTGTAGGGTTTGGATTGCCCACAGTGTGATTTGATGAACATCAGAATGCTCCACAAAAGGCTTGCCTCCTTTGAAAGGGATTCAGTCAAGCTGAGTGCTCTTGCTGGCTGCGTGTCTGCCAGCACCACGGGGCCGTGTGACTTATGGGAGGCCAGCGCGAGGAGTTGGGAGCTGAGCAGCAGGCAGACCTTCGGTTCTCTCTGCCACTCTCCCGATTTGGCTCAATGTTCTCCCATGGAGTTTACACACAGGCATTTGCGCCCTAGCCCTGAGGCCTGCACACCGGTTTCCTTTGAGAACGCCATGTCTACGGCAGTGTAGGATTCTGAGGATTTTGCCGGCAGCCAGGCTGAGGCCTTGCCTCCAAGTGGTCAGATGTCCAGGCCCTCGGTAACTTATACAGAGTTGCTGGAGGTTATTACACGTGCAATGGAGAAACTGCACCTGGACACAGATGAAACGCTGTCGGAGGATCGTAAATCCATCTTGGACAACTGTTTCTTAGCAGGCCAACTTGCAACTGTGCCTCGTAGGCCACTCCATTTTCTCTGGACCTCCATTGGGAGATTTCGAAGTCCTGGGATCAACCTTACTCGGCCAGGATTACAAACCAATCGGCTTTGGAGTTTTCTAATGTGTGTTGAACTTCTGACCACAAATATACTTTGGTCCCAGCGATGGAGGAGACACTGGTGGCCCATCTCTCTCCTTCTTTGGTGGCCACATGGAAGTTGAGGCCTACTCTACCCTCAAAGCCATGCAGGATGACATCGTCCTTATTGAACAAGGCCTACCTGGCTTCGGTTCAAGCAGTTTCAGTTTTGCACATGCTGGTAGTTTTGCAAGCCTACCAAGCCTGTTTTATGAGGGATTTAGATGAGGGAACTGGGCTGGATGCAGAGGCCATCATGGTACTATGCTGGGCTTCTGATTTGGCACTGAGAGCTACCAAACACATTGCTTATTCTGACCAACAGCACATGGCAGGCCTCATGGTGGCAGAACACCATCTGTGGCTTATGCTCATGGATAATCGTGACAAGGACAAGGCCTTCATAATGAACACCCCTGTGTAACAATCTGGGCTGTTCGGTGATGTAGTCAAGTCGGTGGTGGAAAAATTCTGTGCTGTAAAACAGCAGACTGCCATGTTCCAGCAGATGCTTCCTCGCAGAGAGAGAGAAGAGGCCGCTGCAGCTCCAGTTCGCTCACGTTCGGCATCTTCACAACGTCCCACCAGAGAGCCGCATAATATGAGTTTTGCACCCTCTCAAAAGGAATTGGGGTCCTCGTACATTCCCGCCATCACGGGCGCATCCGCGTAGGCATTTGGATGTCGGCCTGGCCCCTTTTAAATGGCCGGCAGGACACTAGAAGCATGCCTAATGGACTTATGGTGAAATGAAGGGTGAGCCTCCATTCAGTGAATGAAACTGGACTGTACAAATGTATCAGTTTCTCTCTTGTTTTTCCTACGGAGAGTATCGGGATGAGTTCACTGTTGTACACACCTTGAAACCCGACAGCCAGAATATGGTTCAGTTTCCCCCCGCAGCTTGTGCTGGAGAGCGAACATTTAAAAAAAAAATAAAATAAAAAAAAACGCATCCCGAATTTAGCTTCCGTCTCCATGAACAAAGGTCTCGAGACAGGCATAACATAATTCAATGTTCTTCAAAACACACAGTGAACATAAGCACCACACGTTGTCCCCCATAAAAAAATGCTGGGGCTGTTGTGGCGCACCAGTTCTCTCAAACATTCCCCCCAATTTTTACACTTCCCCATTCAAAATACCAGGGAAGAGGTATATTCTATTGGCGTCACTGCTGTAAATGCATTTCAGGATGCACATCATTTATGCCTGAATACAATAAAGGCAGAAACATTATTAAATCCCAATTAAATTCCATTCAACCAGCCACAGTAGTATAGGCATGAAGGCCCCCCTCCGCTGTGCTGCTAGTTGTGGGGCAGTTGCCAAAAGTAAGCCAAGCACACCATCTAGTGGTTAAATGTCACACTACAGGTGAGAGCCATGCATTAATTCCTCTGTCTGCACATCTAGCGGCTTGGTAGCAGTTGCAGGGTGTTTCGAACTGGGCACTTCGAACGATAGAGCATGGTTATGTCATTCAATTCGGGCAGGCTCCACCTGTATTCAATGGGGTTATTCCGACTGACATTTCTGTTTGGGAAGCCCCGATTTTGATTCGGGAAATTCACTCTCTCTTAGAAAAAGGGGCAATAGAGTAGATTCCCCCTTCTCAGAGAGAATGCGGCTTTTACAGCCATTATTTTCTGGTCCTGAAAAAAGTCGGTGGCCTGGTTCCCATTCTGGATTTGAGACGTTTGAATTGAAATGTCAATTCAGAATGCTAATGCAGAAACAAATAATGTCACAAGTACGGCCGGGGGACTGGTTTGTGACAATAGATTTGAAGGACGCTTATTTCCATATTCAGATTGTGCCGAAGCACAGGCGTTTTCTCAGATTTGCTTCCTGGGCCAAAGCATACCAATTTTGCGCCATTCCATTTGGACTTACATTGGCACCACGCACTTTCATGAAGTGCATGCAACAGACTCTGTTGGATGAGCTCCACAAAGGGACTTTAACCACAGACGCATGCGCTTCATCCCTTCAGTGTGACACATGGGAGCTACCAAACTCTGCTGCCATGGAAACGGATCCACCTTCTGATGTCAGGCGTTCCATTGGGACAGGTGTGTTGCCATAAGGTCATAATGACAGACGCCTCCTCCAAGAGTTGGGGAGCTGTACACGAAGGTCGTCCAGCCTATGGAGTCTGGATGGGCCAGCGACAATACTGGCACATACATTTTCTGGAGATGCTCACAGTGCTGCTGGCGTTAAGGTTTTTCCTTCCAGAGATTGAGGACAGCGATGTCCTCATCCGGTCAGACAACAGGACGGTGGTGTCCTACATCAATTGTCAATTGGAGGGGTGCACTCTCATGCCATGCTGAGGCTGGCACGTTGCATTCTTCTGTGGACACGGGACAATGTACAGTCTCTACGAGCCATACATTTTACGGGTTGGTTGAACCTGGGGGCGGATCTCCTGTCCAGACAGGGTCTGACGCGCGGAGAGTGGGCATTACATCCTCAGATTATGGAACAAATCTGGAAAAGGTTTGGCAGTGACGAAGTGGACCTGTTCACTTCGAGCGAGATGTCACACTGTCCCCTCTGGTTTTCTCTCTCGCACCTGGCACCACTGGGCATCAACGCGCTAGCGCATTTGTGGCCAACATCACGTCTTTACGCATCTCCACTGATCAGTCTGCTGCATGCAGTTCTGCAGAGTGTTTGGGAGGATCAGGTTTGGCTTCTGTTAGTGGCACCGTATTGGCCATCTCAAGTATGGTTTTCGACTCTGGTCTCTCTCCTGGAGAAGGCACCTTGGGAGATTCCAGTCAGAGCAAGAATGTTGTCTCAGGCACGGGTAAGTGCCATGTTTTTGCTTCTTGGTGTACAACACGAAGTGAAAATCCAGTTCACTGCCCTGTCGGTACAGTGCTGGAATTTTTCAGGAGCGTTTCGGGGCCGGGGGTTGCCCCGGCAAAGCTTAAAGTCTATGTTCCCGCTATAGCCGCAGAACATGCACTTATCACTGAAGTCTCTGTCAGTAGAGATTCTCTTGTAACTCGATTTATGCGTGGGGTACGCAGGCTTAGACCTTTCATCCCATCCACGTTCCTTTATGGGATTTATCTGTTGTTTTAGAGGTGCTCTTGGTTGCTCCGTTTGAACACTTGACAACAGTTACTGATAAGTTTTAGACTCTCAAGACAGCACTGCTAGTGGCATTGGCATAGTTTAAGAGAGTCAGTGATTTGCATGCCATGTTGGTCAGTCCTTTGTGTATGGATTTTGTGCCAGGGTATTCAAAGGTTGTGTTAAAACCTCGTTTGGGCCATTTGCCCAAGGTTATTTCTACGTTGTTTCGCTCACAGACAATTCATTTTCAGGCTTTCTCTCCTCCCACATGAGTCGGATGAGCAAGAAAGGTTACATATGCTTTGCCAGTTCTGGCACTGCGAGTTTATGTTGACCGTACTAGCCAGTGTCGTAAGTCAGAACAGTTGTTTGTGTGCTTTGATGGCCGCAACAGAGGTGTTTCAGTGTCCAAGCAAAGCAATTTCAAGTGCTTACGAAGCGCGTTTACCTTCGCCTTCAGGTATTCAAGCCCATTCTATGAGGAGCATGGCATCCTCATGGGCTTTGGCTAGAGGTGCATCCTTGGAGGACATTTGTAAGGCGGTAGGGTAGTCCTCTCCGCATACATTTGTAAGATTTTATAATCTGGACGAGGGATTGACTCCTGCTTCTCAGGTTCTCTCTGTGGGAACACGAGCAAATTCATAATTCCTTTTTATTCAGACACTTTAGCTCGCTTGCGCACCACTAGATGCTTGCCACACTGGCTTAGACAGTTGACAGCTACTGTTCACAAGGCATGAATATATTAGTTCCCACAGTGATCATACGCAGGTCGAGTTCTCCGAAAGGGAACGTCTTGGCTACGTATGTACTCTTGGTTCCCTGAGGGGAACGAGACTGCTACTTAGCTAGCATACTCTCTAGCAGCTGCATAGGCCTGTGCCTTTTGCTGAAAATATGACTCAATGGCACGAAAGCGAGCGCCTTTATGGAGCCTGTGACATAGCTCCCAAGGGGGCGTCGCTTAAGCACCATCAGCCAATAAATTGCCGTGATTGTATAAGGGCCTCAGACCACGTGACACTGGGACGATGTCCCAAAGCGATCATATGCAGAGTCTCGTTCCCCTCAGGGAACCAAGGTTACGTACGTAACCTAGACGTTTTCTCTTCATGCTCAGTTTATCGTAATTGAAATTTGCCCTTCTGCCAAATGACTTAACATCGAGCTTTCTTTTGCTCACGTGTTCAAAAGCTGACTGGTCTTGTATGCTCTGTTACGTGTGTCTTCATATGTCTTTTACAATTGTTCATATTATTATTTGTCAAACAATGCTCGTTTTGTGTCAGGTGTATGTTGCATTTGGTAAATATATAAATAAATAAATGTAACGTTTTATTGAATATTGTTGACTTATATGGCTATGGCCGCAGTTTAATAAAAGTGTTGTGAAAAATAACACCCCTTACCCCTTGTGAAATCACTGTAATGTACAGTCTCTCATAGCTTATTGCTTTATTCTACTGTACAACAGAGATACTGACCAAAAGCACCTATATATCTAAATATTTGGCACATTGTTCTAAAAAACGTTCATCATCTCATTCAGACTTTATTAAAGGGATAGTTCACCCAAAAATTAAAATTCTCTCATCATTTACTCAACCTCATGCCATTCCAGATGTGCATGACTATCTTTCTTCTGCTGAGCACAAATTATGATTATTTAGAAGAATATCTCAGCTTTGTAGGTCCTCACAATGCAAGGAAATGGGTACCAAAATTGTGAAGCTGCAAAATTACAATAAAAGTAATCCATAATGCCTAGATTACACCGGGCGCTTCTGCGGCGCGTTCCGGCTCCGATGAGGTTTTGTTCCGTCCTCCACGCAGCGTCATACCCCACTGGGAGCATTTCAGAAGCGGAGCGCTGCGAGGCAGCTGTATTGGCGAAATCACGAGATCAACAAACAACAATAAACTACTTTGCCCGTCTGATGTTGACTTTCTTTTGATTTTGTATTTTTTCCTTGATTTTTGGGGTTCTACCATGGGTAATTTGGCTAAATGTTTTTTTTTTGTTTTGTTTTTTGTCCAGTTTAATTGTGTTTATTGTTGTTATGAATATGATCGGGAGTCTGCACAGGGTGTTTTATTTTGAAATTGACCAAATGTTCTGACTTTAATTTTGTATTTGAACTGTGCGGCTTGGATGCTATGTCCATCAAAATTAGACAAGATGCCTATCTTTCACGAAGCAGAGCGGAGAGCCGCTTCTGGGCCGCTTCTGAAACGCGCCCCGGCACATCTGGTGGAATCACAAGCATTGACTAGAGTGGTTGCGATCAGCTCCGGAGGCCACATCGGAGCCAGAACTCGCCGCAGAAGCACCCAGTGTAATTACGGCGTAAGACTCCAGTGGTTAAATCCATGTCTTCTAAAGCGATATGATACTGTAGGTGTGGGTGAGAAACAGATCAATATTAAGTTATTTTTTAATATAAATTATCATCCCTGCCCAGTAGGGTGGATATGCACAAAGAATTTTAATCACCAAAAACAGAAGGAGAAAGTGAAAGTGAAGGGGAAATGACTTAAATATTGATCTTTTGCTCACCCACACCTATCATATCACTTCTGAAGACATGGATTAAACCACTGGAGTCATATGGATTACTTTTGTTGCTTTTATGTGCTTTTGCAGCTTCAAAATTTTGGTACCCATTCACTTGCATTGTATGGACCTACAGAGCTGAGATATTCTTCTAAAAATATTTGTTTGTGTTCTGTAGAGAAAGAAAGTCATACACATCTGGGATGGCATGAGGGTGAGTAAATGATGAGAGAATTTTTATTTTTTGTTGAACTATCTCTTGAAGACAAACTATCATCAGAGATCTTAAAACTTCCTGGGTGTTTTCTCCTGCGAGTCTCAGGAAACATAGGGAGGTCCGAGATCTTAACCTATGTGATTAATTACAATTACTGTGCTCTACCAGCTGAAACGAGGGTCCGGTCACTTTGCAAACAATAGAACACAGTAGAAAATAATTGAATACTCTAATCAGACAGATGTTATTCTGTCGTCTGTCAGAAGGATTTAATTATATAGCAAACTACAAGGATCATGTCTTATTCTGCATGACACTATAAATAAATTGCACTGATGAAAAGTGAAGGCTACTATTCAATATCTTCACATCTAACAAAATCAAAACTAGATTTGCATGTGATGAAGGAAAAAAAAAAAAATACCAGTGCTTGCAATTACATTTTAAATGGAGAACATCCGGCATCAGGGCTGTACAAGTCCCGCGAAACCATTTTAATTTGATAAGCAAAGCAAATAAAAAACAACAAATTAATAATGATTACAATAATTTTTAAATAATAACAATGCAAAATCTTGTATAATACAAAGACCTTTTTACATGTTTTCTTGGTGTGAGAGCATGTAATGGCAGGTGTACGTTAATTTCAACCTACAACCCCAAATACAAGCAATTGTATGACCCGCAAATAATTTAGTAAATACTCAAATGACCCTTAATAGGAAAAAGGTTCCCCACCCCTGAAGTCAATGGGAATGTTCAAACTTTAATATAAAATTTCTATGTATTAAGAAGTTTCATACTTAGCACTTCTGATTATATGGCTAGTTATAATCATTTGATCAGCATCATTTGATCAGCATTTGACGAATAAAGCCCAAAGTATAACTTTGGTCAGACGCAGACATGTATGCGTGATGCAAATCTCGTCATCAGCAGAGTGCTCGAGCACTGAACGCATGCAGCCCGGTTTTTCTAACCACGTGTCTTTGAACGTGCAGAATGCGCATGCGCTCGCGAAGAAACGCTAAAAGATTATGTAATCGCCAGTAAATAACTGGAGACGAAGGTAAAAACAACAACAGTCTTAACGCACATTTGCCAACTGCCTGTGTATGTGCGCACTGTCAAATGGAGTATACTTTGACAGACTCGCGTTCGACTGTATGCAGACGCTGAGCGTTTGTGTCAAAATCGAAGTATACTTTGGGCTTAAAGTGGGCATGAAACAGAAAGTTGTGACCGACTTCTGTATCATGATGTACTTCCAAGTGAAACAGCTTATCGAACACGGAAAAAAATTTAGGCCAGGGATTTGAGTTTATCCATTGGTTGTTGATTGGATTGTGAAAATATGAGCGTTGCATAGCGGAACGGAGGCAGATGGCGGCCAGGCTAATGGCGTATCAGAGAACCGGCGAGTACGTTTTTTTCCTCTCTCTCCTCTCTTTCTCCCACTGTCGCTCCGTGTTGGCCTTTTTCCTCTCTTTTTTCCCTTTTTTTTCCCCTCCCCTTGTCTCCCTCCCAGGTCCGTGAAGGCGGGGAAGACCTGCCGGCAGGCGGGGCCGGAAGGCCACGGCAGGTGAATGCGAGTTTGCAGCAGACATGCACACCCCTACCACCATGCTGCTAGAGTCAGAGCTGGTTATTGGTGAAACTGAGCAGTGATCTCACCACATTTATGATCAAAATTACAACATAAACGCACAAGCACATCGCGGTCTTTGTTTACGAAGAGGCTGTAGCCGTTGAAAAAAAAAAAATGAGTAAAAGATAACCATATTTTAACATTTTGAATCACAATACACTAAATATAAAGTAAAAAGAACACTTACTCGTGCTGTACATCTCAAGATAACTGCATTCAAAAATATAAAACTCCAGGAGGCATCCGAAGTGTTGTTTTCATTAGTGATCACCTCAGCAATTCAGACGTGAAAAGTCTCGAATACAACCGCAAATTCACCGTTAATCCTCCACATTCTAAATGTAAATTCAAGCCAGCTAACCCGTAACCAAGGAAGTTTGGGTTAAGGAATGATAGTTTTGAATTAAAACAGACGAAAATGCACCTTGCCATCTTCAACATGCAATTGACACTTCTTTCAACTCTGCACAAGGTTGTGGTATTTATAAGAAAGGGGCAGGGTTTAAGTGGACTAAATTATTGGAGAAGTCCTGCATACGTCACCAGAGAGAAGTGTCATTTCACTGGAAGATCGAGTTTTGAAATTTTGATTAAAGATAAAGCATATGCATGGATGAATCGTTCACAATAAGATCAATAACATGCATTTAGAAAATAAATTGGGTGAATTTTAATTTCATGCCAACTTTAAGGGCTGCCATGATCTATGGACATTTGTGGTATTTGCAGAATTTTGTGAATGAGACAGGATCTATAATAAGCTTAATTTACAAAGAAAGGAGGCGTGTTTGCGCTAAAAAGACAACAATTACTTACTGTAATTGAAATATTCGTAGCGCAGCACTATTTCAGCACATTTAGTGTTTGGTAAACTGGGTTGCGTTTGGTTAGTGAGTAAGATCGAAACACCATGCTCAAAAGTGATGCAACTGTTTTGTGAATCTCCCCTTATAATCCTCATTATAGCAAATGGAAACTTAAAAGTAGTGATTTCACAAACCCCACCTTAAACCTTTGCTTGCGATTGTTGCCGAGCTGTAGGAACAGACGATGCGGCCCATTCCAGTTTCCATAGACAATGTCTGTCTTCCCATCCCGATTAAAATCTGCCAACGCCACTCCACGGCCATGCTGCATCGGGTCATCGACCCCTGCGACAATAAAAAGCAAAACATCCCCCATTTCCTGTGTACTGCAAGAAGGTTTAATGCTTTCCAAATTTGCCCAAGAAATCATAAAGAAATAGAAACGCAACAGCTCTCGCTTACCTGCTTGTGGCGCCATGTCCGTAAATGTACCATCTCCGTTGTTGCGGAACAGGAAGTTCGGGCTGTACTCATTGTCGCAGAATATATCAGGTAGAGTCTGGCTGAGGATCGGGCCAACCACGACCCCCCGTCCCCCTATAACACACGGCAGAGACGGTCATCATCACCACATGCACGACAGAAATCGTTAGTAGCTTTCCAGCTCATTTCCTCAGCTCAGGCTCTCTGCTGCTTTTGCTGACATGGACTCTTGCTGCCCACAATCACATTACAGGGAGTGCGAACACATGCATTTAACCAGCTTTTCTTCAACACATCTTACATGGCGATCACTATTCCACAACTTTGACCTCTAGCTGACATACAGCATCACGACTGACTGTATTAGCATGATCGTAATGTTTATCATTGCTCTTATTTTCATACATATCCCATCCCTTCCAAAAAAAGTTTCAACCAGCCTAAGCTGGTTTGTTAGTTTTGGCTGGTCTAGCTGGTGTCCCAGCCTCACCAGCTGGAAAATTCCCAAAACCCCTTTAAAACCAGAAAAAAGCCCAGGCTGGAAGACCAGCTAAAACCAAATGTAAAATGTTGTTTTAGGCAGGATTGTTGTTTAAACCGCAAATCACACACAGTTACAGCCAGGGATGCAGTTAGAAATTCTTGGGCCCGGTACAAAATATATTCATTGGGGTCAGTTCATCCATCAACGTGCGCTGTCCAGCGGCTTAACGCGCTTAGACGCTTAGGAGCTATATAAAAATGGTCTTTCTGTAACCTTTGGAGGAAAACCTTCCAGCCTGACCACTTGGGATCACTATCCTAAATGCTAGTAACTTACTGTACCTTTCATTCCCTAATCAGTCTTCCACAAGAGTGCTTCCCCTGAAACAGTTCTGAACGGTGGTTCAAAACCCTGCTCTCCCATAGTGATAAATAGAATGGTTGCTTCATTGAGTAAGTCAAGAGCTGAAATACGGCTCACTCGTCCTTGTGCCTTCACATGACTTTCAGTGCTGTAAACAGCTGAGTAGGCCAAAACCTCCATCTCTTTTTTCATCACTGCCTTCCAGGGCCCTGCTCTATTACTGGCTGCTTTAGCTGATAAACACTGCCTATAATTCAGAGATTCAAAGCCAATATGACCACTGTGCTCTGCTGTAAATCAGGCACAAGGCAAAAAAAAAAAAAACTCTGATCCTACAGCTCATGGCTGTTAAAAGAGTCTTGTGTAATATATTCACTGACATCATGCTTACACACCAGAGTATGAGAGTGGTGTGGAGTGCAAGCGCAGTTGCTTGATTTTGCCAGGAGCATTTTTGTATTTTATTTTCCAATAATGCTCCATCACAAGCATATAACAACACATGCTAATGCATAATGCAATTGCGTGTCAGCAAGAATTCATCACGTTAAACACAATGTTAAAGACCCCATGAAAGTGGCTTGATGAGTTAAATGCCCACTGTTGAAGTTTTTAAATAGACAATAGGCTTTTGTTTCATCACAGCCATGAACTAGCTAGCTGTTTGTAACAGGGTAAAATGGAAAGGAGGCGGCGAGAACCGGACAAAGCATCAAAGTAATATTTAATTAAACAAAAACACACAAACATAAACACATACAGGGCAGCTGCCTGTAGCTCTCTCTCTCTCCCGAACTGCCACCTCCGGTGGCCTTTATCCCTCTCGTTGGCTTGATTAACCCGATTAGGGACCGGGTGTGTGTCATCACCTTGCCACACTTCTCCCTCCTTTCCTTCAGGCCGGGGAGCCCCCCCCACCACCCACCTTTCCGTGGGGGGCATGCCCTTCCAGCCCCGCCTGCCGGCAGGTCTTCCCCACCTTCTCGGACCTGGGAGGGAGACAAAGGGAGGGAAAAACTACAAAAAAAAGAGGGAAAAGGCCAACATGGAGTGACAGCAGGAGAAAGAGAGGAGAGAAAAAAAAAAAAACTCTACTCGCTTTTTAGCTCTCTCTCTCCCGAACTGACTTTATCCCTCTTGTCGGCTTGATTAGCCTGATTAGGTGCCGGGCGTGCGTCATCACGGCCCAGCCCCGCCCTCCTCCTTGCCACACTGTTCCAATGTGGTTACATTAAGGCACTTCACAATGGAAGTGAATAGGGTTAGTCTAAACACATTAAAATACGCATTGTTTCAAAAGTGCTGCCACAAGATGTATACATTATACATGTTGACATGATTTTAGTGTGAAAGTTGCTTACTAACCTTTTCTGTGTAAAGTTATATGAAGCTGTAACACTGGTAAACACTAATCTGGTAAAACCTGTAATGCCTGTAAAATCACAGTAAAATAATTTTAACACTAGGAATGTCATAAAATATTGATACATCGATTACTGATTGGCACGGTATTTACGCAATACGTTTTTGAGGCATCTAAATATTTACATTAGCCGACATTTAAATTGGAAGCCAAATTGATGTGCTTTCCAATTCATTGTTAGTTGGCCTTCTGTTTAATGTAGTCTGGCGTAATAGCTTTGGGATACCACAAGAGGGTGATATAACATTTACTGTACTTAATACTGAAGGGTGCGTCGATGCGGTGCAGGTGGCAGTCCAATGTTGTGAATCTAGTCACCATGCACACAAGTTATGAAAGTTTTTGTACTTCAAGAATGAACAAACTGACGTTGATGAGTTTGCAGGTTAGCGTATCAAACTGGTATAACTGCGCAAATGGAACAATTAGAAATGGCAACTTTAATGCAGTTTCTCTGTCTGTAGCCTTGAATAGGTTTTATTCAAGCTGTCAAAGCACAAACTTACTTGTAACTGAAAATATATTGTGTAGGCTTTATGAAAGATACATACAATATATCATCCAGCATTTGGCTAGAGTAAATAATCCGATGTCCAGTGTGCGACCTCCTTTAAGGTACCCAGCCACGAACACTTTACCAAAGTTATGATGAGAAATATGTAAAAAGAGAAAAACTATTGTGTAAGGAGTAGCCCTACTTATTTCTGAAAAAAAATTATCAGAAACATTTTCTGATTATCGGTGTAAAAAGCATCGATCCCAAGCCTAGTTAACCTGTATAACGTTTACGTCTAGTGGCTATACTTTTGAAAGTATATTTTGAGTGTATTTTGATGTTTATGGAATGGCCCCATTCACTTCCATTGTAAGTTCATTATTGTAACTTAGATTTTTGCTTGTTTAAATACATTTTCTGGTAATCAACATTATGCCACACATGTCGATTGAGCGTAACTCATATTGAACCCTGAAAATTCCCTTATCATATATTTTTGGAAAGACAGATCAATTCTACAAATGAATGACAGATGAATGTGACAGGTGAACAGGAGTGTGGGGTCGACCAAAGATTTATTGTGTCATTTCTTTCACATATTATTTACATAATAATATACAGTATGTCACGCTCTTCTCTTAGATGTGAAGTCTATTCACATTTTTAAGCAACCAAATCATCATACAAATGCATCGCCCTCAGAACTGTATGTAAATTGTGTGAAAATGTTACAGAGATTTTTGGGACACCACAAGAGGAGCAATGTACAATGATCACACTCATGCTCTCAAGAGAGCAGCTCGGAAAATGGAGCGCAAGTGGAAGAATACAAAACTATAGGTATTTCGCAGTGCATGGAAGGATAGTGTCTGTAGCTACAGACAGGTACTAAAAGCTGCCAGGTCAGCATATTTTAGCAAACTCAAAAAATAACCAACAATCCGAAGTGTTTATTCAGTACTGTAGCTAAATTGGTTAGGAAAAAAGCCTAGATTGAACCAGATATTCCATCGCAGCACAATAGTAATGACTTGATGAATTTCTTTACTGATAAAATTGAAATAATCAGAAATAAAACTGGAATTATGCAATCGTCTGTCACAGTACCACAAAAAACAGTATCTCATAATTTTCCTCACAAGCAACTTCAATCCTTTACTGTCATAGTTCATGAAGAGCTAGCAAAACTTATCGAAACATCAAAAGCCACAACATGCATGTTAGATCCAAGACCAACTAAACTCTTAAAAGAAATATTCCCTGTAATCTCAGAACCTCTTCTTAATATTATTAACTCCTTGCTAAATAGAGAAGTCTTTAGTCTAGACTTAAACTGAGTATGTCTGCATCCCGAACAGTTTAGGGAGACTATATCCATAGTTTAGGAGCCTAACAGGAAAATGATCTACCTCCTTTTGTGGATTTTGATATTCTAGGAACTATTAACAGGCCAGAATTTTGCGATTGTAATGAACGTGATGGAATATAGCATGGAGAAGGTCAAAGTACCTCTGATCTAGACCATTCAAAGCTTTGTACGTAGTTAACAAAATGTTAAAATTAATATGAAATTTAACAGGTAGCCAATGTAACGATGATAAAATGGGGTTTGATCATATTTCTTTGTTCTAGTCAGCACTCTGGCTGCTGCATTTTGAACCAATTGAAATATATTTATTGAACTTGCAGGACATCCTCCCAGTAATGCATTACAATAACCTAGTCTTGAGGTCATGAATGCCTGAATAATTTTTTTGGCATCAGTAACAGAGCATGTGTCGTAACTTAGCAATATTTCTTAGGTGGAAGAATGCTGTTCTACAAACATTGGAAATTAGATTTTCAAAGGACAGATTGGTATCAAATATAACACCTAAGTTCTTTGCTGTTGAAGACGATGTATCAGTACATCCATCGAGAGTAAAATTATATTTTAGCAGCTTATTTTTTTTTTTTTTTTTTTTTGAGGTTTTTGGTCCAATAATTAGTACCTCTCTTTTGTCGAAATTGAGTAGAAGGAAATATCTGGCCACCCAATCTTTGATTTCACTGATACACTCAGAAATATACTTTCATTGGGTTTCAAAGAAACATAAAGTTGGGTATCGTTGGCATAATAGTGGAAACATATTCCACGATTCCTGATAATATCTCCCAGAGGAAGCATATATAAGGAGAAAAGCAGAGGCCCTAAAACCGATCCCTGTGGCACTCCATACTTAACTTTTGTTTGATTTGACAATTCCTTGTTTACACAGACAAAGTGGTAGTGGTCTGCTAAATAGGACCTAAACCATGCTACTGCAAGTCCACAAATGCTAGCATAATTCTCAAGCTTAATCAAGAGAACGACACCATAGATCATGACAAAGGCAGCACTAAGATCTAAAAGCACTAGAAGAGAAATGCAGCCGCGATCAGATGAGAAGATCAAGTCATTTGTAACTCTGATAAGTGCAGTCTCTGTACTGTGATGGGGCCTAAATCCTGACTGAAATTGTTCATATATACTATTTCTCTGTAGAAATGGACATAGTTGGGAGGACACTAGCTTTTCTAGTATTTTTTACCAAAACGGGAGATTTGAAATCAGTCTATAATAAGCCAATTTTCCAGGATCAAGCTGTGGCTTCTTAATAAGCGGTTTGATAACTGCCATTTTAAAGTTTCTTGGGACATGTCCTAAGGATAGCCAGGCATACACCTAATTTATCCATCAACTCACAATGAGACTGGTTGCTCCCAAGGCTAATTTTCTCTATTAACCAACATCTTATGGAGTTTTGTGTTCCTTGCCACAGTCACCTTCAGCTTGCTCACTAAATACAATTATGATTTAATTTTTTTTTTTATTTATTTATTTATTTTTTACACAATTTACAATCATATTTAATCAAACTACACAATGATGACTCTAAGACTTTATAGATATTACGGTTTTCATTTTCTGTTTATGCATGATTTTCTGCATTAACAGAAAGCTGCTTTGAAATGATGTGTTGAGAAAAGCACTATACAAATAAAAATGACTTGACATTACACTAAATGTATTCATTTGGCAGATGCATTTATCCAGAGCAACTTACAGTGTATTCAAGAAATCTAACCCATGACCGCTCCACTCACATATTCTGTAACTCATTCAGAAATATTCGTACACACACCTGTAAGCTTGTTGACTCCAGCTTGCTCAGCTACGTTTGACAGTGCAACAATTCCTCTGGACGGGTCACTTGAACTTTCATCCATTTCAATCAGCGCATGTGGACCTACAGTCCCGCTGGCATAATTGGCGATGTAGATGGAATACCGACCTGTTCCCTAAGAAAGGAAATGATGAAAATATTGAGTTTATAGTGATATCTGCAATAATAGCTCTGTTCCAAAACCTAGTGAGCTACCTTGCTGCATACTGCCTACACTGGCAGCTGCCTTCTAAGGAAGCATCCTAGCTGTCATGGAACATCATAATTGACTGATTTGGAATGTTTTGCTGTAGGCAGCTACTCTGTATGCCACCTTACAGAAAACTTGAACTGCAATTGATTTCGATAGAGTTTGACATTAGCATGTTGGCACAGCATTCTAATAAGCACTTATAAGCCTATACAGAGTACAAACAAATTTTAGATAAAATATTCCATTATTAAATACACAAGTTCAATACAATTTCAGTTTTTAATGAAATAAGTTTATTTATAAATGGTCATTTCTCGTGTCTCAATTGCATGAAGAGGATGCTTGCGATGCCTTAAAATGCTGCCTACATAGGCAGCTCACAAGATTTTGGACCAGCTAGGGCAAACGTGTAATTTTATAACCAATTCAACAGAGACTTTTAGAAAGTCCACATACCGCAATCACATCACATCCACAACATACACATACACATACCATAGCATACACACATAATTCAGCCGCCTCCCTTGGATATTAATTTCACACCCCATTATCAGAAAGATTCCCTGTGGACATGAAGTCAGTGAAGTAGCCAACCAAATGAACTTACGCACACAGTTTCAATAAAGACACCCACGATCCAACAGCATGGAAACAGTGAAATAAAGAAATATATATAAGTATATAAATATCAGCAGCTCGTGACCAGAATCCTAATGAGGCACAACAATGAAAATGTCAAATGCTCTCTGACTTCACACAACTGCCACTTCAGGTCAGAAAACACAGATTAAAGAATAATGGAGTTACAACACAAGCTTCCCCATAGTGTAGTAGCAGTTCTGGTTTTAATCTCACGGTATTCATGTTTTTCACACACAATTTATCAATAAAGAAGAAGATTTGCAGAGGTTTTGCTGGTAACAACATCTAGTATCTGATGTCATTTAGTGGAATGTAGCCAATCCTAATGTTCCCAAAATATGTTTTGGGCCAACCATGTTCCACTTGGGGTTGAATGTTACGGGGTGGAAGATGAGTGCAAAAATGGCTTACCACTAAAAAAAAATACTATATCAACACAACAAAGTATTCACAGTCAATATTTAGTACTTTTTTGTTTTTCAAGAAATAAAAAAATCTGCTAAATAAATAAATAAATGATCACTGTGGTATTTGTTCCATAACAGAGTAGAAATTTTGACTTTAATAAGGTCAATATGTGATCAAGTGTACAAACTTACATTTCAATCATGTGGCCAGAAAGATTTTTATGATGTCACTCCCATAAATATGATGTCATAAAGATCAAAGCACTATTTTTAAAGAAGTATTCCAGGTTCAATACAATGTAAGTTCAATCAACAGCCATTGTGTAAAAAAAAGAAAATCTAAAATTTGGTTTACAGTGAAGCACTTACAACGGAAGTGAATGGGGCCAATACGTAAACTTTAAAATACTCAGTTTCAAAAGTAAAGCCATAAGATATGTACAATGTCTTTTAACATGATTTTAGTGTGATAAAATCACTTACTAACCTTTTCTGTGTAGTTATATCTAATTTTACAACTTTGTTACCATGACGAACCCTAAATAAACCATAAAAACAACAATTTAAACAACTTCACCACTCATATAATTAAAATTAAACAAATTTTAACAGAATAATGAATTAAAGTGTTTTTATAAAAGTACAAGCTTCACATTTCTGCCCTAAAACCCTTATAAAATCTGCCCCATTCACTTCCATTGTAAGTGCTTCTCTGTAACCTCGATTTTCTCCTTTTTTAAGAAATGAGTCGAAATTAATTTTTGTGGTAATCAACATTATGCCACAAATGCTGACGATTGAGCTTAACTTGTATTGAACCTGGAATATTCCTTTAAAGGGGGAAATGTCACAGGGACAAAGAGGGACAAAGAAAAATTCTGCATTTTCTCAGAAAATACACTGCTGTTCAAAAGTTTTAGAACACTATGACTTTTTTTTTTCTTTTTTTTTTTTTGGAAGAAACTGATGCTTCTGTTCATCAGGGGTGCATAGAATTTATCAAGAATTACATACAGAAGAATGACAATTACATGAATAGAAAAAAAACTTAAATTCAGTAATTCTGCAATTAAAACAATTACATAATTACATATCTTGATTATAAATGTTACAAATGACTATTTCTATTTTAATAAATGCTGCATTCTTCAAACATTTTGTTCATCCAAGAATCCTCTACATGGAGCTTTGCCATCATGGGTAAAAAATGAATTTTAAAATAATGAAACATATAAAACACTTATTTCAAACAGTTAAATAATTTGCAAGATTACTAACGCTATTGCCAGTATTTTTGATCAATTTAATGCATCGTTGGTGAACAGAAGCATCAATTTCTTTCAAAAACAAAAATGTCTTGGTGCTCTAAAACTTTTGAACGGTAGTGTACATGAAGCATTTTAGGGGGGAAAACTACATATGACATGAAAGCATGATATTGAATTGACTGTTTTCTGTAAAACCTCTTAAAATGTTTAATATTTGCTGATATTCTGCAGATAAAAAAAACAAAAACAACATACAATTAATGCTATGTCTTTTGAATAACACACTAAAATACTTAAATGTATCAAATGATGTGACCAAGATTAGCATCCTTGTTTATTATCAGTAGTACGCCATTAGAAGATAAATAGCCTGAGAATAACCCATTACACTTAACAACCTGAGGTAGCTGAAAGGTAAGTGTGAGGACCGATCCATCTCCCTATAGAAACAAGCCCATGAGTCTTCCTGTCCACTTCGAAGAGACAAATGACGGTGCTTCATTTTCAAGGAGAAAAAATTATGCATTGAATTTGAATATTGATGTCTCTGAAACTAGAAGGAATGTATGGATCAACCATATGATTTATGAATTTCTGCCTCATAATACTCGTCATTTAAAACCTTTGTGACCTTGTCTTACTAGTTAAAGCTGAAGTGTGTAATTTCTGCACCACTAGCAATGCCAAACAGAATAAAAACACATGATTATCTTCAAACAGATTTTGATTTACACTATTGTTTGAGCCAGTATTGCTATGATCAGCAGGTCTGGATGCTAAAACAAACAGAGCAATGTTTTTATAGAGCCACAGTGTGTACACTTTTCGGTGAAATCAACCTACAAATGGTTTACTGCATATTTAGCTTGGATTAAAAAAAAAAATAAATAAATAAAAAAAAAATAAAAAAAAAAAAGCAGCACACTTCAGCTTTAAGAAATAATTAAAAATACACATAATTAGAGGAACGAACGATCAGCATCAGCAGCTAATTTCAACTTTCCAAAGAGTCTCTATAGAGATCAACTTGTGGACAACATCCAATGAGTGGGTGAAAATTCCATGAAGAACAAACACATTATGTTTTTTGTTTTGTTTCTCTCTAAACCTATTATAAGCCTGATCCTAAATCATTTAAATCAAAATCATTGATGAAAGACTTTTAAGCTGCACCGTCTAACTATCATCAGCTCAGTCAAATGACTGCGGGTGAAAAAATCAATTTCAATCCCTCGCGGCTCTTCCCCTGGATTACTGAGCATCCTTCACTGTTGACTGCTCCACACAGCAGCATGCAGTCCACAAGTAATTACAGAAATATGCTGTTCAGCTTATTGTGTTTTGGACTAAATACAAATCATTGACATGTCTTGCCATCTATCATGCCATCTGGGATTAGGTACCACTGAAGCGCAGTCAGACAGTGGGAGCCCCGATAACATACGTGCAGAGAGACAAATTAACACTGCACTTCACTCCTAATACGTCTCCTTACAAAAACAAATGAGGCCTTGCGTTTTGTAATTATCACAGCACATGATTCACTGTCAGAGACAAATATTGCAGAACGATGGAAATGAACAATCATATTGGCTAACCAAGACCATTGTAATGGCGACCAGTAAATGATGGCCGCTGAGGATTCTTAACTCATCAGAGTGAAACGATCAGACAGTAACGAGATGTAAAAAGTCTCTCAACACCCTCAAGAAATCACTTTTCCTTAAATTGCACTGCTCCCATTCTGCAGTCTAGCTGAAGTGCAATATTTACCTCTGGCTTCCTCTTACTGATCACATTTTGATTTCAACCAGTCTGTGAGATCTGAGTGTCTAAAAAAAAAAAAAAAGCCCTATTCGGAACTTACAAATTGTGCCAATTTCCACCAGGTTAGTTCAACTGAAGTGAATGTTTTCGCCATTGGATCAAGAAACAAAAGCTTTGAACTATGTCGTAAACAAGTATGTTGCGAAGTTTCCGAGTAGTTTCTGTCCACACTGAAAGTGAAAACGCTGTAAGACAACAAAATCACAGTTGGAATATATTTCATACACGTTCAGGCCTATGTGGTGCAGAATTTTGGTCCAATGAGATTCCACTGTGGGCGGGGCTACCCAGTTCAACGGCACAGAAATAGAAACCAAGCGACAGATAAAATGTCTTGACAGCTGTCGCACTTATGGCTTGTTAAATTCAGATTTTAAGGGAAAGTTCACCCAAAAATGAAAACTCTCATCATTTACTCACCCTCATGCCATCCCAAATGTGTATGACTTTCTTTCTTCAGCAGAACACAAACAGATTTTTAGAAGAATATCTCAGCTCTGTAGGTCCATACAATGCAAGTGAATGGTGACCAGAACTTTGTAGCTCCAAAAATCACATAAAGGAAACATAGAAGTAATCCATAAAACTACAGTGGTTAAATCCATATCTTCAGAAGCTATATAGTAGGTGTGAGAGAGAAACACTCTAAATCTCCACTTTAACTTTTACATCTCAAAATCGCATGTAGTGCCTGTTTAGTTTCATTTTCACATATGAAAGTGAAAGTTAAAGTGGAGATTTAGAGTAAAAAGGACTGGTATTGTTCTGTTTCTCTCCCACATCTATTATGTTGCCTCTGAATATACAGATTTAAACACTGGAGTCATGTGTGTTACTTTCATGTTTCCTTTATATGATTTTTGGGGCTACAAATGTCTGATCACCATTCACTTGCATTGTATGGACCTACAGAACTGAGATATTTTTCTAAAAATCTTTGTTTGTGTTCTGCTGAAGAAAGAAAGTCATACACATCTGGGATGGCATGAGGGTGAGTAAATAAGAGAATTTTCATTTTTGGGTGAACTATACCTTTAAGGAGGCGTTCACACTGAGCAATTAAAATGGAGTTGGACAAGTCTCTGTGCTAGCAGGCGTCCCACTCAACTGCATTATCCAACTGTATCTGGTGGTGGATCACTCTCTGCACTCCCACTGGTAGTCACTCAATCTCTATGCTTTGTGGCATCACCAGTGCTGCATTGGAAATTGCATACTGTCAGAATATGTACTGCTTTTAATGAAGAAGCACTTTTCAAATGGTAAAAAAGTATGTTCTTTAGGTATGCAGGTGAGTAGTATGCATAGATTCTGGACATGCTTCATTCGTGAATGTCGGCATTGTCCCGTGACCCGAATAGATGACGCAAAAACAACAGCTAAAAAAATTATCTGGTCTGCTTTTGTTAAACAAGCTCATTTTAAGCACAAGGAACACATTTCTTGGTTAATATATAATTTAGTTCAAAAGAGACGTCCAACTCGTGGTTCACCGTTTTTTTTCTTTTCAATTCAGCGTTTTGAACTTGCCGTCTCCTCAGCTCCCGTTGGATTGTTGGAAATTTAAGTGTCCAGTCGATCCGCACTTCAGAATCTGGCCGAAAATAGTAGGTAATCCAGGTATTCCTTGCCTAACTGAAGGTACAGACATACTACTCCATTGGCATACTGTTTTTCACATACTATATAAAAGGGAAGTATGCATATTCAGACGCAGCTCAACTGCTGCTGTTGCTTATGTCACCAAAAAAAACAGCAATCCTCACTTCAAGTTGCTTTCTTGCTACAAATCACAGTCAGTGTGAATACCATTTTACATGAAAATTATAGCTTTTACAGCTTGTCGCCATACCACATCACACCTGGTTATAGGACACTGTATTGCTTTTAATGCAAATTGAGAAGAGATGTTACCTTTCTATCCACACATGCTACTGATCGCCCAGCGACACGATTGGCAACGTCTCTGTGTTCATTTATCTCATCGTTCAGGAGATCCTCAAACCGGCTGTTACGAAACTTGAAGAGCTTATCAGTGTACGTTGCTCTCCCTGTATTAAGAAAAGAGAGGTGGCATGAAATGTTACATGAATAACTAGTATCCATTTACCATAGTATTTAATTCAGAGACTCTTCAGTGAAACCATTTCATACCTGAGAAGGCATTATTCGTGTTGAGGACGTAAATTTCCTCTCTGCCATCACCATCTATGTCACATGCTGTCACCCCAATAGCATTGCCATGTCGATCTCTAAGTGCATAGTATGGAGAACTTCTGTTGTCAACTGCAATGTTAACAAGCCTCTTCTTAATCTTATCGTACTTTAGCACCAGGTTTGGGCCATTGTAGCTAAAAAGAAAAAAATGGAGCATATATACAATTTTTATGAAAATTTGCTTGCACAAGCACTTAAAAATCTGGTGCAACATGAATTCAAGTTAACGAACAAAAAAGGCCACAGCCAAATGGGCACACTCTCCCACGGGAAAGAAAAACATAATTGAGATCTCTTTAAAATATCTAAATGGTTTCTCCAAGACATGAATGAGATTAGAGATGTAGATCAAAATGTACAAAGAGCAAAACATATACTTTTGCTTAAAGGAATATTCCGGTTTCAATACAAGTTAAGCTCAATCGACAGGATTTGTGGCATAATATTGGTTACCACAAAAATTTATTTTGACTTGTCCCTCCTTTTCTTTAAAAAAAGCAAAACTTGAGGTCACATTGAGGCACTTAAAATGGAAGTAATGGGGGCCAATTTTTTAACGTTAAATACTCACGTTTTTCACAAGACATAAACAATATGCATGTAAACATGATTTTAGTGTGATAAAATCACTTATTAACCTTTTCTGTGTAAAGTTATAGCCAATTTTACAACTTCGTTGCCATGACGATGTAATGTCAACAAACCTTAAAACCCTAAAACGACTGTAAAAATGACAATTTACACAACTTTACAGCTCAAATAATACATGAGTTTTTATGTATTATCAAGTGTTTTTATAAAATTATAAGCGTCACATTTCTGCCTTTAAACCCTCCAAAAATTGGCCACATTCACTTTCATTGTAAGTGCCTCACTGTAACCTCAATTTTTGCTTTTATTCAAGAAAAGGAGGGACAAGTCGAAATTTAATTGTGGTAAATCAACATTATGCCACAAATACTGGTGATTGAGCTTAACCTGTATTGAACCCAGAATATTCCTTTTAGTATCCTGCTTCTCGGGTTTTTCTCCAGAGTAAAAGACCCCATCTCACTCTAAAGGATATCTCACCAACAAAAAATAGTGATGCTACTAACTTAACTACATTTTCAGTAGCGAGACACTAGTTCAGTTATTTTCAAAGTTAGTGTACCTTTCCCATTTAGGGGCCGATTACACCAAATGCATTTTTGTGTCTGTCTGTGTTCTTTGACTGTTGTGCCGTGTCTCGCTGTTTTGTCAGCATCTCGTGCAGGAGCGGACTGTTTTTTAGACGCCAAGTGAAGTTTAAGAACTTCAACTTTTAAATAAATATTACGGGTTAAATACAAGTGAAGCTCAGTCGACAGCATTTGTGGCATAATGTTGATTACCACAAAAAAAATTAGATTTTTCCCTCCTTTTCTTTTTTAAAAAAAAAAAAAGAAAAAAAAAAAAAAATCAGGATTACAGTGAGTCATTTTCAATGAAAGTAAATAGGGTCAATCCGTAAATATTAAAATACTCTTTCAAAAGTATAGCCACAAGACGTAAACAATGTGTGTGCTAACATTATTTTACTGTGATAAAAATCGCTTACATTTTTCTGTGTAAAGATATTTCCAATTTTGCTATGATGACATAGCGCTGAAAACCTTAAAACGTCTACAAAAATGAAGATTTAAACAAGCAAAAGTTTTTTTAAATTAAAATGTTTACAGCTCAAATAATACAAGTTGGCCCCCGATTTTTTAAAGAAAAGGAGGGGCGAGTCAAAATTATTTTTTTTGTGGTAATCAACATTATGCCATAAATGCTGTCAATTAAGCTTAACTTTTTTTGAACTCGTAATATATCTCGTGACCCTTGCGTCTGAGGAGGATACAGCTGCAGGCCAAGCTCCAAAAAGGTGTGGGAGCTCCAAAATTCAAGCAAAGATATACAGAGCCCCTAACCTAACTTTTTCCCTAGCCCTAACTCTCTCTAGCAGTTGGGAGTCCAAAACATTTAAGTGAATCAGTTCGTTTAGATGGATGAACTGAATGAAATAAACGATTTACCAATTCACTTTTATGCAACGTTGGGAAGTCCAATCCATTTTAGTGAATCAATTTGTTCGAGTAAATTAAACAGTTCAAATAACTGATTCACCAATTCACTTGAGCCCAGAAGTCATAGACTCTTCCTTTTAAGTAAAACATTTAGTTAATTGTTCCCGTTTATCACAACGTTTTCTTCTCGATTTTATTTAATAGGGTGTTTTCTAGTTATAAACAGAAGGTATACATTTATTTGTGGTCAATGTTTGTGGTAAGCATTTATTTTATATTTATGTTCAGTTTATTGTTGTTGTCACCCAAATTGTGATCTTTTGCAATATACTGTTCTTACTGCACATTAATTTTAATATCAGCATGTATGCAGCAATTTTCACATTTGTGTCCATTTGTATTACTCCCAAGAATGTTGATACTTAAATGAAACTTAAATGTTAGTAAAACAGTAAAATTGTCCTCTGGGAGATGCAATAAAGACAAATAAAAACACGGCAATACCTCAAATGATTATTGTATGACCATATTCCCTTTATTTCATCCCTGTCTCCAACAAGTCACATCCTTGTTGGTGCATTTTTGTGATCTGCTATACCACAATTCAATATCAGCTGTCATTTACTAAAAGGAAAAACAGACTCCCTGGAGTGCCTTTGTCAGCCACACTCCATTTCACTCTGAAAAGTCTTTAAGCACAACTCCAAAAAAAAACACTGAACTCTCCAATTACATCCATTTTCATCAACTGAAATACACTAAGACCCAAATCAATTCACAAATGGTTTACAAATAAGCCCAACTGATTGCTATGACATTTCTGTTTCTAGAACATATCACTTTCAAGCCACAAACATGGGTAATGGCATTTTCTTGGCCAGCATCTCTGTTTTGTTTCCATATTACAAAATATTACTTTACTTGAACAACATCCAGTCCACCATATAATTGCCAGACATTGATCAAGTATTGTCCCTAAAGAAATGCAATGTCATAAAATTATTCATTTCTCAATTATTCTACTGAAAACAATAGATGTGGTCTGAAATCCAATCTGGCAGAGGAACAGAACACTCACCCTGATACGAACATCTCCAGATCTCCGTCACCATCCACGTCAGTGACAGCCACGCCGTAGTTGAGCTGTGTAGGGTTGTTCTCATAGTCAGGAGGGAAAATACTGTGAGTTACTGAGGCAAACATGGGTTCAGAACGCTGACCCCAGGACAGTCCAGACACACCCACAGTGAGCAATAATATCCACGCTGACATCGCCATCTGTGGAATCAATTGTAAAATGAGCACTCTGGAACCTCTGGATAGTGGTACATTTTGTATCCAATATGTATGAGATAAACATATTGTACAAAATGTAATTATTATTTTTTTCTACCTTTTTTATATGCTTTTATGTTCTATACTCTATGTTGTATGTATTCTTCTGGTATGTGCACAGTATGTGCAATTGTTTTGTCTATTTTGTTGTTATGGCAAGACCAAAAACTAATTTACAGCCATGGCTGGACAAAAAAAAAAGTGCTAAACTAAATTACTCTCATGTCTTTCCAACCTATTGTGTTGATGATTTTTCAATGGAACACAAAGGAGAAATTTGAATAATCTTAACGTGGCTCTTTTCCATACAACAGTTCTTATTGACCAAGTCTGTCAAGCTCCAAACAGGACAAAAAACACCCATTAAAGTCACAAAAAAGAAGTCCATATGACACACTTTATTTAGAATCTTTTAAAGAAAAACATACTGAAATTTAAGTTGTCAATGATAATCTTCCCCTCTGCCAAAGCTCTGAAATCTCATTCAAAATCCCATTTGCGATCTTGTTCAGGTAAAAAAAAAAAAGGTGCCCTGATGTGTCATGCCACATGACATTGATGCCAGAATGTCACTGGATCTTTGCATGGCAGTTTGAATATGCTGGATGGAGGACGATATTTGAGAGCTGCAGTGGAGGGGAAGATTTTTCGTGAATAACGTCCTAAATTTCAGTCTGTTCCGCACACAAACCTATCATAAGGATTCTGAAGACTAGGAATACAGCGCACAAGTCATATGGACTACTTTTATGGTGTCTTTCTGTCCTTTTTGCTGCTTGACAATCTGTCACTGTATGGAAAAAGAGCAGAAATGTCATTTTTGGGTTAACAATTCCATAAAATTTTCCTTCTGAACTGTGCAGTGGCACAAATGTGAAGTTTAAATTAAGATGTAAGACAATGACGCAAATGTCACGTTCCTCTGTGCAACATTTCAAATACAGCCCCTCCAGGAGGAAAGGTTTAAACTGAGTGCCCAACTATGAGAAGGCTCTCTCATCCCTTGATGTCTGAAACTCTTTTTCATGGTGGTTATGACTCACTCAAGTGAGAGAAACTCTAAAACACTCTGTACTGAGCCACACAGATGAGATATTCCACTTTCATTGAGTTTTAGAAGGCTGAATGGCATTCTATAGTGTTAAGAGGCAATTACCTTCCCAGAATCCCAGCATTACACACACAGGACAGAGGCATACATACAAAGACTGCAGACATGTGACGGGTCAGAATGGCCCGAATTAAGATCTGAGAATAGAAGTGATTTCACTGCACATGAGAAAGACTTTAAAGACAGCAAAATCCATATGTGACAAACAGACTAAGAGAATGCAAAAAAAGGGGAACACATGATCCTACACTTCAACATCCAGTCAACCCGTTCAGACTGAAAGGGATTTCAAAATCAGATTTTAATTGGATTACAAACACACATGAATGTGGTTTGGATCGGGTTTGTAAAAATCTCTTTTTTTTTTTCTGTGCAGCCTACAAACATCTAAACCAATTTGAGTTGGATATAAAAAAAAAAAAGAAAAAAAAAAAATCTGATATTTTCTACCTGTTTTCTAGATATTTTTGCATGAACTATTCATTTAAAGCTTATTTTATGGGAAATACAAAATCATGATTTCTGCAACAGCATAATCTCTATTCTTTATGTGTCTATAGGTGCAGTATATGGCAAAGGGAGTGAGATGGCATGCTGAATGAAGCTGGTGAGAGACTGAACGAAGAGACAGATGAGTGTGTGAGTTCTCAGTGCAGATTACAAGAAATGTGCATGTCCTCACTTCACTAATCAACCCATTGAACTCTAACATCAAAGCCATGTAATTAATTTAGATTAAGGTTGTCTTAATATATTCACTGATGTTTGAGATGAAAGTGTAATCAAAGCTCTCAAATACGTATTGCATTAGTCATATTACCGGAGCATAGGTTGGAGCACAGTGAGAATTTGAGTCCTGATGACAGAATACACAATGTCAGAGAGATTGCATGAATCCAGGGTGCGAACTATAGGAGATTTGGGGGTTTAAAAATGTATTATTTCTACATACACAAGTGAATATACACATTTCAATAGAATTTTCAAGCAATGTTTACATAAAGTTAGAGCACACAAAATTGAAGTCACCATTGCAATAATACCATTTCAAGTCATGAGTGCCGCATTTTAAAGACGCAGTGTCATTTTAGAAACATTTAAACTTTTCAAAATGCATCTTGAGAAACCTGTATTTGGTTCCATTCCATTGTGCTCATCTAGCTTTTTTTATAAAACACAAGGGCATATCCTGTGTGAACAGCACTGTATGATCAGTACTATCATTATTTATCACTATAATAAAAAATTTTAAGATTGTATTCCTAAATCATATAAAGTATTTACAAAAGTCTTGAAAGGAACAGTTCACCCAAAAATGAAAATTCTCTTATCATTTACTCACCTTCGTGCCATCCCAGATGTGTATGACTTTCTCTCTTCTGCTGAGCACAAAGATTTTTTAGAAGAATATCACAGCTCTGTAGGTCCATACAATGCAAGTGAATGGTAACCAATGTCTTATCAAGCCATCCAATCAATTTTGGATGAGAACAGACCAAAATGTAACTCTTTTCACTATAAACCTTGATATCAGCCGTCTCCTTGGCGATCATGATTTCAAGCTCGATTACATTTCCTAGCACCATCTAATGCTCTGCACGTGCGTTAAGCATTAAGAAGTGTAATCAAGCTTGAAATCATGATCGTGCCTAGAACTGTGATGGCAAGATGTACAGTGAAGAAGTTACGTTTTAGTCTGTTCTCATCCAAAACCAATTGAATCACTTCAGAAGACACGGATTGAACCACAGGAGTCTAATTCATTACTTTCAAGCTGCCTTTGTGTGTTTTTGGAGCTTCAAAGTTTTGGTCTCTTTTCACTTCCACTGTATGAACCTACAGAGCTACTTCAATAAATCTTTGTGTTCTGCAGAAGAAAGAAAATTTTCAGAGTATTTTATGTTTGTCTAACTGTGCTAGGGTCAGCAAAAGACTCATTTGCACAGACTGAACAGATTGCACCCTGAAAATTACTGACAAAAAAAATCAAAAGTCAAATTCTCTGTATAAAAAAAAAAAAAAAAAAAAAAAAAAAAAAAGAGATTCAATTCAAATTCATTCAATAAAAAAAAAAAAAAAAGGAATGTTATTCAATCATTTACACACCGCAATAATCAGACTGACTAGCAGAGGTCACTTTCTTCATTTCCTATGTTATTAGCTTTATATTCTAATAACTCAGTGCAGAAAAGTCGGGGCAGAAACAGTAAAAGCAGAGTAAACACATCATTTTATTATAATTTATTTAGTGTTTATAGCTTTAACACCCGAATGGTTGGATAAGGGCAGTGGAATACCAGCGCTCTAAAAGTACTATATGTACTGTCATCTGTCATCGTAATATAATGATATAAAGGCTTCTCGGATGAGGTGAGAACTGGAAGTGTTCCACACTAAAAAGTCTTCACAGCTATGGGGTCATAAATCCAGATAGTGGAAAGCAGAGGAACCAAAGGAAGAGGTGAATCTGTCCTTGCACAATCTCTGCATCTTGAGGAGGCAGTTTGACTAGAAATGTCTTCATCTCACTGCAGTTGCCAAACAACACAGTTACTGCAGTTACTACAGACATGTTAGATGATATGCATTAGGATGTCACATATGAACATTTCTGTGTATTCATACAAATATTAAATCAGTGTGTTTTGTATCAGTTTTAGCTGAATTATTATAGAATATATAAATCCAGAACTACTGCACATCATTTGTGCAATAGTTCAAATGATACTGAATACTAACTGTAAAGACCATTGCATTTGACCTTCAAAATGACTCTCATCTTGAGTGTGTATTCATGCATTTTCTTGGCAAATCGGACTGCGACAAACACCAGCAAATACAGTTACTCAAGCATCTCTCTCATCTTATAGCAAGGGCTTTACACTTACAGAGGAAATAAAACTTCTAATCCAAAATAATAAAACTAAAGAAAATCTGTCAAAAGGAAGGTGATGGAAGGGTCCTAGTTTGATACAATTTCATAATGTAGTTCTGGAAGACAGTTTTCTCTTTATTTTGCTTTCAAATAGCCTAAATATATTATACAATTGCTTTTTATTCTTAAACTATTAACACACTAATAGCCTAGTATTGATAATGTATATTAATGCAAATACTTATATTAATACCCCTAAAACAGCCAATAAAGGAATAAAATATAAAATGAACTGGGAAAATGGAACAAATGATTGTGCTGTATCATACAGTGTTTGTTAAACAAAAAACAAATCAAAAAACAAACAAAAAAAAACAAGCAAAAACAGAATTGAATGTAAACAACAACAAAAAAGACTATCATGAATGTGCATTAATTATTCTCTTGGGATGAAACTCCGATCGTTATAAATACACTAATCACATCTCATCTGATCGACTGAGAACAAACTAAGCACATTCAATTAGATGCGCAGTGGAAGATCAGCTTGTGAGTCACAATGATTATCAGATTGAACTTTTAAAACGCTGCGGCAGGTTTAAAGCATCAGTACTTACATGAAAGCGACTCGGGGACGGAAAGAAATGATTTTCCTCCTCGGAGATTAAGAGATTCCCTGTGGACCTTGAGTCCGTCTCTTAGTAGATTTTACACAACTTCCCAAGAATTTGCTTTATGAAATCAGTTGTGTGAGAATCTATCCAATAAGAAGCACCTGCAGTGATTATTTAAAACATATAGCCAATTACTGCATTGGAGGGCGGAGCTATACTTCTACTTACCTGAGGCTATCTAATTAATAATTCATAAGCATGGGTCTGGCATGCAGTAGCAGAGGATTTTATTGATATAATTTTTAACAATTTAAATAATCAAAATAATTTTCCTTAAAATACTTATAAATATTCAAAACCTTTTTCAAAATACGGTTGAATAATCAAATACACATGGACGAAACAGAATATGTGTTTGCACAAAAATTACATTTGCATCTGTTATGGTTCATTTACTTTGAGAAACAACTCCTATTCAATTATGTACCATAAATTATCCTATATTTTTAATGAGAAAATAGTCCATTCTTAATTAAATTACTGTTTGCCAGTCTGTATAACAGAATCATTTTATTGAGCCATGGATCCATGACATTTACAGTATAGTGATAACTCAGCTACTGTCTTTTATTTTGTCAGTTTGACAAAACATGCTTCACTTAGCATTAGCATCACCACTTAAACACACACACACAAAAAAACTTAAGGTTAACTTCACAAACTATGTATGTAGAACTAAATAAACCCTTAAAGGAATCATTGCTTATCATCTGGAATAACATTTTCCTTGATCTTTTGAGATAAAAGGGTTTATTGTATTATGAACACAAACTTTCAGAACTTACACCTGGTCCAAAATGACCATTTATTGAAATTCTGAAATCCTTGGAATGTATGACCACCCATATTTACATGTTAACGATGCCAACAATGTTGGGTGATTAGAAATGTGTAATATAATGCAGGCTTTGCAAAGAGGCTGTAACTGAAGGATTGGACAGTGCAAACTATCAATATCAGAAATCAATATTTGGTGGAATAACCTTGATTTTCAACCACAGCTTCCATGCATCTTGGTATGCTCTCTACCAGTCTTTCACATTGCTGTTGGGTGACATTATGCCACTCCTGGTGCAAAAATTCAAGCAGCTCAGCTTTGTTTGATGGCTTGTGACCATCCATCTTCCTCTTGATCTCATTCCAGAGGTTTTCAATGGGGTTCAAGTCTAGAGATTGAGCTGGCCATGACAGGGTCTTGATCTGGTGCTCCTCCATCCACACCTTGATTGACCTGGCTTTGTGGCATGGAGAATTGTCCTGCTGGAAAAACCAATCCTCAGAGTTGGGGAACATTGTCAGAGCAGCAGGAAGCAACTTTTCTTCCAGGATAACCTTGTACATGGCTTGATTCATGCGTCCTTCACAAAGACTAATCTGCCCGATTCCAGCCTTGCTGAAGCACCCCCAGGTCATCACCGACCCTCCACCAAATTTCACAGTGGGTGCAAGACACTGTGGCTTGTAGGTGTCTCTAGGTCTCTGTCTAACCATTAGATGACCAGGTGTTGGGCAAAGCTGAAAATTGGACTCATCAAAGAAGATGACCTTAATCCAGTCCTCTACAGTCCAATCCTTATGGTCTTTTGCAAACCTCAGCCTGGCTCATCACGACTTCAACCCTGCCCCTAGGAGCCTGTTTCGAACCGTCCTCACTGTGCACTTCATCCCAGCTGCCGTTTGCCATTCTTTTTGTAGGTCACTTGATGTCATCCTATGGTTGTTGAGTGACATTTGAATGAGTTGGCGGTCATTCCGGTCAGTGGAGAGTCGTTTTAGCCCACTGCCGGTCTGTAGCTTTGTCGTTCCCAATGTCTGCTCCTTGACCTTGTTCTTATGAACCGCCATCTTTGAAATTTTAAGGAAGGAAGCAAAATATCACCTAATCAGTACCTCATTAAGTAAAATGAACTGTGCTTGTGTTGGAATTCAACAGACACTGGAATGGAATTGCTGCCATACATGTTGAGATGCTGATTTAAGATAAATTGGAGAGGTCTCTTAATTTTTTCCAGAGCTGTGTATATATATATATATATATATATATATACAGTCATATGTCTCCTGCTCTCTCCAAATGCACAATCATCTTTGGCTCTCGTAATGCATGACATTAATCTGTGCAGATCCTATTAAGAATCACTGACAAAATGAGTCCCGCTGGGATGAAACCAGGAAATGTGACGAAGCACTTTAAGTTAATTAGTGCATTGTAAGCTGCAACTAAACTGTGACCAAGTAATAGGTTTGTGCTGTTTGGATTAGATGCTAGGTCATTTTATAGACTACATCATGTTGTTCATAGTCTGTCTGTCTCATATAAACTGAACTGTAACCTGTTAAACTGTAAACTGTTAAAGGGATAGTTCACACAAAAATGAAAACTCTTGTCCTTTTTACTCAACCCTATGCCGATCCAAACCTAAATATATATATATATATACATTTTTATTTTTTTTTGGCATCTATTTTCCATGCTTTGACAGCTCATAATGTCCACATCTGTAAAGATTTAAAAAGGACTAAATAAAGCAAAAAAAGTATCATAAAGGTAGCCCATAACTTAAACTCATATGGCTTCAGAAGATTCAGAATACTTGAGTTGTACACTGCAAAATAAATAAATAAATAAATCATGTTTTACTGAGCATTTTTGTCTTGTTTTCCAGTTAAAATATCTAAACATTCTTAAAACAAGCAAAAGTTACAAGATATTTTGTCTTGTTTCCAACTTTTTATTTTTTAATCTTTGAATCAAGTTTTTTTTTTTTCTTACCCCATTGGCAAATAGTTTTTTCTTGTTATAAGCATAAACGTAAAAAAAATAAAATAAAATAAAATGTGTTAGTTTTCTCTGAAAACAAGACAAGATATCTTGTAATTTTGCTTCTCAAGTAAATTTATCTTGTTTTATAAGAATGTTTAGATGTTTTTACTGAAAAACAAGACAAATATATTCACTAAGAAATTATTATTATTTTTATTTTTTTGCATTGTATGGACTTTTATGGTGTTTTTATGGTGTTATTTGTCCTTTTTGGGTTGTGAAAGTTGTGGTCATTGTAAGCGGTTTTGTTTGGAATAGAGTAATATAAAAGTACTGATTAGAAAGGAATTCAGCAAGTAAAACACTAGAAAGTGGACTCTTCTACTTAAATATGAGGAATGCCCTTTAATTAGTGAAAAACAAAAATGGGATAACACTTGTTTTAGAACTCAGTCCTTCCACTAATATTTAATCTGCTTGTATAACCATTTTTTCACTTTCTCCCTCTCTAAACACCATCATTCACAGTTTTAATTTAATGAATGAATATGTGGTACATTTTCTGATGGCATGGGGCATAAATCTACTTTGCAGTGTGATAACAGAGATGATGTCCCCCACATCGATCGGGAGCTTAATAGTGTTTGTTCTTTATATCTGATCTCAGGAAATAAGGGGAATGTATAGTTTTGAATGAGCTCTCTCATGGTATCCAGCGGAGGAGTGGAGCTACAGTGGAACAACTTATACCCTGTACTGCGCGTGAGTGAAACGTAAGACGCTTCGACATGCGTCATTTCTGTAAGACGTTTATTTAGTTTCCGCCTATTTGAAAGGTCGCGGCAATGTCGAGGAAAGGCACCGAGTTTTTTAAATGGATCGACAAACATACTCGGGACCCAGGTGTAATGTAATAGCTCTACACACTTATCTGATTATTTTAGACGCAGTTTGTTGGGCTAATCCAAACGCATTCACCATTTTTCGGAGTCTACCTTTGTCGCTTAAGTAGTATAGAGTACATGCAACCTTTGTAACAACATCCACCGGTGATCTCAGTCGTGTTGTCTGGCCTTGAATATGAGGTCGTAGAAATTCACTCAGATGATATAGAGAGTCCCTAGACATCCTAAAGTTCTCACGCCACTCCTCAGGCACGATAATTTCATGTAAAAAATTATCCCACCACGCATGGGTCTCACCCAAAATCTCCTCGCAAAAACTGTCCTTGCATTCCACCGCTGAACAACAACTGAGAGTAAACATCCCGTCTCCTTTGAAGTAAGCTGAAGTATGCACAAACTGACATTATGCAACGATACAACGTTGTCCACCATCTTGTTTTGGACTGAATGGGTCACATGACTGCGTCACATGACTAAAAATGCTTAATCGTTTTCAAAAGCCTCTGTTTTCACAGTCCACACTACATTGCGAAAACAGCGTGTAGAGCCGAGGAGGGCGGGGCCGGGCTGGAATGAGACACACCCGGTCCCCAATCAGCCTGATGGGGCGTGCGAGGGATAAAGGCGGCCGGGGACGACAGTTCGAGAGAGAGAGAATTGCAGGCAGCTGTACTGTGTGTGTTTTTGGTTGTGTGTTTTGTTTAAATTGTTTATTAAATTATTATTTATATTATTAAGCCGATTCTCGCCTCCTCCTTTCCACTGAACTCCCTTTACACAGCGTTTTCAAATTTATCCACTTTGGAATGCGTTTTCAAAAAGCTCCGATTTAGCGGGCAAAAACGCCGTCTCAGTGTGGATGGAAGGCCAAAACGGAGAGAAAAAGATGCATTTTCAAACAAAAACGTATTAGTGTGGACAAGGCAAAAGACAGTGCTACAGGGAGACAGGAAGGACAGCTGATCGCCCTCGCAGTGGCAGACCACGTGTAATAACACCTGCACAGGATCAGTACATCCGAATATCACACCTGCAGGACAGGATGGCAACAACAACTGCCTGAGTTACACCAGGAATGCACAATCCCTCCATTAGTTCTCAGACTGTCCGCAATAGGCTGAGAGAGGCTGGACTGAGGGCTTGTAGGCCTGTTGTAAGGCAGGTCCTTACCAGACATCACCGGCAACAACGTCACCTATGGGCACAAACCCACCTTTGCTGGACCAGGCAGGACTGGCAAAAAGTGCTCTTCACTGACGAGTCACAGTTACAGGGAAGACATTCTCCTTCCTCATGTGTTACCCTTCCTGCAGGCTCATCCTGACATGACCCTCCAGCATGCAATGCCACCAGCCATACTGCTCGTTCTGTGCGTGATTTCCTGCAAGACAGGAATGTCAGTGTTCTGCCATGGCCAGCGAAGAGCCCGGATCTCAATCCCATTGAGCACGTCTGGGACCTGTTGGATCGGAGGGTGAGGGCTAGGGCCATTCCCACCAGAAATGTCCAGGAACTTGCAAGTGCCTTGGTGGGAGAGTGGGGTAACATCTCACAGCAAGAACTGGCCACCTTTGTTCAGGGACACATTATTCAATTTCTGTTAGTCACATGTCTGTGAAACTTGTTCAGTTTATGTCTTAGTTGTTGAATCTTTTTATGTTCATACAAATATTTACACATGTTAAGTTTGCTGAAAATAAAAGCAGTTGAAATTGGACGTTTCTTTTTTTGCTGAGCTTACATGCACATTCATTTTATACTTTAATTTCAGATTGCTGCTCGGAAAGTCGGATTTTACAACTTCCTACTAGGAAAAGTGCAATGGAATGCATCTTTAAGTCAGAATTACAACTTGTAGGCTCATGCAGAAATTCTCAACTCTGATTTTGCCGAGATGCAGGGGCATGATGTCACACAAACATGTCGACACTCAGGGAGATATACAAAGTAATGATAAACATTCACTTTATTAAGTAATATCGATAAATGAGTTTGTTTCCACATTACATGAAACAGGTGTATAAAACATTATAATCTCTTTTGATAATCGTACACCTGTAGCACAAATGCTAGCGCTGCAGCATTGTTTATCAGTTGGGTTGCTAGGAGACATCTCTAATGAGAGTCAAACCCCTGCTAAGCTAACGGGAGCTTTGCAGAATGGAATGCATTTATGGTCGGAGATATCAAGTATGAATATCCCTCATCCAACTTAAATGGGACGCAGCATAACCATGTACCCTGACGAAACAAAATGTATTGCAAGCAACATTTAAATCGCAATATTATTAGATACATTTTTCCAGGTATTATAGACCTCCTTGGTAGATTCATATAAAAAATTATGATTTCTGAATGTCTGTTCGAGAGACGTTCATTTCACAAAACAGTAATGCTGCAGTTAAAATTAGGCTTGCTTGAGCATTAAGTGTCGTTTCAAGTTCTGGCTTTCATGCGTGGACGTATTTTTAAGATGTCAATTGGTATTACTAGTTAGCTGCAACATAATGTATGATGCCCAAAGGCATAGGGTGTCTTATTCATTGTGAAACTGTGTTTTCATAATGGCATGAATCACCCTGAATCCTAGACTTTAAATGCACGGCCCGCCACTGCATTTGAGTCTTTTGTTATTTCTCCCATGGAGTTTTGGGAGAAACAACACAGACAAAGTTGATATTTACATGTAAATTGTGTAATGTTTTTTTAATTTATTTATTTAATAGTTAAATTATTTTTCCAATCACAGTTTAATATGCAGAGACTAAGCCATTAGTGGTCTGATTCCCCCCAAAAGGGTAAACACTGTGGCTCTGTGGTAATAATTTGTATGCAATGGGGATATTGTAAGATATAACACAACTCAGCTCGTATGAAAAGGTATGACTTTTATTCCCATAAAGACCAACCAATCAACAAACAGAATTTTAATTCGATACAATACAAACATCAAATTTGAGCAAGCCTCCTATCCACGTTATTTCAAGAAAGGAAACATCAGTGAACAAATTTGGTTACTCATTCCATATCTATGGGAGTAAAAGTTGTATGATTTTGCACAAGGCAACTAGTATGATTTATAACGATTTTGCCATCTCATACTATATTATTACAACTTGTCATGAGACCAGATTTTCTGTTATTATTGAAACATCCTGACCAGTCCAACATAATTTGGAGTGGGACTATCTGTTGTTGTTGTTTTTTTTTTTTTGTTTTTTTTTTGTGGGGGGGGGGGGTTGACCAATGGAGACTGGGGGGATTGTTCACAAAACTTGTTTGAAACTGTTATTATTTTTGTAATTCCATTTGGTTATGCTACTGGATCTGAAATATCTGAGAACTCAATTATGTCTCAAGAGCAATCTGTGAGCAATTAAAATTTCCTCTGGGCAATGAGTCTCCATGTTTGGTGCTGTAAGTTATCTCTATCCATGTCTTAGAAAAATACTTTATTTCAGGGGGCATATCTGCTCCATTGAACACTGTATCTATCACTGCTATACCATCATGTACTTGATAAATTGGTGAAGACAGTTGTTTGCCATTGGCCTACAAGTATCCAAACTTTGCTGATTATTTTTCTCAATATGTGTTATGTTCACTGAAATCCTGCTTGTTGAGCAAATAAGCAGTGAGGCCATCACTCTGTCTCTGTTCCCCATGCCATTGTTTCATGGCCTGAGGATCCGTCAAATCAATAAGAGAAATCAAAGAGTGATTTTCACAGTCATGGCACAGACAAGCTGGTGACAAATAGAAATGTTGCAAATGTCTTAGCACATCAGCATCACAGCTAAGCTATGTGAGGAATGCCTTAAAGGTGATGTATGTGTGATTGTTTTCCTTGTAACAATACTTCATTCACAGATTACAGTAATACCCTGCTAAAAAGCCTAAGGTGGTTTACTGGTCTTAGGTCTTCCAACCTGATCAGGCTGGTCTGTTTGCTGGTTTTAGATTGGTAATGAGCACTTTGGGTTAACCAGCACCAGCTTTAACCGCTAAGAACAGCAAACAATCTTAGGCTGGTTGAAACAAGGTATGCAGAGACAACCCCTGTATAAGTAAGGCATTTTGTAGGTTGATTGTCCTGATACCTGTGGCACTATAAAAAAATAAAAAAAATTGCTCTGTTTGTTTGAGCATTCTGATCGGCCCAACACAGCAAGATGTAGTGAGTTTGGAGCAGGACTGCCTGTTCGTCAACAAATGGAAAACAGGGAGAGGAAACCCACTTGAAAACAATCATTATATTTGCAATTTCATTTAGTGATACTAGTTGTGCAGAGATTACAACTTTAATCTGAATGTTTGTTTAGCACAATCTGCATTAAAAAAAAGTGAATAAAAAAAAAAACAATCATATTTCTTTTGAAACAGGGCATGGTGGAAGACTTGCTCACGTGCAGAATGTGAGAAGGTGGATGAGAACCAATAAATCACGACAATTACATGCGAGAACTCATACTGATGGATCCGCCCTCAGCTAAACCAAACATAACTTGTTGTGTTTAAACAAATCAGGCTGTCAGCATGAGGTAAAGAACTTTCTAGAGTGTAGTCTCTCTACTGATGCTAGCAAATTAATTTTCCATTGATTTGCAGAAGTCTTGCAGAGGAAATGGGGAGATGATGTCCATCTCCGGTGAAAGGGGAGTGCGGTGCAGTAGCAAGTTAGATATCCTTATGGAGTCCAGAGGTGGTGAAGTTTGGAGGAGGGAATCCTTGACAGTGATGAATCACTGTAATTTTTGTCTTTCGCAGAAGATGAGTAGAAATGCAAGAAGTTTTACAAAGCCTTTTGCTGACCCTTTTAGATCAGCACAAGTTTGCGTTGGTCTTTTGTCAAAAATGTCTAAACACTTCGTATATTACTTTCTTACAATATACAGAGTGTTTTCTCTGTACCTGCTATAGAGGTCTTCAACAGGAGGTCACCAGTCCTGCTGCGAATCCTTATACAAGAAGTATATTTGCAAAAAAAAAAAAAAAAGGACATACTGAAGTGTTTCTTTTACAGAAATCAATTTACAATTCTGATTTTCTCAAATTTAATATATACTTAAATCTATATTATTGAGTTATAGTCGGAGGACAGGAGATTTAAGGGTAGTGAAGAGTGATGTAATGCCACAGTTTTGATAAAGAGTAAATAGAATAAAATGGTACATATGTTTTAAGCACATTCCACATTAATCTCTGATTAAAGTGGAATGTCCACACTAATCCGTATAAGTTTGAAAACTCAGTCTCCTTACATCATTATGGAGAGGGGTTTAGCAAGTCATGTTTTTGGTGGAGGAAAGTCCTGTTCCATTGTGGATAAAAGGCGTAAACGTAGACAAATCAATGCATTTTCCACTGAAAATGTATTAGTGTGGATACAACCTTAAAAATTATACATTGCACTGATTTTACTTACACAAAAGCTGATCTATATGCAGAAAAACTCCATAGTTCCCCAGGGCTGTTGGTCTCCTTCAGTGATTAAACTGAACCAGACTACAGACTTGTTAATGTTTACCATTATTAAATTGCATAAGAGGGCATGAAGACTCAGAAGAAGAAAAAAATATTTTGCATTGTCACTAAATGCAGGGATGGAACTAACAAGGCCAAACTAATAGACTAACTGATCCTAAGAGAATTGTGCACAAAGATCAAAAAGACAACATCAGTTGATTTAACTGAAGAGATGCTGGATTATTGTGTTAATTTATTAATACTTGTGGTTTTCTATGAACAGAATAGAATAGAAACAATTTACGTTAAGGTTCTATAGATAAACATTAGCTTTAGGTTTCATGAACTTACAAAAAAACATACTTTAGTATTTATTAATCTTATTTAATGTTAATTTGTAAATATATTATAGTTTAATGTTGGTTCAAAAGACAATGTTAATATAAAGAACTTTTAAGGTTAAAAATCTAGTAGTCGATGTAGAAAAGAGAATTGACCAAGATCAATACATGTTGGAAAAGTATTCTTTAATTTTAGTTTATGTAACTTGCGTTAACTAGTGTTAACAGAGGTTATATAACCTTAAAATAACTACACTACAATTACACATAGTGCAAGACATATTGTTAAGGCTCAGAAAATTATGATCCATAGAAATGTTTACAAGTACGTTTGCTTTCACTAAGGGTGCCTCCTGATTCCATCTGCCTGAACTTTGCTTCGCTCTGCCCTATGTGAATATTCAAGCACTGTAGTGGCAGCTGTGTGGCCTGCAGGGGAAATTCACTTTTGCTTTAATTTCAGGATTATTGATCTCGACTTGCTTTACTGCTGTATGACATCCATAATCAGAACAACAGTCTGACAGAGGAGATTAATAAGACAGCAGGAGGAAGGAAATGGAGCGAGGGAGGGGAACTTGAGTCCATCTCTCATAACCTCGCTTTAATTATGCATTTCTCTGATCTGGATGGATTCCACTCCATCAGCAATAAATTTGCTTTTTTCCTGCATGATGTCTGTTTGTTTAAGAACACGTTAGAGTGTGGAAATACACTGCAGTTTAAATTTATCTCAATTGCCTAATTAAGATTGAAATCATTATTATAATTAGTCATTAATTCACAATTTCAACTAGATTTGTACATTTTCTGAAGAAAACAAAAGTGATTGAGAAATGAGTGCTTGCCCATACAAAAGTGAATTTTATAGGGTGTTCTGGGACTGGGAGTTTGCTAGGGTGTACAAGATGCTTGCTTTCTTACCCAAGTCAAAAAGCCTCTAAGATATTCTGAACACTAAATATGGCCTGGGTCCCTTCTTAAATTAAGGTAATGGGATTTTCATTCACCAGGTGAAAATCGAAAGTCGAAAAGTATTAGCACATCTCTCTTCTTCTAGTTACATCCAAGTAACACACTTCATTCATTCTTATATATATAGCGCCATATTTAATTTTTGATGTAAATGAAAACCAGGCTGTGGATTGCATCTCAGTCTCTTAAATGGCATGCGCAGTTTAAAGCTCCTATATCACATTTTATTTTCCACAGCTCATTTTTTCTAGAGTTTTTCTCAACTGAAATATCTTCATCAGTGGAACAATCGAAACACTTCAAACAACAGTACAACCCTTTGAAAAGACTATGTCTATCCTTCACAGCCTAATCACTCAAATTAAAGATGGCGAGACTGTGAATTAGTTCCATTGGGGTTCTAAATAGGTTCTTTATTGAATGAAGAACACTATACCCAAAAGGTTCAACACAAAAACAAAGAATATTTTTGGCATAAAAGGGTTCTTTAGGCATGTATTTACATAATTCTACATGTAGGAGGTTTCAGACACTAATTGTTTTTGTTCTTATATTTCTTCCTTGCAGAGAAAAAAAAACAAACAAATGTTTCAAATTGTCCTAATTGTTACAGTTTTGAGTTTGATAGCTACTTTTTGTCAGGTTTAACAAACAGGTAAAGACTTGATCACAGTTAGGATTGTTAAGGGAAAGTATAATAAGAAATAATCAAAGAAAAACACAAGAGAGCCACAACCAACTGGACAAAATAACAAAGCCCAGAAAAAACAACCCAAAAACTTGGTACTTACAAAAGACAACCCAACAACTAACAGCAGAACATGGCAGAAATAAAGGGAGAGAGAGAGAGAGAGAGAGAGAGAGAGAGAGAGAAGAGATAGATAGATAGATAGATAGATAGATAGATAGATAGATAGATAGATAGATAGATAGATAGCTTGCACTCCTCCTTGCTGCTAAGATGAAGGGCAGCTTTTCAAAGAACGAACTGTCTTGTTGGATCTGTTTTCCACAGCTGTCTGCTCACAGTAAACTGCAGAGGGTGTTTTTTTTTACACTATTTAGTTAGTATGCAGTAAAGACAGGCTGGAGGAAGCCATGTGTCACTTTGCTTAGCGTTTGCATGCAGTTAGGCTTATCAGTGTGTAAGATGAATTGAGACACATGGCTACAGTACTTTATCTTGGTTGGGAGGGCACACTTCTCCTTGCAGGATGCAAGATATAGCATCATCACCATCTAAAAACATTTTCAAGAATTTAGGTTTCCTTTTTACCCAGTGTCCTTTTCTTTAAAAACAATAATGATTGCCTGGGCAATAGCGAAGCTATTTTTAGTAAGCTTTAGTCATGTTATGACAACACAGTACACTCCTACTCCAAATTTCTAGGGATATCCAATTCTAACTTTATTTAGCACCATTTGCACCCAACATCCAAAACATGTTTTAAAGCTATTAATAGTGAAATATATTTTACTCTTTGATAATCTTTATTTGAACACTGTGTTGATGGAAAATGATTTATATTTGTTTGTTTTGTCAGGATTCTCAGGTTATTCTACATTAAGATAGCCAGTGACATTACTTTTTATGCTTAGCATGTATCTAATTAAACATTTCTGGCATTTTTCAGTAGATCAGTAAAAGTTTTCAGAATTATGAAGACATATTAAGTCTATTTAATGTGGTTTCGATTGTGGTATTGTAAATGACAGCAATGTTTGTGCTCAGTGTAGTCAGTGTAATTGGAATATGTTCGGGATGCTTGATACATTGTAGATTTAGATGTATGTAAGGGAGAGGAGAAAGCAGGAGTGAATTGAGGCAGGTGGCAGTAACAGGATCCAGCTAATAAAATATTTGATGTAAGTCATATGGTTGGTAAGGATGGAGGGTTTTAGTGGTGTGGACTGCAGAGTTTTATTTTTGAGTGGGAGAGGTCAGTCCCCAGCAGACCACAACTCAGGGTGGGGAGGAAAAGGAGAGCACGGGGAGGAGAAACCACCACTGTAGTTTGTCATAATTGCAAAAAATAATGGCTTTAGAACATTTTAGGTCCTCTAAGGTGAAGTGCGTATTTCTACGGCACAAGCGTCACTACACAGAACTGTTTTCAAATAGGATTTCCGACTATTCCCCCCATCTGCCATTGGAAAAAACAGATAGCCTCACCCCAAAATCATGCCATTGGTTGAGCCAATAATGCTATTTTGCTATCAACGCCACAGTGTTTACACCTTTTCGTGAAATCAGCGAGAGAAAAAAAGGTTTAAACTAGGGCTATCAAACGATTCAAATATTTAATCCTGATTAATCACATACATTTTTGTAGTTAATCGTGATTAATCGCAATATCTTTATAAACATGAGTGGACAAAATATGCTTCATCCAGATGTATTTTTAAGTCATCCACACAAAACCTACCCCATCAACACGTTATTAACGCGTTCATTTTGACAGCACTTGTTTAAACATAAACTGTAACAAGATCGAACTTGAAATTATTTGCTTTTTAACTCTTCTTTTTGAAGGCTACTTATTTGATCAATAAAGGTAAATGTCATATTATGAGACAGCACATTGCTTTAAGGAGAGCTTTACGACCTACAAGCTAAGCAGTACTGTGTTAAAAAATGGTGGTGCAACAAAATATGACAAACTAGTGGTCACTAGCCCTAAGTTTGAACTTTATGTATCAGCTTAAGTGAAACTACACAAACAGCTGATGCAACCCTACCCAGCCTAATAATAACTTCACTACTAATAAAGTTCAGTCATGAAAACTCTCAGAAAGATTTAGCATGTAAATATGGGTATGACTTATTAATAGGATTTTGGTTTTTGTGGACTAGATCTGCTATGCTGCTGCTGCTGCTGCTGCTGAAGAGCAAGTACAAAACTTGCTACTGCTAGAACATACAGTACAGAGATATATATGTGAACATGCTGCTGCTACTACACAGTTAGAAAAACGCAAGACATGCTGCATCAAGCATGTATAACATGCTGCTGCACAGTTAGACATAAACACAATCCTCGTGTAGCAGATCTAGACAGCTGGAGCTGGGGAGGTGGAGGGTTTCAGAGAAAACTCTTGCAGTGTGCTGCAGTGAAACCGGCTGACTTGCAATATGACCAAATTCATATGTAAGGCATAGTGAGAGTACGCGAAATGATTACATGTCAAATGACCTATTGCCTTACACCTTGTGAGCCGACTCAAGATGGTGCCGAGTATGGCTGCTGCGTTGCGAGCTCCGACACAACATAGTAGTGTTTTGTTTGTTTTGTTCACAATTCTTATGTTTTTTGTCTTGGATGTTGTCTGCCTTATTGTCTATGACAGACAAACACTTTTGGACATTGGTTCAGCAATTTCACACCGTAAACCGGACTTCAATTTCTCAATGCCGACCCGCTGTTTACAAACACGCAAGCGGAGCCCTTTGTCTGGGCAGCACGGCTGCAGAAAGGCAAAAGGAAAAGGGGAAACAGAGCCGGCGTTCTCATCAGAGTAAGACGCCACGCAAATCGACCCCCGCTACCCACTATTCTACTGGCAAATGTTCAGTCTCTGGATAACAAGCTCTGCGAGCTGAAAGCGCGGATCTCTTTCCAATGAGATACAAGGGACTGCTGCATTATCTGCCTTACAGAAACTTGGATGTCTGCGGAGATTCCAGACTAAGCCATTGAACCCGCGGGGTTCTCCGTGCACCGAGCGGACAGAGCGAAAGACCTCTCAGGTAAAAGCAGAGGAGGTGGCGTATGTTTTATGATCAACAAATCCTGGTGTGATCAGAGGAACGTACATTCTATCAAGTCTTTCTGCTCTCCTGATCTGGAATTTCTCATGCTTCTGTGTCGACCATTCTGGCTACCGAGGGAATTCACAGCGGTCATTATCACAGCTGTGTACATTCCCCCACAAGCCGACATAGACCGGGCACTCAAGGAACTGTATGGGAGTAGGAGCAGGAAACCGCGCACCCTGAGGCCGCGTTCATTGTGACCGGGGACTTTAATAAAGCCAGTTTAAAATCAGTCGCACCAAAATACCACCAGCACATTAGTTTCAACACACGAGGGGACCGGGTTTTGGACCATTGCTACTCTCCGTTCCGGGATGGCTACAAATCCCTCCCCCGCCCACCATTTGGCAAATCGGATCACTCTTCCGTTCTGCTTCTGCCCGTTTACAGGCAGAAACTGAAACAGGAAGCACCCACCCTCAGATCGATCCAGTGTTGGTCGGACCAATCAGATTCCATGCTACAAGACTGTTTTGATCACACGGACTGGGAGATGTTCCGGTCCGCCTCTGATGACGACATCGAGCTTTACGCTGATAGTGTAATGTGTTTCATCAAAAAGTGCGTGGAGGACGTGGTTCCGACCAGAACAATACGGATCTATCCGAATCAGAAACCATGGATAAATAACGATGTTCACGCGGCACTTAATGTGCAGACCTCCGCTTTTAATTCCGGGAATGCGGAGGAGCATAATCAAGCCAGTTATGCACTCCGAAAAACTATCAGAACAGCAAAACGTCAGTACAGGAGCAAGATTGAAGGACAGTTTAACACCACCAACTCTAGAAGCATGTGGCAGGGAATTAACATCATCACGGATTTTAAAGGGAATAAAAACTCCGCCATGAATACCGCTGCCTCTCTCCCGGATGAGCTAAATCATTTTTATGCTTGTTTTGAGGGAAATAACACCACCCTCACGGAGAGAGCTCTTGCGGCCGAAGCTACAGAGGTTAGTTCACTCTCCGTCTCTGTAGCGGATGTAACCCGATCCTTCCGACGGGTGAATATCCGCAAAGCCGCGGGCCCAGAGGGCATTCCGGGCCGCATCATCAGAGCGTGCGCGAACCAGCTGGCTGGTGTTTTTACGGACATTTTCAACCTTTCCCTCTCTTTGTCTGTAGTCCCCACATGCTTTAAAACATCCACCATTGTGCCTGTTCCAAAACAATCAAAAATAACGTGTTTAAATGACTGGAGTCCTGTTGCTCTGACCCCCATCATCAGCAAATGCTTTGAGAGACTAATCAGAGATTACATCTGCTCTGTGCTGCGTCTATCTCTAGACCCATTGCAGTTTGCTTACCGGAACAACCGCTCCACTGATGATGCCATTGCATCTACAATACACACTGCTCTCTCCCACCTGGAAAAAAAGAACACTTATGTGAGAATGCTGTTTGTAGACTACAGCTCAGCATTCAACACCATAGTGCCCTCCAAGCTAGATGAGAAACTCCGGGCTCTGGGCTTAAACAGCTCGCTGTGCAGCTGGATCCTGGACTTCCTGTCAAGCAGACACCAGGTGGTTAGAATGGGCAGCAACATCTCCTCATCACTGACCCTCAACACTGGAGCCCCGCAGGGCTGTGTTCTCAGCCCACTAATGTATTCCCTGTACACACATGACTGTGTGGCAACACATAGCTCCAATGCTATCTTTAAGTTTGCTGATGACACGACAGTGGTAGGTCTGATCACTGACAATGATGAAACAGCCTACAGAGAGGAGGTGCACACTCTGACACACTGGTGTCAGGAGCACAACCTCTCCCTCAACGTCAGTAAGACAAAGGAGCTTGTGGTGGACTTCAGAAGAAAAGACAGAGAACACAGCCCCATCACCATCAATGGAGCACCGGTGGAGAGAGTCAGCAGCTTCAAGTTCCTGGGTGTCCACATCACTGAGGAACTCATATGGTCCATCCACACTGAAGTCGTTGTGAAGAAGGCTCATCAGCGCCTCTTCTTCCTGAGACGGCTGAGGAAGTTTGGAATGAACCGCCACATCCTCACACGGTTCTACACCTGCACTGTAGAGAGCATCCTGACTGGCTGCATCTCCGCCTGGTATGGCAATAGCACCGCCCACAACCGCAAAGCACTGCAAAGGGTGGTGCGAACTGCCAGACACATCATCGGAGGTGAGCTTCCCTCCCTCCAGGAAATATATACAAGGCGGTGTGTGAAAAAAGCTCGGAGGATCATCAGAGACTCCAGCCACCAAAGCCATGGGCTGTTCTCACTGCTACCATCAGGCAGGCGGTATCGCAGCATCAGGACCCGCACCAGCCGACTCCATGATAGCTTCTTCCCCCAAGCAATCAGACTTCTGAACTCTTGATCTCCCACGATCAAAATACATCAGCACTGCACTTTATTACCCTTACACTTATATCTCACACTGGACTGTCATAAATTATATTATTATTATATTATATTCTCTCTTAACAACTGACTATCAACCGACAGCCTGAATGTCAATACAGTACAATACTGTACATTCTATATATACTATATATACTTTTTTATATATTTTTATTTTTTATTTTTATTGAATAATGTGTATCTATATAGTGCGTATTGTATACTGTACAGTGTATGTTATTATTTGTATACTGTTGAGTGTAATTGTGTATAACAGATGTTTAAATTGTGCTGTGTTAATTTGATGTTATTGTAAATTGGTACTGTCTCATCACTGTCACGACTGCTATGTTGATCGGAACTGCACCCAAGAATTTCACACACGATTGCACTTGTGTATATGGCTGTGTGACAATAAAGTGATTTGATTTGATTTGATTTGATTTGATTTGATTTGATTTTGATTGATTGGCTTGGCATATCACATGTGTGCAAGCTGACTGGCTAACAGGTACGAGTTCAAAGAATATATCAGCTTGCACCATTTAGAGTGTCATGCGTGGACCTAGTCATTTTTATCTGCATACTACACTTAGAAAGGAGAAAATATTTTTACTTCGAAAAGACTGCACACATCAACTTTCACATCAAGTGTCATGTTGAGAAGCCATTTTTTTAAGAAATCTGCCCTTGAAATAATTTGCCATGGACATGGCATCTTGGCTATATCTTCATGCATAGGCGCATTCAATTATGCAAGCCAGCGGAGGGAGGCAGAGTGTGATGTTTCAAATGTTTAAGCCCAGCCTATACAAAACGTGTTCCCACAGGATCCTAGAAGGAACAGTTTCACTCTTGAGAGCTGGTTAAAGGGGAAATCTCTCCACAGCTGCTGCTTCCATTAATTTTTACTGGCTGAGGTGTAGAGACAGAGTGGGGTTATAAGACAGGACCTTTGGAGCCCTGTGAGAATATGTCATTTCATATACACTGCGGCAAAAGTTTGGAATAATGTACAGAGTTTGCTCTTATGGAAAGAAATTGGTACTTTTATTCACCAAAGTGGCATTCAACTGATCACAATGTATAGTCAGGACATTAATCATGTGAAAAATTACTATAACAATTTGAAAAAAAATATTCTTAAACTACTTCAAAGAGTTCTCATCAATAAATCCTCCATGTGCAGCAATGACAGCTTTGCAGATCCTTGGCATTCTGGCTGTCAGTTTGTCCAGATACTCAGGTGACATTTAACCCCACACTTCCTGTAGCACTTGCCATAGATGTGGCTGTCTTGTCGGGCACTTCTCATGAACCTTACAGTTTAGCTGATCCCACAAAACTCAATGGGGTTAAGATCCATAACACTCTTTTCCAATTATCTGTTGTCCAATGTCTGTGTTTCTTTGCCCACTCTATTTATCTTTTTGTTTTTCTGTTTCAAAAGTGGCTTTTTCTTTGCCATTCTTCCCATAAGGCCTGTACCCCTGAGTCTTCTCTTTACCGTTGTACATGAAACTGGTGTTGAGCGGGTAGAATTCAATGAAGCTGTCAGCTGAGGACATGTGAGGTGTCTATTTCTCAAACTAGAGACTCTGGTGTACTTATCCTCTTGTTTAGTTGTACATCTGGCCTTCCACATCTCATTCTGTCCTTGTTAGAACCAGTTGTCCTTTGTCTTTGAAGACTGTAGCGTACACCTTTGTATGAAATCTTCAGTTTTTTGGCAGTTTCAAGCATTGTATAGCCTTCATTCCTCAAAACAATGATTGACTGATGAGTTTCTAGAGAAAGCTGTTTCTTTTTTGCCATTTTTGACCTAATACTGACCCTAAGACATGCCAGTCTGTTGTATACTGTGGCAACTCAAAAACAAACATAAAGACAATGTTAAGCTTCACTGAAAGAACCAAATAGCTTTTAGCTGTGTTTGTAATGGGAAGTGATTTTCTAGTACCAAATTAGCAATTTAATGATTTCTCAAGGATAAGGTGTTGGAGTGATGGCTTCTGGAAATGGGGCCTGTCTAGATTTGATCAAAAATAACTTTTTTCAAATAGCGATGGTGCTGTTTTTTTACATCAGTAATGTCCTGACTATACTTTGTGATCAGTTGAATGCCACTTTGGTGAATTAAAGTACCAATTTCCTTCCAAAATCTGTACATTATTCCAAACTTTTGCTGCCAGTGAACTTGTAGTGACACATTGGAGGTGACAGACCATGACTACATGTGAAGACCAACTACTGTTCCCTTCACACACACATATATATTGTCATTGGGAGTTTCTGAGGCAGATTTTCTTTTCTATCCAGTAATATCTAAAAATGTGCCTTGTAAAAACTGTTTATTTGCTGCAAACTTTAATTAATTATGTAATTTGTGATAAATGTGGAAAACTGTTTGCTGTAGATGTTTGCCAGAAGTTTGTAGCTTTTCAACGTTAGTAGTGAACTTGCAGCAAACCATTGGCAACAATGGACAGTTTGCTGCTACTAACAAACGTAATGCATCAGAATGTTGTTTATCATGATGCTTTCGGCTTCTTTTCAGTTTCATTGTCATAATAGCTCTTTTTTACAATTAGTGGTGCTTTGTTTAATTTCTTTTCCTCAAACTCTGGTGGTTTTTTGAGCTGCCGCCCGCAATTATTCACACTCAAATTATAAAGCTTTCCATACACACATACTGTGGAATAATTGCAATAAATTGGTCTCATTTTTTAAAGAACTACCCAAATAAAAAAAGACTCAAATTATTCATCAATAATATTGTATGTGTTTATAATCTTATGATAAACAGAATTATTTAATTTATTTATTTTATTTTTTTGTATAAATTTGTAAGCATGTAATTCGTGTTCTGTTCACTCAACCTCACTTTTAAAAGTCTCAAATTATTCAACTATATGGCAGGAAGCACTAGAAAAAAAAAATTTTTCTCTGTCACATTCTGTTACAATATACAGATCTGAAATGTAGGTGGCACTCTAATGCATTTTAGCCCGCAAAGATGTGCTTGTCTATAGACATTCAGTCTAATTTTCAGTTCAAGCACCACCCTTGTTGTTTTCTTGAATATCTTAGCCTCTGAGTGAAGCTCAATCCAGGTGTCATTAGAAAGCTGAGATCCTCCCCTTTGCGATGATATAAACATTTTATCATCAATAGTCGAAAACATGTTTTTTTGATGTTTTGTTTTGCATGCTTTTCCTTCTGGATGGCACATTTTATTCTGGACATCTAAAATATAACATTGGATTATTCAGCCAAGCAAGCTCACAGACAAGTAAACAATGGCTAATTCTTTAGAAAACTTTGTAAAGTAAAAGCAGATATAACATTTTTGGCTGCAGTTTGACAGCAGCAGTTATTGGAGCATAAATGAGACGTTTGTATTTGATGACTTACAGAAATCATATTTCACTTTGTGATTCTTTTGAAAATCTTTTGAACTGTGGTACTAGTGCAACAAAATTAACTGCCACATTCCTGTGAATGAGAGCTTTCATTTGATTTTTTGACTTGTCCATTTTGGTGCAAAGTGAAAGACTTTTATTTTTATATAAATATTTCTACCCCATTACCTCTGTGGTGCGCAAATTTTCAACGCTAATGTTTTGAGGCCTCATTTTGTTATTTTAAGTAACATAAATGCAGAAGTGATGGATATATCTGAAAAGTTCAGATTCTAAGCTTTCAAATGATACCTCATATGTCTGACTTATGTATACGAATACTTTAACATAAAAAATACGATATAGCCCCCCCCCCACTTGTCCTCCACCATTTGTGCCATCATGATTCCTCAAATTGTGTGGCTTGTTGCGGAGAGGTGTGAAATACCTTTTCCAAGTGATCAGACTTAAGATTTTCGCCGGACTGAAAAAAAAAAAAATGTATACCTTAGACTTGCATTGAAAGAGGGACCTGAAAGGTATCAAGGGAACATAACATAGAGTGCAATGCTTGCACTTTTTCAACTCTTCTTTCCAGAAGTATTTTTCCCATTTATTTTTTTCCCATTGAGATTTTATCAAATCCTTCATAAAAGAGTTTTAAGCCACAGACCAAACCAACCAGCTCAGGTAAAAGGCCCACAGGGGTGTTATAGTGATATTGTGTAGAAATAGTGGCAATAGTTATAGTGCAAAATTTGTCAACTACTGTATATAATTTTGAGAAAGCAAGATGCTTTTTTGAGTAACAAATTAAGATAATGCTTATTCAGAATAACCATTTCATAAAATGGTGCACAATTTCCTGTTAATTTCAAACACATTTGGCATTTTATTACATCAGAAGTATTCTATATAGAGAAATTAATCTACATTTTGATTGGATCAGTCAATGTGAGCCCACTTTACATTCTACACACTAAACATTCTTTATAACAAACCTACTCGACCCACTTAAGAAAAACAGTGTTTTACGTGGGCCTTTAGCCCTTGCAACAGCAGGGCTTTTTACCCCAAATACTACCCTTTCACTTATTGGACAGTTATTGAAAAACATTTTATATAATCACCTTGAAAACAACTTAAAATAACAAATATTATACAAGTATTTTGTCTAAAAATAAATGTGATAATTTCAGGGATTAACATTAGTTACATAAATTTGCAAAACATTTTAAATGATTAAATATTAGATCAAAGTGCCTCAAAATAAACATTTAAACATTACACACAATGATCTCATGGATCAGGAAACGTTTGCAGTGCATAGTGACAAACAGTTCAGGAAAGTGCTGTGGTAGTTTTTGTTGCTATTTGGTGTTTTGGGAGAAAATCAAATAAAATGTGCCTTTTACCCTAGGGGGCCTTTAGCCCCATTGTACCCTACAAAGCTAAACAGTATTTGAAAACTGGACCAAAAGGCAAAGGGCCAAAGACTGTTTTAACGTTTTTCATGAGGGCATGATCTACAATTCCATAAAGCTTTTCATATGACATAATCAAATTGAAAATGAAAAAATATCAAACTTCTGATGTTAAGTTAATGAAAGAATACATTTCAAGTTTATTGCAAAATATTCAGATACAAATGAATTAGTAGTTTGTAAGCATAGTGGAGACCGACTCGACTGCATCATTCTCAGTGTGTCATGGAAGTGGGCGGTCACTACTGGGCTCGTCTGCGCACTTTGTTTGTCATGATTCTCTGATTGGTGGATATTTCTCTGCTGGATCATGGGTAGTTAAATTCTGCTATTAAGCATTATTTGGAAAAAAAATGAAGATGAAAAGGTGCAGACTGATGATTTCAGTAGAAGCATATATCATCGATGATCAACCACGGAGATCACTGTTGGTCTGTCATTAAAGGTTTATTATTTATCATTAAAATCAATTCACTATGGAGAAAATGAATGGGATTTTTACTGCCGGAACCAGAATGTTGCGCTCTGTAGACATGTGGGGGGTGGGATCTTTTTTTTTTTTTTTTTTTTTTGGGCCAGTAGCAATCAGCCAGAACACCTTAGCAACTGCATACCTTAGCAATGCTCAAGCAGCCACCTTCAACCTAGGTTTGTGGTGGCTTCTTTTGTAAAGGCAAGTGGCATTCACATTTTCTTAAGAAAATGTAAAAATCTGCTTATTAAATTTATAATCCCTCACTGTTTCTGAGTACATGTCCACCCAAAACAAAACAACACAACTGTAACTGTAATCTCTGTTTGTCCTGAGGTGCTGTTCATCATATTTAAAATTGGAATCCATGACCACTAGGTGGAGGCACATTTATAATAATCCGAACCAGTTTATCCCTCACTGTCAGATTACTGGCAATTACATCAGGAGAGCAGAAATGGACTAATGGCCTAGCTTTATGAAGGATTGCCTCTCAAGATGCAAACCAAGTTCACTGTTGCAGTGAGTAAATCTTAAGCAAATATCCAATGAGATATTGGCCCTTGATGAATTTGTAACCCTGTAATGTAAGTAGAAATAGTCATTTAGAAAGTGCTTGTATCCTTAGCAATTTATAGTAGGTTTTTATTCTTTATCTTATTTGTTCCACTTAAAACAGTTTTATGCTGAGGAAGTTAATAGTACTTAAAAATTGGTTTCAATACTCACATGAGATGAAGAAAACACTGTTCCCTATCTGTCACTCACTCAACGTTGTTGTCGATGTAGTGACACTAGGGGTCACTCTTGGGAGCCCGAGACACCTCTGGTCTTTGATAAAAGGCCAATGAAAATTGGTGAGTGGTATTTGCATGCCACGCCCCCGGACATACGGGTATAAAAGGAGCTGGTATGCAACCACTCATTCAGATTTTCTCTTCGGAGCCGAACGGTCATGCTCATTGAGCTGAATACTACTGTTCATTCACCTCTGCTGGATCTGACGGCGCATTTCAGCAGCTTCTTCCCCCCTCTGCACTGGTGCACTGCAGAGAACGCCCCTGGGCGCTTCGGCAGAAAAACTAGAGAGTATATTTTCTGAAAGAGCATTTTTTCCCTCTAAAAGACTATATGTGGTGGCTCAGCGGTTAAGGCTCTGGGTTACTGATCAGAAGGTCAGGGGTTCAAGCCCCAGCACTGCCAAGATGCCACTGTTGGGCCCTTGATCCTATCTGCTCCAGGGGTGCTGTATCATAGCTGACCCTGCACTCTGACCCCAGCCTAGCTGGGATATGTGAAAAAAAGAATTTCACTGTATATGTGCAAACATATAATGTGTGATAAATAAATGTAATTAATAATTAATTATATTTCTCTAAAAGAGCGCACACACGGAACGTTTTTTTAAAAACAAGTCTTTTTAAAGATGCTTTTCCGATTGTGTGTTATTCCTGGTTGTGCTCATTATCTCTCGCCTTCTAACGGTCACGATCACTGTCTTTCGTGTCTGGGCACTGCTCACGCGGAGACAGCGTTCGTGGATGGTCATGTTCTCATTGCGAGAATATGTCCATGGCAACGTTGCGGTCGCGGCTCGCCTTCGTAAGAAGACGGGTATGAGGCCAGCGCGGCTAGCACTGGGGGCGATTTGGGGACCCCAATGGGACCACCTCCGCCGGGTATCCCCCTCCCATTCCCCAGCACGCTCGTCTGCCCCGATCGGGCTTCCGGGTGAGTCCGCTGGCTCGTCTCACGGCGAGTTCGACCTCTTATTCGGAGCCCGCGAAAGCGATGAGCTCTCGAGCGCAGCATCGGAGAGCGGGCTCGTCCAGTCGGAAGCCTCAGCTGGGCTTCTTCCTTCGGGGTCGATTGCCCAGTCACAGGCTGACGCGGAGATGACGACATGCCTTCCCGGGCAGCCGCGAGCGTCGGTTAGAGTGGATTTCATCGCTTTTCCCTGAACCCTCGCGGCTCGGTGATTGGTTCCTAGGCTCACGGCGCCGCTCAAAGCCACGCCCCGCCCCCGTTCCTTTCTTCCCGGAAGTGCATGAAGAGCTGACAAGGTCGCGGGAGGCACTTTTTACTGCCCGGTCCCAATCTTTTCAGCTTCCCCGCCCTCACTACCCTCGATGGTGGGGCGGCCAAGGGCTATTCGGCAATCCCCCGGTGGATAAAGGTGCTCGCGGTGCAACTATGCCCGCAGAGCGCCGCCATCTGGCGCGGGTGCCCAAAAGCCCCTGTCCAAGGCCTGTAGGTTTACGTCGTCTCTGATGGCCAAGGCCTACGGTGCCGCTGGACAAGCCGCCTCCGCCCTGCACGCCATGGCTCTCCTACAAGTCCGCCAAGGCGCTAAAGGAACTGCACGAGGGTAGTTCCACCCCGGGATTGATGCAGGAACTGCGCTCGGCGACCGACCTCGCTCTCCGAGCGATGGAGGTCACTGCGTGGTCTCTTGGGCGGACGATGGCCACACTAGTGTTCCAGGAACGCCACCTTTGGCTCAACCTGGTCGAGATGGGTGAGGCCGAAAAGACAAGATTCCTTGCTGCCCCCATTTCCCAGGCGGGCCTATTCGGTGACACTGTGGAGGACTTTGCCCAGCAGTTCTCGATGGTAGAGCAGTAAATGGATGCTAGCCGGCATATTCTGCCCTGGCGCGGCTCAAGATCCCGCACCCCGTCTACTTATCACCAAGGGCGTCCCCCTGCGGTGACTGCACCGGCTCCGCTGCAGCCCGCCCCTTCGACCCGGCCCCGGCGTGGAGCCCACCACAGGAAGCAGACGCCACCCGTTTCGCGGCCGCCCAGAACCCGTGAAAGGCTTCAAAGCGCCCTTGAGACGGGCGACCCAGGGACAACGAAACCCATCTTTTTGTTACCTTTTGCATTTCATTGCGCTGCATGCCCAAGTGGCTGCAGTACTCAAGAACTCAGCAAGAGCGGTTTCCTTGTTCCCTGGGTCACGTATCCGGTGTGTACGGCTATCATCACGACCACCGTCCACCACTCTATTTGGCAGGTTTGGCCCTCTAGCGGCGGTCTCCCGCCCCTGAGCACCCAGCTGTGGCACAAATCCGCCCCTGATGTGACGGTCTCCACGGGTCATGAGGACAGGCCTCTTCCTCCCCCATCCCAGGCTGTTCCGGGGGTGGTCACAAGGAGCCAGGTAAGTGCTTTGATGTCCTTAGACTCAGCACAGCCACGACGTGGTGTGGCACCTCGAGCTCTGCCCCGCCACGAGGCCCCACCTGCCGGTACATCCGATGACGTTGTCCCTTTGGTCCCCCTTGCGCGGAACTTGGACGCATGGCTTACGTTTTCCAATCTGTCACGAGGGCTGGTCCGGACCGTCCGACTCAGCTGCGCGATTCACTTCACCGGGCATCCACCCAGCGGTGTCCACTTCACCTTGGTGAAAGTCGAAAACGCTACTACCTTGCGCGGCGATCACTACCCTCCTACGGAAGGGTGCGATAGAACCTGTCCCTCCAGCCGAGATGAAGAAGGGGTTTTTTCAGCCCCTACTTCATCGTACCGAAAAAAGGCGGTGGGTTGAGGCCAATCTTGGACCTGTGAGTTCTGAACTAGGCTTTACACAGACTCCCGTTCAAGATGCAGACGCGAAAACGCATTCTGGCAAGCGTCCGGCATCAAGATTGGTTCACGGCGGTAGACCTGAAGGATGCGTACTTCCACGCCTCGATCCTTCCTTGACACAGACCCTTCCTGCGGTTCGCGTTCGAGGGTCAGGCGTATCAGTACAAAGTCCTCCCTTTCGGCCTGTCCCTGTCTCCTCGCGTCTTTATGAAGGTTGCCGAGGCTGCCCTTGCCCCGTTAAGGGAGGTGGGCATTCGTGTTCTCAACTATCTCGATGACTGGCTAATCCTAGCTCACTCTCGAGACGTGTTGTGCACACACAGGGACCTGGTGCTCTCACACCTCAGCCACGTGTCTGCCACCTGAGATGGCAGACACGATCACTCAGGCTAGGGCCCCCTCTATGAGGCGCCTGTATGCCTTTTAAGTGGCGTCTATTCGCTAAGTGGTGTTCTTCCCGTCGGAAAGACCCCCAGAGATGTGCAGTCAGATCAGTGCTTTCCTTCCTGCAAGAGAGGTTGGAAGGGAGGCTGTCCCCTTCCACCTTGAAGGTGTACGTTGCTGCCATAGCAGCACACCACGATGCAGTCGACAGTAAGTCCTTAGGGAAGCATGACCTGATCATCAGGTTCCTAAGAGGCGCTAGGAGGCTGAATCCCTCCAGGCCGTGCCTCGTTCCCTCATCGGACCTCTGTAGTTCTTCAGGGTCTACAGAGAGCCCACTTTGAGCCTTTGCAGTCAGCCAAGCTTAAGGCACTCTCCTTTGAAGACTGCCCTCCTGACTGTGCTCACTTCCATCAAGAGGGTAGGTGACCTGCAAGCGTTCTCTGTCAGCGAAACGTGCCTTGAGTTTGGTCCAGGTTACTCTCACGTGATCCTGAGACCCTGACTGGGCTATGTGCCCAAGGTTCCCACCACCCCTTTTAGGGACTAGGTGGTGAACCTGCAAGTGCTGCCCCAGGAGGAGGCAGACCCAGCCCTGTCGTCGCTGTGTCCAGTGCACGCTTTACGCATCTATTTGGATTGCACGCAGAGCTTTAGAATCTCTGAGCAGCTCTTTGTCTGCTTTTGGTTGACAGCAGAAAGGAAGCGCTGTCTCCAAGCAGAGGATTGCCCACTGGCTCGTTGACGCCATAACTATGGAATATCTCGCCCAAAACATGCCGCCCCCGGTAGGGCTGCGAGCCCATTCTACCCGTGGTGTAGCGGCTTCTTGGGCCTTGGCCAGAGGTGCCTCTCTAACAGACATTTGCAGAGCAGCAGGCTGGGCAACACCCAACACCTTTGCAAGGTTCTACAATCTCCGGGTGGAACCGGTTTCGTCCCAGGTAGTGGCACGCAACACAAGCGGATAAGCTGGGCGGGTGTATCGCTTTTACAGCTCTTTTTTGAAATGGCATTATTACTGAGTATAAAAAGGAACAGTGTTTTTCCTGAACAGTTTGTGAGTAGAGATGTTTTCAACTGTTTTCATGCTGTGATGCTAAATGGATACATTTTACAGTCAAAGACCACAAAAATGTTTTATCACGTTTGAAATTAATTGTATAATGATTTTCCTCTTTCTTGCATTGTTCCTGCCTGCAATTTACTTTCTTTTGAGTGTCTTTGCAGAATGTGCTTGTCTTCCTTTAAGGGGAACATTAATTCAGTATCAATTACATTTATTTGTACAGCTAGTGCTTTTAATAATACTTACTGTTTTATAGTTGCTTTACAGAGAACATTGAACTTCTGCATTCGATGTTTATAATGTAAGTCTAAATAAATATGCTTATTTGTTTTGCATGTAGCCTAGTTCTTTTTGTACTGTACAGTTTATTGTGTGGCTGCTAATACATCGTTATTTACAACACAAGAACTATAAATGTAATTTACCAACAGGATCAGTTGCTCAGTCAACACTAAAACATTTCATGTAGTTTATAGCATTTAGATACAGATATTGTATGTAAACTAACAATTATAAAGCTAGATTGAGCTTACTATACATTCATCTCCCACAAAATAATTGTATTTTATCCGAAAAACGGCAGCATGACCATATCATCTCTGAGCCCTGTAATACACAACCTGCTGTCTGGACCTCTCCTGTATCTGCAGTTAGTACATAATCTTGGTACAACAAACTCTCCAGGTTCTGACTAGACTCAATATATGCTTTAAAATAAACAAAATTCTCTACAGTTCTCAAAACATGTCCAACTTTACAGCTGTGAAGGCGCTTATAGGCTACATAGCTTTTCAGGTTAGTCTGCTCAGGTTCTTCCATCGATGGATAAAGACTCAACAAAATAACTAAAATGCTTCTATTTGTGATATTTGGCCATCATCCTAAAACCCATAATCATTAACAGATAGGTGGGGAAGAACAGTATCACCTCGCTATAATTCTGTGATCACTTGTTCTCAAGTTTCTGTCATGTTTAATGCTGCGTTAGAACATAAAATAATGATTGTTTACACATAACCGGAAGTTCCGCCCATATTGCCCGCAAAGCGTCAATGGACTCAGGAATATTCGTGGATAAGCTTCAGACTATTCAGAAAGGTGAACTGCATTTACTATCACTCAACCCCTCTTTGCCGTGTCAGTCTGTGGCGCTCTAAGAGAAAGCCTCCTGGCTCTTCCCTGTGGCATGTGTAGAAAAAAAACATCTCTGTTCCGATTCCACCCTATAATCAGCGCTTTTAATAGCTTTCATTTTCTGCTGTATATATAACTGTAATATAACTGTAATTGTCAGGCAATACTCCCATGGCAATGCATATGTTCTGCTGTTTGCAGTAAAGTTCAGAGCAGAACTGTGAGGAGCCGGTGAAATGTACTTACACACACATTACACAAAACTTGCTGCATGTGACTAAATCATGTCAAATAAATGTGTTCAGACTGTTATTTTCAAAGGAAAATGCAAAGAAACAACATCTATTCTTATGACCTAGGAATGGGTAAATATAAATAAGCACAAATGGATTTAAAATAGCATTACTAATGTCAAATGTATCGTTGTCTCTTTCATAAAGATTGTGATGTCAAAAGCGTGTACATCTCAGTTTCTAGAAATAAATTGTATTAGCCTGTATACAGAATCAGGATTAGATTGGTATGGGCCATTGAAAAATCCACATAGTTCAAAAAATAACTACAATAGTTTAAATATTATACAACGATTATAATTATTTGTGGAAAGTCTGTTTCTTAGCTTATACTCACACACATTTTTTAAAATGATTGAGTGATCCAAAATAACTTGGGCTTCATAAACAAGTCTGAAACTGAATTTATAACAGCTGGTATTGCATTCTTCACTTAAGCTTCACTTGTTTGTTTTTTTTTTTGTTTGTTTGTTGTTTTTTGCTTTTCATTGCACTGCTTAAGAAAACAACAAACCAACACAAAAAATGACCAATGAACTGTCATATGCTCTCTTAAAAATGTCACACTTTCCTTCATATCATGCATTAATCTAGGTGTGCCTTAAGCAAAATAGACAATTTGCAATATGAATATGGGCAAAATTACCTTTGAAACATGCTGAAAGTCAAGTAGCTCAAGACTGATTGCACACTGAAGCTAAGCAGGGTTGAGCCAGGTTGAGTACCTGGATGGGAGACCTCCTGGGGAAAACTATGGTTTCTGCTGGAAGAGGTGTTGAGGAGGCCAGCAGGGGCTGCTCACCCTGCAGTCTGTGTGTGTCCCCATGCCCCAGTATAGTGATGGAGACACTATACTGTAAAAAGGCACTGTCCTTGGGGTGAGAAGTTAAACCAAGTTCCTGACTCTCTGTGGTCATTAAAAATCCCAGGGCACCCCTTGTAAAGAGGAAGGGTGTAACCCCAGTATCATGGCTAAATTCCCCCATTGGCCCTTTTCAATCATGACCTCCTAATAATCCCCATCCATTAATTGGCTCTATAACTCTACTCTCTCTCCTCTCCATCAATAGCTGTTGTGTGGTGAGCGTACTGGTGCACTATGGCTGCCGTCGCATCATCCAGGTGGCTGCTGCACACTGGTGTTGGTTGAGGAGAGTCCCCTGTTCACTGTGTAAAGCGCTTTGAGTGTAGTGTCAGAAAAGTGCTATATAAACGTAACGTACGTTCATACATTCAAAGTGGAAAATGCCCTTTTGCATCACTATTTACTTTATGAATGTATGAAAATATGTACCTGTCTGTTTGGTGCCATTGCATGTGTGGTGCTCACTGTTTTGGCATTAAGTATAAACAGTGGCGGGCCGTGCATTAAAAGTCTAGGCCTTCAGTGTGATTCATGCCATTAAGAAAACACAGTTTCACAATGAATAAGACACCCTATGCCTTTGGGCATCATACATTATTTCGCAGCTAACTAATAATACCAATTGACATCTTAAAAACACGTCCACGCACAAAAGCCAGAACTTGAAACGACACTTAATGCTCAAGCAAGCCTAATTTTAACTGCAGCATTACTGTTTTGTGAAATGAACGTCTCCCGAACAGACATTCAAAAATCATAATTTTTTATATGAATCTACCAAGGAGGTCTATAATACCTGGCAAAATCGATCTAATATATTTGCGATTTAAATGTTGCTTGCAATAAATTTCGTTTCGTCAGGGTACACGGTTATGCTGCGTTCCATTCAAGTTGGATGAGGGATATTCCTACTTGATATCTCCGACCATAAATGCATTCCATTCCCTGATATTCAGAACTGCAATGCTCCCGTTAGCTTAGCAGAATTTTGACTCTCATTAGAGATGTCTCCTAGCAACCCAACTGATAAACAATGCTGCAGTGCTAGAATTTGTGCTACAGATGTACGATTATCAAAAGATAATTTTATATCAAAAAGATGTTTTATACACCTGTTTCTGCAGGCGTTTGTTAAACAAGCTATAATATCATGTATTGTGGAAACAAACTAATTTATCGATATTACTTAATAAAGTGAATGTTTATCACTTACTTTGTATATCTCCCTGAGTGTCGACATGTTTGTGTGACATCATGCCCCTGTATCTCGGCGAAATCGGTGTTGAGAATTTCTGCATGAGCCTACAAGTTGTAATTGTGATTTAAAGATGCATTCCATTGCACTTTTCCTAGTAGGAAATTTTAAAATCCAACTTTCCGAGTTGAATGGAATGCAGCACTACTTTTCACAACTTGATCCAACACTGAATGCTCAAGTAGCCTAATTTACACTTAGAAAAGCACGCAAAAGCACTAACAATTTACTTGAAGTGAAAATCAGTCCTCCTTTCCTGTTTAATTAATCAATCGCACGATCATGCAGAACATCTGTTTTTAAATCCATAAGGATCTCTTTCTCAATGGTGATAGCGGCAGTAATGACAGTCGACTCTTCAGCAAGATCTCGTGCTCTTCGCTTTCAAATTACATCACTTAAAGTGTGATTGCATCACTCAAGGCCAGCTAGAAGGCCTCGACCGGAACATATACTAAAGATCACACCCACCAAGAACAAATAAATCAATCTGATTGGCTGATGAATCTGACAATCTGACTTTAGTTGCCCATTCATTTACACTGTTGAGGGATTCTGTAGAAATTCTGAAGGGCTGAGGGGGTGGAGCTCAGATTCACACGCTGCTTCGGCTAACGAGCTCGGCTTTGGGCATGTGATTTGTGAAACAGTTGTCACACTTTGCTTATAAGCATCAGGGAATAAATTCTGACTGGATAAACTTTGTTTTTCTCTATTTGTTTGTAGATTAATTAAGAGTTGAAAGTGATAACAAATACATAGGCAAAAAGATGATTGAGAATGAAATGATGAAAAATATTTATTTATTTGGCATGTCAGGCCAGCAGAGAAGGCTTTGCTGACCCTGAGAATTCACCACTGAGTATAAACAAGATAGAGAGAATTTGGCATAGCCAACGAAAAACAAATGCTATGACAGGATGTGCCCTTGAGTCTGCTGATTCATGTAAAGCTGTATTAATAAAAAAAAATAAAAAAACTACAACCCTTATGTGATTTCTTAGCAGTCATCTTTATAGTTTCCAATACCATTTTGCTAACTTTGGAATTTATATTTTGTGTTTCTCGCTGTCAAAGTAAAACTTTTACAAAGGTCACATCATTTTTAGCTGTCATCAACAGGCCCAGCCGGAACATACAGACTTTTTTCCCCATTCTGCGCTGTTTGTTACAGAAATAATGAAACATGGACAAAAATCTTTCACAAAAACATTTACTGATAATGGAGACAAGTCACTATACAATGGATCATTGTATACAAGAGTACAGGCAGCTGACTGAGACCTGAAAAGGGATATTTATTCACATTTGACACCAGTTGTTGACATTGACATAACATTACTGTAACATCCACTACAAAACAGTAACAAGAGTTTTACATCATGTTGCAGTAGCTGGAATGATTTTAGTATCACATTTCCAGTTATATCTATCCTGGCTGGCCAAGTGATTTTAAACAATATGTTGGACAAACTGGAGAAGACACATATTTCATCCCTGAGGGTACAGAAATTACATATAAGAGCTTAAACTCTCAACTGCTCCATAAGAAAAATTCATAATAGCACCAAAAGTTTATAAACTTAGAACTATGAAGTAAAATCAATTTATGCACCATGAATAATAAAAGCATACAGTGATATGATGTAAGTCATAAATAGAAGCACTTGTAAATGGTTCAAGGGTACACAAGAGTAATGTGGTGGGAGTAACTGTACACAATGTAGGGATGGGTTACTGTGATCTTAAAAATGGCATTAAAAAAGTAGTGTTGAAATTAAAGGAAAGGGAAAGGGCATCAAAATCAACAGATTACTATTTAAACAGATTGATGAAGAAATATACTCTAACATGAGAATTTGGGATAAACAGTACAGGAACAAATTATGGATCAGTTCATAACATGCACAATAACTTCTGTTATATATGTCATTTACTGTGCAAATAATTACATACATAATTCCTAAAAACACAGTACGAAAATGATAGTGTTATTTTCACTATTTATAGGTAAAGAATGCAACAAGTGTACACTAATTTTAGAATATATTCAATACTCTGGCAAACCAAACATTGTCTCTTGAGTTAGAGTTAGATTTTAGTTCATCTTCAAATGCTGTAGTAAATATTGTATATGGTGATTGGTATTAAAATGCCAGCCATCATATAGTTTTCCCAGCATCCAGTAAAAAAAATAAAAATAATCTAATTATATTTTCAGGACACTTTTTGCAACATTGTAATAACCTTTATATAATAATTATAATAATAAGTACAAGCTAGACTGCGCAACAAGTTCCATTCAACCACAAATCAAATCGGCAATACGTTTAATTAATATACAAACAGTAAACCATTTAGAAAGCGTTTATTAATACTACCAGTTATGAAACTAATAAATCGCTCACCCAGAAAATGTGTTGAACAATGTATTAAATAAATTAATCTTCAGCATATACAACATCCTTTGTTATCCTTTAGGATTTAGGAAAATCACTGACAAATTAAGAAAAGGTCTATCGAAAAAGGCAAGCAAGTACAAATACCTGAACATGTCAGTAAACAAACAAACACACACAAGTGTTCATACATGGTAGTGACTCACTTATTTATACCAGAATACTGACGGTCCATCAATAAAGTGCTTAACTCAAATAAAAGAACTGAAATTAGATATAAAACTCAAAAATTAACAGAAAAAACAAACAAACAAATTGCATTTGGATGTCGTAGATCTTACTATAATCACATTGGTAATATCAAAGTGTTTTGCACTCAGAACACACCAATCTGTAATATCCTTTGGTAAAGTATAGTTCAAATGAGTTAAAAATTCTATATTTATACTGAGGCATTAGTTATATAACAACATGTCATGAAATAAATATATGGGTACAAGTATGAAAAATGTGTTATTTTCTATTGCTACTTTCACGGTGCTCAGAACTAAAAATTTTCAATTACATGATAAACTCTCAACAATTCCCTTTCAACAACAACATAATTTAGTAAAAAATAAAACAATGTCCCTAACATTTAATCAGCAGATAATACATTATATTATTTCAGTTGATTTCCAAAAAGCTGTTAGACTAACACCATGTCATAACCAAGCGTGAAACGCCAGGCAAATTTCTGTCCACGATGAACACAAAACTGTTTCAAAGTTATGAGGAGCGGAACTTGATTACGGACCAATCAGATTTCACCGTGGGCGGGGCTACCCAGTGTGATGCTGCAGACCACATGACTGAAAAACGATTACCATAAGACTTGTGGTCATGGCTGGTTAGGACAAAAACTAAGATTTACATGGAAGAGAAAGCTTTTATCTCTCATTAGCTTACCAGACATTTTGTTGCCTGGTTAGGACACATGTAATTCAATGCCGTAGAGCCAACCAGCAGGTTGAAGATCTCTTCCACAGTGGTGCTGCTGGTAGACCGTTCTGAGATCAGTTAGGAAAATCTTTCTTTTTCAACCAGATTATTGTCCAATAAGCTGCATTTCTGGAACCATTTAAAGGGTTCATTCACACAAAAATGAAAATTCTGTTATTTACTCACCCTCATATTGTTCAAACTCAGTCAGCATTCACTGACATAGTACTGACAAAAGATACAATGAAAGTGAATGGTGACTGAGGTTGTCAATGCCTAACATCTCCTTTTGAAAGGAAAAAAAAAAAATCATACAGTAAATATTTGGAACAAGATGAGAGTGAGTAAATGATGACAGAAATTTCATTTTTATGTAAACTATCACTTTAAGAAGATCCTCTCACCTCTTTTTACTAGGCTCAAATAAAGTTGTTGCTGATTTGATGCTGATGCTCAAACAAATCTTCAGTTTCAGCGCTATAGGAGTCACCTGTGAAGGCAGTGTGTATCAGACAGGGAATGTAGAGTACTGGCATGCTTGAGCATGTATGCTTGTTGTGGTTGATTTATTGTTATGAGGATCATACCTGCATGGCAGCCATACATAAAAACTCTGTGTCCATCATATCTGCACCGGCAACGCATGGCGTTGTTCATAAAGTCTGATTCAGCCATGTCCAGGGACGGATTTACCTCAACCTGACAAAATACACAAAAATGTATATGTGCAATTCTAGTGGTCCATAAAATAAGATCTAATCTAAGCTAATGCACCATCCACACAGAGAGAGCTTTGGTTTATTTAACAAATCAAGTTAAAGCTAAAGGGTGTAATTATCATGCCAATAGTGTCAACAAACAGAATTGCAAAAATCGTGGTCATTTCATCACAGCATTGTAAAACTTTCATAGATGCAGACATGCAGAACCAACAAGGATGTGGAGCTTATAAGGAAATGTTATGCAATCATTTCGCTCATTTTGCTATTTTACAAATTGGGTCCACCTAACAAGCCTCCCATGTTAAAGTTATGTAATAGCAATATAATCATTTATTAGTATGAAAAGTTGCTGTTAATGCAGGATATGGGGTCAAAAGGTTGTCTTTAAGAGCTTATTCTATGGAAATTAAAAAAATAAAATCACTGGAGCAGATGTGATTATGCCTGTACAAACTATTTAAACGCTGATAGCAACACTGATGGTAACATTTTTATTAGTAGCTACACTGAAGTTAATTATTTTGTGAGCACATTAAAATGTGAGTGTGCGTCAGTATAACTTATGTTTGTTTTTTTTGTTTTTGCATTTTTAATGACAGTGTGCAACTTTACCTCTGGACTGTGGAGTTCTGGGTCTGTCCATATGTTTAAGCGAGAAAGTGCCTGTTGGGAGTGAATTCCTCTGAAACTAATTGACCATATCTAATAGTGGGGGATATAGCATGCTGTACTCTTCCAGCAGGAAATGCTTGCATTGGGTTATTTTTGGTAATTGAAATAGCTCAAGCAAAGGGCAACATATTCTCCTGGATTATGAAGTAGCCCATTTAATGGCCCCAAAAATTATGTTTAAAATGACAAATGTTAGATTTACTGTTTAGAGGTTTCCCATAAGGGAATACGGGACCAAAATACGGGACATCCTGGTTAATAAAGGTCAGTTGGCAACCCTTACTTGGACTATAATTGAAGGATTTGAGACTTGACTTGGACTCTATGTTGCCTTGCAAATTGGTCTGTCACTTAGTTTGATCGTTTGTAATAATTTTCAAGTGCTATTTATTTAAGCTTAAAATCCCAAACACTTTTTTGGGGCCATTGAAGATGGATCATTTACACAGAAATCTGCCCCAGCGCTGGATGATAGCACTGTGTCATTGCTCGGACAGGTTGGCATGAGATAGCTGGCATGTTGACATTGCACTATATGGAGACATAGAGGATCAGTTGGGAACTCTGACCTTTAAGTATCGCCATGGCTCCCTGCTGTGCCATACATAGCTGCAGCCTGATGCCGCTTTGTAATTTGCATCTGCCAAGCATGCCTAAAATACATGCAAATCTATCATGTCGAGCAAATAAATCTTGAAAATGGTCAAGGCACGTAGGTACACTGTAATTAAAACAAAGCTTCACATCAGCCTATATTTACAACTGGGGTGTATAAATGGCCTCTTGATTGGCCCTTAAAGTGGCTCTTTGATAGGCTGCTTTAGCATGTGAAACGCAGCTGCGGAAGTGCCCCTTGAGATTGCAGTGCCCAAAGTGATTTGGAAGATTAACACGTTCCAAAGTTAATGACAGAGAAAAAAATGACTAAACTGCATCCTGAAAGGAAAATTTACTCTTTAGGAGAGTCCCAGCATTATTAGATGTTATTTAAGGAATTGCGAAAAATGCTTTGTGCTGTGACTACCATGAGAGTGGCAAAATAGACATCTTCTATAGTTCAGACACTCTACATGGTTAAAAGTATGTGGACAACTGAACTCTACACACCCATATGTGATGGCTAAAGGAATATTCTGGGTTCAATACAAATTAAGCTCAATCAACAGCATTTGTGGCATAATGTTACCACAAAAAAATTATTTTGACTCGCCTTTTCTTTAAAAAAAGCAACAATCTTGGTTGCAGTGAGGCATCTATGATGGAAGTGAATGGGGGCCAATTTTGGACTGTTAAAATACTCTGTTACAAAAGTATAGTCACAAGACGTAAACAAATATGCATGTAAACATGATTTTAGTGTGACAAACTCACTTACTAACGTTTTCTATGTAAAGTAATAGCCAATTTTACGATTTCGTTGCCATGACGATGTAATGTCAGCAAACCCTAAAACCTTAAAATTACTGTGAAAATGACAATTTAAACAACTTTAATGTAAGTGCTTTTATAAAATTAAAAACTTCATATCGCTGCCTTTAAACCCTCCAAAAATTGGCCCCATTGACTTTCATTGTAAGTACCTCACTGTAACCTCAATTTTACTAAATACGTTTTTCTGGTAATCAACATTATTGCTGATTAAGCTTAACTTGTATTGAACCCAGAATTTTCATTTAAGCATTTAACTTCAAGTTAATTATTAGGAAGTCGGTACAGTATAACAGCTTTCACTTTTCTAGGAAGGCTTTCCACTAGATGTTGGAATGTTTGGGGATTGTGGAATTTTGCTCCTATTTAGTCGAAGTTCCAATTCATCTAAAAAGTTTTTCAGTGGAGTTTAGCTCTGGGTTTGTGCAGGCAAGTTCTTCCACACAAGACAGTGTTGCATTAAAGGTTTTTATGCCCCATTCTACTGAAAATGTTTGTCTAAGGAGATTGCATGGTATTATGCTTGATTTTATGCACCTGTTAGTAAGTGAAAAAGCCAAACCAACAGTATGCCATAGTTTTGGCTATATAGTGTATTTCAAATCACCACATAAAAGAAAAATAAATTTAAAAAAAAACACCTGCATGATGTAATCTCCAGGTCTCACATCAGTGATGTCTATCCACTGGCAATCGATATCATGGCGGTATGTGTCCCAGCAACCCACCGAGATCCCTTGATCTCCATAATTGTAACATGAAAAGCGTTTGTGAAGTCCTGATAAAAAAGACAAACGGTTCAGTGTATTTGAACTCAAATCATGGATGTCTAAGATTTTACATATTGTAACTGGTCATTTACCATCAGGGCAGTAAGTGTCCTCTAGACAGAAACTGGCTTTATGTCCTTCAGCCACCCGACTTCCGTTGAGGGTCAGGAGATCATAATGTGTAAACACTTCAATGCTGTGATAATGCCTGAATAAACAATATTACAATCAATTAATGTTCATAATTCAGATAAAGTCATATAATTCATTAGTGATTGCTAAGGCAAGCATCACTATTAATATTGTGTGTAACTCACCGCACCGTTCGTGCAACTGATATAAATTATGCCTCACATTGTGGCTTGTATAGGAGACGTGCTTTTAGACTTATGATTTCCACATGGTGGATGGTAAAACGGGGGAAAACATCCTTTATAGTCTATTGCTAGACTCAACCTGATCCTATACTTAGACTCGAGCCATATATAGGGATCACAATATCATTGTGATTGAGGGTGGACTCTTTTGACTTGGGCCATTAAGCAACCACCAAGAGCATGCTAGCAACTGCATAGCAAGCAACATGCTAAAAACCACTCAGAATACCTTTGCAACCACATAGCAACACCTTGGCAATATAGTGGCGAGTTTTGCACAGGCAAACACCACTTACATTTTCTAAGGAATAAGTAATAATTTAGTTCAGAGATGTCATATTTCATGCTGGCTGGTGAAAATGTGGAGAACAGAAGATCACTATGGACTGCTGCCTAATGACCTCACTGCTCCTACATGAAGGTGTTGGCTGCCACGGTGACGCCCTGTACAGGAAGTTGTTGTTATGCTGACGAGGTTACGCTTGCAGACCTGTTTACTTAGCTCGTCTGAATGGACGGCTTTCAAACGCCAACCTCGTTGGTGTTGTTTTAAGAGATTAATAAAACAGGTTTGGCCCCTGAACACGCAGAGCCCACACTTCTCCACAACTGCTTGCCTTGTTCCCACAGAATGGCTTTGCAATTATATTCAGAAAACATGTAAAGGTAGTGGAGGTGGTCAAAGCATCTAATTAATTTAGAGAGACGAAAGCAAGATTTCTGACAAGCCATGACCTGTTTCATAAACAGGGGTCTTGTTCCATTTTTTGCATAATGAAATGACTGACTGGAGTGAATGGGTCTAAAGAAATTTAAGGACTAATTCCACAAATATTCTTTTAGACAAAAAAAAAAAAAAAAAGAGTGACATATGTCAGGTTTATTCCTAACAGTTTGGAATGGAGGTGGAATGTCTGGGTCATGCCTGTTATGTAGTACCTTTTGAATTAAAACAAAATTAATATGCTGGGGAAGCTCAGACACTTAAAGGAATAGTTCACCCAAAAATGAAAATTCTCTCATTATTTACTTACCCTCATGCCATCCCAGATGTGTATGACTTTCTTTCTTCTGCAGAACACAAATTAAGATTTTTAGAAGAATATTTCAGCTCTGTAGGTCCATACAATGCAAGTGAATGGGTGGCAAAATTTTGAAGCTCCAAAAATCACATACAGGCAGTTTAAAAGTAATCCATATGACTCCAGTGGTTAAATCGATATTTTCTGGAGGGTCGCGTGGCGCCGTGCGGGGGTCGGGCGTGTGGGCGGCGGGATTCGGTGCACCCTGTTCCATGTCTGTTCAGTGGGGGTGGTGTGTCGAGGAGTTCGAGGTCCTTGGGCTCTGGAGATGTTGGGAGACGCTTGCGTTCTTTGGCCTGTGGCCCCGCAGACCAGGGACTTGGTTTGGGCGGTGCAGCAGGAGAGATTCGGCGTCGACTGCCAGGCATGATTGCGGCGGTCGTTGTGGACTTGGGGGATCTTGCTGTGGTGCGTCGATCAATCGCTGCCATGGAGACGGAGTTCACTGAGTTGGTTGCAGAAATGTCAGAGGGGCAGTTGGCTGCTGGTCCGCTGGTGGCCGGGGTGGACTTGGAGCGTGTTTGGGGGGGTGGTTTTGGAGGATCTTGGGAGTCGTGGCCGGCGGGGCAGCGTCCGAGTTGTTGGGGTTCCTGGGAGCGGGGAGGGCCGAGATGTGGTGGGGTTCCTGGACGGGCTCTTCCAGGGTCTGCTCATTGTGGCAAGCAGGTTCCAGCTCGGGGATCCGCTGGGGGGGACGGGCCCCGATCAATTCTGGCCAGATTTCTGGGATCATCCGATGGAGATCTTGTGTCACACGGGGCTGGGAGTGGAGGAGGGCTTTCTTGGAGAAGCCACATATTGTGCTTCATATTGGCTGGAGTTTGTTCTATAGATTGTTTACTGTTGTATGGTTCTGTCTCTCAGGATTTGTGTAGATTCGCCAGACTTGTGCGGTCTGGTGGTGGGGTTGTCGTGGGGGCTCTCGTGGGCGTGCATGGACTGTTTGGGTTTGGAGGAGGGATGGATGCCGGTTGCCGTTTCTTTTTTCTGTTTTTCTGTTTTTTTTTATATTCTTGGGGAGGTTCAGGGTTTGTTTGTTGCTCTGGTGATGGAATGTGGTCTTTTGTGGTTTTGTTTTTGACACACAGTCTGTTTTTTTTACATGTCGGGGTGGGTGGGTTGTCTCTCTTTAAGTGGAGTGTGGATGGGTTGAGGCGCCCATGAAAAGTAGGAAGATTGTTTCTTTTCTTAAACGTGGGAGGTGTGAGGTGGTGTTTCTGCGGGGGGTGCATCTTTCCCCGCGGGAGGCTGAGGGATTTGGAAGGATGTGGGGTGGACGTGTTTTCTTTCCCTCATTTCATCTGTTGTTGATTGCTTGGTTGGAGGTATTTTAGTCTCTGATCGTGCCCTGGTGAGTTTGGAGGTGTTGCCACGTGTGGAGGGGGGAGGTCATGTGGTTGGCACTTTGATGCATCCCTTTTGCAGGGTCCTGAATTCCAGAAGGTGCTGGAGGCTGGGGTCGATGTCTGTATGGTGGACCTCGGTATCCTCGGAATCCTCTGTGGCGTGGCTTGTGGGGCACTTGTGGTGGTTCTTGGGGGTCGGATCATGCAGTGTGCCTCATTCACTGGAGGATCCAGGGCGCGAGAGCTTGTGGAGTTGGAGGGGAGTGTTGGGGTGCCGGGGAGGAGATGGGGCGCCAGGTGTCGCCTGGTGTCCTCGGAGAGTTGACCTGATTGAAATGCAGATGTGGTGCTGTTTTGTCATGGAGGGTGGAGTTTTGGCTGTTCAGGGCAAGATGGTCGTGTTTTGGGTCGGTGGATGGGGCGGAGAAGCTTTTGGCTGGATGTGTGGAGCGGGGGGAGTCTTTTTCTGCCGTTCCCTCTGTGAAATCTGCTGGTGGTGGGATGTTTGCCTCGGCCATTGATATTAATGGTGCTTTTGAAGAGTTCTGTCTTGTTCTCTGTGGTTCCACGTCTTCGTCTGCTGGTGAGGACATTGGAGGCTTTGTGGAGCTGTTGGAGCTCCCTGGATTGACAAATGATCGGGAGAGTTCTCTTAGTTCTGGGATGGCCTTGGGGGAGCTTGGTGGGGTGGTTGGGGCCTTGCCTGCAGAAGGGGCTCTGGGGCCAGATGGATTTGCCGCTGGGTTTTTTGGATATTGTGCTGCAGAGCTGGCTCCAGTTTTGTTGGAGAGTCATTGAAGAGTGGAGGGCTTCCGCTGGCTGTGGTGTGGGCCCGGATCGGTCTGATTCTTGAGGGGGACGAGGATCCGGGCGAGTGTGGGAGTTGCCGTCTGGTTTCCCTGATCCAGCTAGACATAGGAATATTGTTGGGAATTCTGGCTGGCCGACTGGGTGGAGATGTGACATCTCATGTATGTGTGGATCAGGTGGGGTTTGTTCAGGTTTGCAGCTCTTCTGGTGGCATTGGGCATTTCGTCTGTGTCGTGTGGTTGGTGGCGGGTGGTTGGGCTCCGGTCACTGCCATCTCACTTGGCGCCGGAGAGGTGTTGGGTGTGGTGGAATGGGATTGTGTTTTTGGGATTTTGGAGATGTGTGGATTCGGGGATACTTTTGTTGGATGGATTGGGTTGCTTTTTGGACGCCAGTTGGCGGGGGTGCAGACTAGTGGATTGGTTTCAGATTGTTTTGCTCTGGATGGGGACGCCCGGCAGGGTTGCCCTCTTTCCCCATTGTTATTCTATCTTGCCCTGGAGCCATTGGCTCCAGGGCAAGCCAAGGGAAGAGGATATACCAGGGGTGGTGGCGGGAAGTGTGGCACGTGGGCTTTTTTTGTTGTTCGTCACTGACCCCATTGGATTTATGCCTTGTCTCCACAGAATTGTTGATTCCTTTTCTGGGTCCTCGGGGTGCAGAGTCAGTTGGTATGGGTCCGGGGCTTTGGCTCTGGCAGTGTGCTGCCTAGTGGCGGCTTTTCAGCCAGGCGCCTTCCAGTGGCCCAAACAGGGCATTGGGTGTTTGGGCATTTTGTTCCAAGTGAAATTGTCTGGTTTGGTTGGGAGTTGATTTTGACCCATTGATGGGGTTTTTTTTGGGTGATGTGGGCAGGTGGGCTTCATTGCATTTGTCTATGATTGGGAAGGTTAATGTTGTTGAAATGGGTTATATTCCAGAATTTGGCTGCCTGTTGCGGTCTCTCTCTGTGGATGTCCCCCTCTCTTGTTTCAAGCGATTTGGTGGCATGGCGAGGTCCTTCATTTGGTGCGGTGGGCGTCCTAGATTGCATTTTAGTGGGTTGCATAGGCCGATTGGTGGGGGTGGGCTAGGCCTACCCGAGATTTTATTTTATTATTATGCATTCGGTCTCGGACGTTTGGCTCATTGGTCGCTTCCGCCTGGGGGAGCCCCTCCCTGGTTTTGTGTTGAGCGGAATGTTCTTGCCCCTGTTTTGCTGTTGCAGGGCATTTCTGTCGGGCTATTCAGAGAGGTTGGGTTGCACCCCGTTGTGGACAGGAGTATCCGGAGTGTTTGGTTCAGACATTTATTTGGATGTTGCCTCGAGCATATGGCTGAACCCTAAATTATGTATAATAAGTCCCTTTCTGCTGGTCGGAGTGGATTGTGGGGGGTTTGCTGCCATCGGTGGCCTGTATTGAGATTTTTGGGGAATTTGGTTCAGCATTTTGGGATTCCCGGATCTCAGTTCTGTGGGTATTTGCAGCTGCGCCGCCTGCTCTGTATTGTTTTTGGGGGTGGCACGCACCCCCCTGGGGTGGCGAATGCTCTGGGAGAGGTGATTGCTGCTTTTGAAAGGGGTCGTGAGACATCGGTGTGTTGCCCCCTGCTGGTTCGGAGTCTGGGGGATGGAGCTTCGACTTCTCTCAAGAGATTATGGGAGGGGGATTTGGATTTGGTGTTGGAGGAGGGAGTGTGGGCTAGGATTCTAAAATAATGTCAGGTCTGTGTCTGGAGATGCAGGGGTTTGCCTTGTGCAATTTGAGATTTTACATGGATTCTGTTGGACCCCCTGTGGATTGTGTGGGCTTGGTCTTGGAGATGCGCCCACCTGCTGGCGATGCCGGTCGGAGGATGGAGATACAGGCCATGTTTTTTGGGGGTGTGTTGGGATTCAGTAATTTTGCTTGAAGGTTCAGAGTTGTGTGTGTGACGTTTTGGGTGCTCTGATTTTGCTTTGCCCCAGACTCTGTGTTTTGGGTGATGGGGCGGTCATAGATTTGGGGGACAGGCATATAAAAAATTGGGTTCTGACCAGAATCATGATCGGCAGACAAATTATTTTAAGGGGATGGAAGTCGGACGGCGCGCCATCATTTCCGGAGTGGTGTGCGGAAATGGGGAGGGTGGCAGCTTTCGAGGAGGAGGCAAGTAGAATGCTGTGTTTTGGGGACTTGTTTGTTAAGAAATGGGGTCATTATTTAGCGTTTTTGGGGGCTCTTAGGGAGGGGATGGGGAGAGAGAAGTTTAGTTTAATTATGTATGTTTATTATATATATATATATATATATATATATATATATATATATATATATATATATATATATATATATATATATATATATATATATATATATATATTTTGTGTGTGTGTGTGTATTATTATTTGTGACCACAGGGGTGTTCGTGGGGTTGGTGATTGGGGAGGGATATTAGTGGGGGCTAAAAGTTAAATGTTGATTCGATGTGTATGTGTTGTTTTTTTCTCTGTTGTATATTTTTTTTAATCAATAAAAAATGTTAATTGGAAAAAAAATCCATATTTTCTGAAGCAATATGAAAGGTTTGGGTGAGAAACAATTTTTGCTAGAAATTATTCTTCCTGCCCAGTAGGGGGCGTATGCATAAAAACACAAGAAGAATGTGAAAGTTAAAGTGGAGGCTGACTGAGCAGGGATTATAATTTATATTAAAATTGGACTTAAATAATGATCTGTTTCTCACCCACACCTATACAAACGCTTCTGGAAAGATTGATTTAACCACTAGAATCATATGGATTACTTGTATGCTGACTTGTGTTATTTGGAAATTCAACATTTTTGCACCCATTCACTTGCATTGTATGGACCAAAAGAGCTCAGAAATTCTTCTAAAAATCTTAATTTGTGTTCTTCTGAAGAAAGAAAGTCACACACATCTGGGAGGCATCAGGGTGAGTAAATGGATAACCAAAAACAGTACCCCATTTTAGTTTAATTTTCTTTGAACTATTTAGATTAGAGAAAGGAAAAATTAAGAAACGCCAGTAATAGTTCCTAATAAACTGCCGGTTTTTCTTTTTAAAAGGCAAGGAACATGGCAAAAATGGCAACATCTGCTCAAACCAAAGAAGTGAATTTATTTTAAAATTCACCCCTACATTTACTTAATTGTAATATTCCAGTTAAAAAAAAAAAAAAAAAAAAAAATGAATTCCTGTAAATCTGTAAAATGGTAACTTTAATATTTCAATCAATATACTTATGAACAATATACAGTATACAGTATACAGTACAGAGGGCTTTTATATCATCAAATACTCAACAATGGGACATTTTCACAAGGTACGATGACCTTTTTTTTCCAGCAACATTCATACATTTCTATTCTGTTCAAACGTCTTCATGGCAAAAATAAAAGAAAAAAGAAAAATAAAGAAAAATCTCACCTGTGGCACTGGTGCCAGGTCCAGGACTCTCTTGATGCATGGGGACGGAAGTCGGCTCTGCCCAGGTTCATGATACGGGAGGAGAAACGTAGAAGACGACGGTGACCATACGGCCAGTTCATACGGCTGGCAGAAGAGGAGAGACAGTTCTCCTCATGCGCACAGGTGAGTAAATGCAGAGGTCTGTCTTCCAGGTAAGCGCTCTCTTGCACGAGCTGAGCATCCAATACCAGGTCAGGTGCCGCTAAAGATAGAATGTTGATTTATTCATGTTGATCCTTTAATGCAGATAAAACTTTAATGTGCATCAGATGTAATCGTTCAAATTACATACTTTCCGAACAGGTGACACCAGCTGCTTTAGCCCCGCCTCCACGAGGACAGTGGACGTAACTATTACGACGACACTGCTGGATGGAGATTTCTGTTCCAACACAGTGAGTCCCACTCAACAACACTTCCTCTGCTGCAGGGTCCCCTTGCCAATAATATGTGTCCTATACACAGGCCAAGCATATGTAATAAGCGCTCACATTTGCACACTGCAATGAGCCATAATGTCCAGATCAGATTTTTATGATTATAACAGGTAGCTTGTGTTAGTTTGTGTACAAACAGGATTTTTTTAATTACTACTGTACATTGTAGTAATGATAATGAGATTTCTTTACATTACAGTAATGAGAATTATGGAGAAATATGCTTAATTGTCATGAAAATAATGTACAAATTCTTATTGGTCCTAAAATAGATGTCATTTTCTTTATGCAAAGTGTTTTTTCTTTTTTTATAATTATTTTTTAATTATTATTTTTTTTTTAATTTTTTTTAAGTATTCAACTATTAACATTTTGAATTTGTTGTCTACATTTTTTTTAGTTCAAAAATGTGCACAACAAATACCAAAGTTACCTGTCATTCTGTCTGAAAATACACAGTTTACCGTTAACCTATCCCACCCCTTCACCTCTACAAAACAACTACTGTATAAAACTAATGTTGCCCAGAAATAAGCTCTCAAACACACTCAGACGGAGGCAACCAAAGCAAATAAAACAAGAGACATATTCAGGCGATGTTCCTGGAAAACACAACATTCTTCAGAAGTCTCACCTGATGGGCACGAGCGGCAAACCCAAAGCCCAGCTGCCTGCACAAGACCATGGCTTCATTTATTCCCCAGTTCTCACTGCAAACCGTCCCCCATCGCTTTCTGCCCCCCACCTCCATAAGCACCTCCACACGACCCTCGCCTGGATCCCTGCCCCCTGCCAACCGCACCTGAAACACAAACACTGTTACAGAAGAGAAAACCAAACATACAATGGCCCCAAAATGTATTTGGTCTCCTTTGGACACTTAAGTCTGAATGTCATTGAATTAGATAGCTAAATATGGTGACAATCAAGTGGTATCTGCAAACAAATGATGCTAGACCTTTTGCAATGAATATACAGAGCATAATACTAATAGACCAAATATTTTATAATTCTAAATTCCACTTGTTTTAATATTTGGTTATAAAATCCAATGACATTCATACATTTTAAAGTGTGTCTTAAGTCTCCAAGAACTTTTGGGGCCTGTATACAGTCTGTGACTGACTGATTAGAGCTATTCTATAGGAATTATGCTGGATCTGTAGGGGTTGTTGAAAGTAAAGTGTTGGGGAGTAGTTAACAAGAAGTAACAACACTACTTGCTTAACTACATTTTTCAGAAGCTTGACAGTAGTTAAGCTATTTTAACAATAGTGCAGCTTTTCCAGTAACAAGCTGCATTTTCAATAGTTTAGAGCTGTAGTGTCACTAAATGCTACATTTGTCACATTGTATTGCAAACGTAGCAATGGAGCCAAGGGAGTAATCAAACAATCAACTAAATTGTCCACTCTCTCATATGTAGCGCTGGGAAAACCAAATAATTTAAGTAAATCAGTTATTTTGGACAGTTCATGTAAATGAACCAGATTAAAATAAAGAATTTCCTTTTATTTAGTGTTTGGAACTCTAATTCATTTAAGTGAGTCAGTTCTTTTGGATGGTTTAGGTAAATGAACTAGTTCACCTAAATGATTAACTGATTTACTTGAGCCGTGCCAACATGATCACACGTGAAGTCGGCATGATGTTTCCGATAGTTTCGGTACCCTAGATTCGGCGACTGTATGCCGACGCGCTGACATGTAGCATTCTTATCAGACATGTTTGCAATGGTTTCAATGGGTTTACCTTTCCACCTGGCGCAATTGGCAGCACGTTGCATCAGCTGCGTGGGAGACTAGGGTTCACAGCCAGGCAGTAACAACATTTGAATAATGAATGACGAGCATGATTCTGAGGTTTCACTTTTCCCTCTAACATTACTTTTTTACTCCACTAATGGTTAAGGTAAGGTTTGGGAATAGAATCTATAAATATATGCTTTTCTCTTCATTGTATAACGTCCTGTAAAACTGAAATCAACTTGCTTCACTACTAGCTTTTGGCGACCTCCCCTGGACATAAATGGAGCTCACACGTGCCCATATGCCCTACAGCACTTACCGCTTTGGCCACTGGGGGTAGTGTTTCAAAATTTCGGTCAACGTATACCGATTTTACCGAACGTAAAGTCAGTCTACTCTTTCCGATTTCACTGTGAGATCAGGCTGGCCATGCACAGCCTTAAAGGGACTTTGCTTTCTTTTTTTAAGTGAAGTATTTAGTGCATTGCTGCTGTTTATCACTACATTTCTATTCAGTTTTAGAAAATAGGGTGTTTTCTAGTTTATTAGTGTATATTTATAAATGTATGCTCAGTTTAATGTTGTCACCCTATTTGTTAAACCCTTACGAAAATTAACAATGGTTTTACTGGGGGGGCCTGGGTAGCTCAGCAAGTATTGACACTGACTACCACCCCTGGAGTCACTGTGAGATCAGGCTGGCCATGCACAGCCTTAAAGGGACTTTGCTTTCTTTTTTTAAGTGAAGTATTTAGTGCATTGCTGCTGTTTATCACTACATTTCTATTCAGTTTTAGAAAATAGGGTGTTTTCTAGTTTATTAGTGTATATTTATAAATGTATGCTCAGTTTAATGTTGTCACCCTATTTGTTAAACCCTTACGAAAATTAACAATGGTTTTACTGGGGGGGCCTGGGTAGCTCAGCAAGTATTGACACTGACTACCACCCCTGGAGTCGCGAGTTCGAATCCAGGGTGTGTTGAGTGACTCCAGCTAGGTCTCCTAAGCACCCAAATTGGCACAGTTGCTAGGGAAGGTAGAGTCACCATGGGATAACCTCCTCGTGGACGCGATTAAGTGGTTCTCGCTCTCAATGGGGTGCGTGGTAAGTTGTGCGTGGATCGTGGAGAGTAGCACGAGCCTCCACATGCTGTGAGTCTCCGCGGTGTCATGCACAGGGAGCCACATGATAAAATGCGCGGATTGACTGTCTCAGAAACGAAGGCAACCAAGACTTGTCCTCTGCCACCCGGATTGAGGTGAGTAACCATGCCACCACGAGGACCTGGTAAGTAGTGGGAATTGGGCATTCCAAAATTGGGGAGAAAAGGGGATAACAAAATTTAAATAATAATAATAAAAAAAAAAACATGGTTTTACTGTAGAAATATTGTAGTAAATATAACTGTTGTAACCATGGTTAATTTTTTTATTACAATAGTTTTACTGCAATTACCGTACCATGGTTAAACTATGCTCACTGTAGTAAAAAACAATGCTACTTTTCGTAAGGGAATGCCACCCTAATGAAATCTACAATCAGAAATGATCAAGTCTAATTGTTGTGCATCTACAGTATATATATATATATATATATATATATATATATATATATATATATATATATATATATATATAAAATCATTATTATTATTATTATTCAAGTAGCTTCAATGTAGTCAGTTACTTAAGGTTAGTAGCTTTTAGTGTAGCTAACTACTTTGTTATGAGTAGCTTGTAGCTTTGAAAGCAACAGTTTCAAAGTAGCTTACCCAACACTGGAAAGTGCATGTGTATTTGTCACTGCATTTAGAATTACACCAGAATAGAAGGTGGTCTTTTGCTCACCGTGGTCTCCAAGCCTGTCTTAGGGACATTGCATTTGACAGAAGCATCCCTGTTGTGTTTGAATGTCCAGGGAGGGACTTCCTGGAAAAAACAATCTAAAATGGAACGCTCTGTGCCTGTGCACTGCACTGAGTTCATATGGATTGGCCCTGTACCTGTAAAACAAACATAAAGACAATGTCAAAGGGGCTTCCCAAGTTAAAAGTCTTCGAAACAAAAACAAAAAATACTCTGCCTGTTTGGGTACTTTACTTTTTGGGTACCATAAAATACACTAGACACTTTTTAAATGACCCTGAGCTTACTAGACCCTTGAAAATGTTTCTGACTGATCCAAATTTAGCAACTGTTCCTGACTGATTGCACTGTGAATTCGGCGACAGTTGGTCCAAAGTTTCCAAAGTTGTTGAACTTACGGGGATGTACGAGCTGCAGTTTCCAGGTGTAATGTCCTCAGAGGTGTGCCAAAAGCAAGTTCTTAAGCAAGTTGTAAATTATGTAATGCAGTCAACAGGAAGGCATATTTTGTCAACCGTACTCCCTAACCAAACCCAAACCCTAACCCTAACTATCAGTGGACTGTCATCGAATAGCACTTAGGGTTGCCACCCATCCTGTAAATTACACCCCTGGAGGGCTATCCCATATTTTTCAACTTTGAAGGTGGCAACCTTATCGTGCTCATCACTGATTAGGTGAACGAGATTACTTACTGGCTTCCATGGGACAAAAAGCCTGTGCTTGCGCAACATGCTATCAGTTGCCTCACAGGAAAAGGTAATTGCATTTGGTATTGATGCAATAATGTGTGATGGGAAATGTCACTTGTCACCGTCACATTCGGTAGCATCACGTTAACTTCCCGTGTGATCATTTTGCCTGTCCAGCATATTATCAGAGAAAGGTGAAAGTGTTTTCTACATAAATCACTCTGGTGTTTAATGTGAAAGCAGAATTCCTCTCCTCTTATGGTCAGACACCTATGTGGGCCACACATGAGTCTGATCAGAATCAGAGGTGTGCAGTGTGTGCATGAAATCACTGTCATCACTGTCTTGGAGTTCAGTGGAGATAAGGAAAGCACAACTTTCTAACAGCTGTCACAGTTCATTTTCCTCTTTGTTTATTTGTACTGTAAAAACAATGTTTTGATGCATTAAGTCTTACTGATCAAAAAGACCATTTTCTACCACTGAAACCTAGACCAACTGTTTAGTTTCTAAAACAAAAATGTTAGCCACTGCAGACAAACACAGCAACCTTTTTGGCCCCAGTTCTGGGAAGCAGATTGCTAAAGATTGGCTAAAACCCAGAGAGTTAATGTGCATACGTTTCCTCCTCATAGAGAAAATTACATACAATCAAGGATGTAAGCAGAAGATTAGGGGGGACCAAAATTACAATTTTAAGAATCAGTCATTAGAAAACCTATTGATCGGCCACTGATCTAAATATGGAGTGGTGGTAGTGTAGTGGACTAAAGCACTGAACTGGTAAGCAAAAAGGTTGTTGGTTCAATCCCCACAACAACCACCATTGTGTCCTTAAGCAAGGCACTTAACTCCAGGTTGCTCCGGGGAGACTGTCCCTGTAATAAGGGCACTGTAAGTTGCTTTGGATAAAAGCATCTGCCAAATGCATAAATGTAAATGTGTCCCCCTCAATGTCTATGGTTGTTACATAGAATAAAATAAATAAATAATATTATATTTAGACTATATATTATATATTTTTATAAATAAAATGGAAATACACATTTGTTTGAGACAGAAAAGAAAAACGTAACTATTGTTCCTTTAATTCCACCAACTGACATTGACGATATGATAATCAAAAATCAAAACTTTTAATCATTGTGCCATTTGCTTCCGTATGAAAATCTTAATCATGTCAAATCTTAATCAAGTACAATCAGAAGAAATCAAGTAGAAAAGAGTATATGACTATCACAAGTTTAAAAGGCAAGTAAGTAACAGAGAAATTGAAGTTTAAGTAGTCCAAAAGTGGCTAATGGAAAGGGAGTGGTTTTGTGATGGACTGCACTGAACAGTTTCACTAGACTGTGGTTTTTGGAAAATGGACATTTTCTTCTCTCTAAAATTAAACAACATATACTGTATATCCTGCATTAATAGTGTTTTTCTTTCATGGGATGGCTATAATCCCTATTTTAGGAGCAAATTAAATGACTATATATGTAATATTTCATTCAGCCAAGTGCAAATGTCAGCATAAGTTTGAAGCCAGAGGACAAACTTTGGAAACAGAGTCCGCACTCTGCCTCTTTATATTATATGTTGGTAGAAATATGCTTAATGCAGAATGCGTATATACATTCTCAAAGAGGGTGGCTTGAAATGCCTTGTCTATTGAGCTTCACTGAGGTAAAGCCAGATTTTCCTCGCTGATACAGCATTTAAGCACATCAAGTCATCTAGGGACTTACTCGGAGGTCAGGCTTAGAGCATTCTTCAAAAGAATGTGTTGCTTTACACTGTATTGACCCTCAAAAATGATCTGCATTGTGATACAGAGCACGCGCTAAATACATGATCAGATTAGATAAACCATAGCTGCTTCTGAATTCACATACTTTTAGAGTATGTACTGAATTTCATAAAGAACTTAGTTCTCCATTAATGAATTACCTTCCTTAGGTACACAGGTGTCATTTGACCCATATATTCTTTGACCTATGACATACTACCAACAACTGCGAAAATAACTGTATTTAATTTGTGAAACAAAATTGAACCACAATAAACAACTTTTTTGGTTTCTTTAGCACCTAAACTTTGAAAGAGATGCCCAAACCATAGTTCTGTGCCACTTTATTGATTTTGAGGATTCCTCTGGTTCCGTGGCTTTAAGGGATAGCAAAGGAATCTCAGCAGATGCAGTAGGTCATCCGGGTATTGTTTGCCAACTGTATCATGAATACTAAGTTTTTGGACACCCTGCTTATTTTATATACTGCTTTTTGCACGCAGTGTAAAAGGGAAGTATGCATATTCGCACATGGAGCATTTTCTTTACAGGAAATTCACAGAGGATGCTTTTCACTAGAAAGCATATTTATGTAAATATTGTCTCATTAAACTGGCTTGTGAATTCATATGTTTTTAATGGCAATGCAATGAATGCTGTTCAGACACCATTAATTAGGATCACTTCTAAATGTGGTGACCAAAGACGGGTGCATGTCAACAGACTTCCTATTTTAACTTTCTGTCTGAAACAGCCCAGCTCTTTTTTGTCAAAGAAATGCTAATTTATGCCTTTTCCCACTCAAAATATGTTTTTGTGGCCTTGGCTGTACCAGGAAAATTATACACAACAATAAAATGCCTAAAGACTGCTACATTATGGAAGGGTGGAAATCATAAGCTTTGATCTTAAGTATTCCTACCACTTCTACAACCAAACTACTGGATCTAAAAAACAACTAGTGGAATCACTTTACACAGTATTCGCTAATAAACTGGATGGTAATTTCAGATGATGAAAGTAGGCACCTTATATTTGACAGCTGCTGTCTCCAAAAATATGAACACTGAAATATGAACCAGATTTTGTTCAATAGAAGAACTTATTTTGGCAGCACATCAAAAGTTTTTTAACCTCAAAAGACAACTTCAATAGTGGTTCTCAACTGGTGGATTGCTACTAATGATAGACAGATACAGAATATCAGACTAATTATCAATAATTAACCTTTTCAAGAGTAGGGTCTAAATTCCCCTCAGTGCCCTCTGGAGTGAGTTATTTTTGCACGTGACACTGCACAGCCGGTAGAGGTGGGCAGAGTGTAGGGGAGTATTTTTTTTATTTATTTAATTTAATTTTTGATTTCTTGTCTTGTTTAGTAAAAATAAAATACTGTGTGTAATATAGTAAACATGTGAACAAATATGTTATGTCTGCTGTACTGTATTTGTTTTATTTATTTTGTTTTTATAGCTGTAAAAAACAAATGAACAAATAATATCAGCAGTCCGGTTTCCCTATATGCACTGCACCTGGCTGCATGCATCGGATAATCATGCTTGATCAGCATGTTTTCACTGTGAGTATACTGGTTTTAAACTGTTATCGTGGTGCTATTGTGATAGTTTGGCTGTCTGTTTCAGGAAACAAACATATTATATGCCTGAAAAGACTGTTTGAGTTGCTGTTTGTGTGAATGAAAACCACATCTGCACTTAATAAGCAGACATGGCTGTGTGCATGGGAAGATCGCATTTTGATATGATGGCTGTGCATATACAAGCTGTGAACTGTTATCGTGGTACTTTGGTGACAAGTTGGATGAATTTATATAAAATAAACTTATTCTGTGGTTTAAAAGACTGTATGAGTAACTGTTTGAACAGCTTGTAATGTAACTGGCTGTTGCAGAAATACATATATGGGACACTACACTGCAGAGCCCAGTTATTAAGTGTCGGTACATATGAAAGGGTTAATCGGCTGATATTTTGCCATTTTGCAAGTTTTGGCATTGGCTGATAACTTCTCGGTTACATGAAGCGCAACCCTGGTTCCCTGAGTGGGAATGAGATGCTACGTTATCACATTGGGACACACCCTGAGTGTCACATGGTCTGAAGCCAGTGTGTTACACAATCACGGCAATTTATTGGCTGATGGTGCTTAAGCGATGCCCCTAAGGAGCTACGTCATGGGCTCCATAAAGGTGCTCGCTTTCGCAAAATCAAGTCAGATTTTCTGTTCTTCGATGAACGATTTTGTCTAAGCCCATTTTTGTTCCAGCGATTCATGTCGAAGCGAGGATTATTAATCCTTGCTTTTGACTGGCGAACACATAAGGAAATCATTTATACAGCGTAAATTCCAGAGCAATTTGAATGTGTTGTTTTCCAAACATTACAAGGGGACAGCTGTGCATTTCGAGGCTCGCAATCAGGGCGTGTCCCAATGCGATTACACAGCTCGAGTTCCCACGAAAAGGAAACGTGTTTGCGTAAAGGGAGCCAGCTGGGATCCCGCTCGGTGCGGGTTGAGCAGGAACGGTTACAGTGGTGCCGTGACCCGGATGGGAGTGAGGTTTAAGGGGGTGAGTGTAAAGGGAGCCAGCTGATACATGATAGCTGTGCAGTATGTGTAAACCTCACTCCCCTGGCCTCAAGAGGCGCACTATTGACTGATGCTAGAGGCCTTCTCGTTAGTGCCCCGCCTCCCATGCCGGCTGATGCCACTCGAAGCGGGTAGAGCAGGGCCGGTTACATTTGCTTGGTAGATTAACAGAAGCGTTTACTTTTCCTTGTGTCAGTTCCAAAACCTACCAATAGATTTATCAATGGATAGTTTAGCTTTTATAGCTTATTTTTTTTTCATTTCAACTTTATGCAAATTTGAGTAAATACTACATAAAACAAGTGGGGTTTTTTTTCACTGTTGAAATTTTGTGTGCATTCGATTTGCTATTGTTAAACTGTATAACGTTACTGGCATTTATTTCAGCCATCTTGCTCTCTAGATATTGGTATCGGTATCTGCCTTTAAAAAAAAACCTGGTAGCACTTTATTTTACAGTACTGTTCTACATTTTCTTACTATATAATTACAACAACTTTAGTAATTACTAGGGATGTGCCCGAAGCCGAATACCTTATTTGGAAAGGCATGAATAATGACTTCAAAACGAATAATGGATTAATCCGAATTATATAAAAAATATATGCATGACTGATTATCCAAGAGGCACAAGGATAAAGTGACATTTTAAATAAACATATACAAAATTACAAAGATTTATGAATCTGTGCAGCCAATATTTCTAAAGCGTAAGCCTTATGAATGAAAATGCGCACGTTGTGATTTCAGATCGGATGGGCGTGGTCTTAACTCCTTTTGTGGTCTCTGTTAATTGTGCGCATCTGGAGCTTATCAAGTGTATAACTAAGATACGACATTATATACACTTTCCACTTCTTGAAATTTCTTTGTTAATGTATCACACGTTTCATACGTAATTCCCATGTATTCACGTATAGCCTAAACCTCGCGATGTTAAATTCCTGACCTGAAGTGATGATTTCCCATCGGAGCTCGTCTATTCGTCTTTTAAAATTGACCACATTTATGTCCACATCAGTGATTAAGAAAATTATCGGAGGTTGGTGTTGTTGAACACAATGTGTTTTGTGCAGAGAGTTATTGACTGCAGAGAGCATGAATCCATTAAATTCAAGAGACATTTGGAAACCGAACACTCAAACTATAAAGACAATGTATAACTAAAGAGTCAATTTTCCTATTCGGCACATGTAATATTAATAATTTGGCTTATTGTTGGGCCTATACAGTTCATGGTAATAGTAATACATTTTAATTTTTGGTTTTAAGGACGTTTACCTGAATATGATAAAACTAGTCCTGAAGCAAACCTAGTTGAGAGAAACTGAACTCCTGCATATGCATTTGACACCTAATGTGTAAAATGCAGCTCCTGAATTTCAAGTCGTTATATTCTCATTCGGTGGTGCAGTACAGCCCATTTTTCAAAGTATCAGTCTGCAATAACAATGTAAATGCTTAAAAGTCTTTGGCCCCACCATGACCTGCTTCACTGGAGCAACAACGGACCACAGATCAGTTCAGAACATCCCAGAGAAGTCAAAACGGACCCCTTAAATCATCATTAGCCATAAATCCTTTCACTTTTTTTGCATCAATATTTTTTTTAACCTTATAAAACACCATCTATGAATTACATCTCATCTGCACTATAAAGTATACCTTGCAATATAGTAGCTATGTTTCATCAGAGCAAGATCGGGAAGTCTTCAATAAACTGCTATAGTCATTGTTTCTCTTTGGCAGTGTAATTATCCCAAACTGTCAGAGTGGGCAGGTGCAGCTCTGAATACTGATCAGTGGAGAGCCTGTCATTCTCAGCCAAAGTAAACTCACATGCAGTGTGTATTTGAACTGAACTGGGAACCACAGAAAGTTCAGGGAAAGTTCCTCTGCTTAAAGCATTGTCACAGCCACAGAATGCATGTTTTGCACCTGGACAGTGTGATAAATATAAACATATGACAAAAGCAGGGGCGTAGAAACCATTATAACTGAGGGGGACATGTCCCCACACTTTTAGAAACAACTACATTTGTCTCCAGGGTCATTCCTACAAAAGAAATCCAATGATTTTGCACTTATTTTTGTCAAAGATGTTTGACGTGCAGTTTTGGGGACATGAGGAAATGACACAATGCAATAGTTGAAAAGGATTTCAGTTATTCAAAATTTAACTTTTAAGCCAACAGAACTGTATAACATCATAAATAGTCTTTATTCTTTTTAGCAACCCTATCAAACTTGTAATCGGGTGAAATAAATCAATATAAATACCACTTGTACTGGGGACTTAAATGCCACCAAATCTATACATACTATACTCTACAACAGAGGTGCTCATTACATCGATCGCAAGAGAACTATTGATCGATCTCGATAACAGGTCAAAAGGGAAATAGTTGTGTTGATTCCCTCGCTTTTACGAGCTTTGGCTCCGAGAGAGCTCGTGGTAAAGCAGATATGTGCCTAAACGGTCAAATACTTGTAAAAATACTGCCAAAAATGCCCAACGTTAACAGTGGGACAAAAAACGTATTTATATCAAAATGTCAGACTTTGAAGTAGCCTAAAAATTTTGCCTAATAGACCTGCTGCTGATAAGTATGTTGTTAATATTAATCAAACAAGAAAACAAATAAACCACTCACTGCTCTTGGCTTGATAAATCGAGTAGCTTTAAAAAGTATTAATGGAATATAATAAATCAGAAAAGACAAGTAGCTAGTAGTTTTATGTTACATTTAATTTCATTCTGAATGTTTACTTCAACACTTGATAGGCTATTGCTATAAACATTTTTAAAGCTGCTAAAAAGCATTGTTTTCTTTGAATTTCTTTTGTTGTTCTGTTGTTTTTTATTTGTTTGTATGTATTGGTTTTATTTTTATTGCTTACATCATTAAAAAATAAGTATTATTATTTGTTGTGGTATCAAAATAGGCATAGAGAATTGTCAAATTTCACTACCAACTATGTATATACTGTAGTATATTTGTGTATGGTAGATCTGTCTATAATAACATGAAAAAGATCTAATTCCATAGACCTGCTATGCATATAAACAATGATATTGTTCTTTAAATTTTCCATGTTTTTTGTTTGGCTATTATATTGAATTTAGATTAATTGTAATGGTTATTTTTATGGCATATGTGACACAAGCTTCTGAAATTGTTAAGTAAAGATCATATTTGATACCATCATTAAGGATTTTTATTTAATTTTTTTAATTCTTTGGTTCTGGCTGATTGGAACAATGTTTGAAATGTTTGACAGTCATCAAATTATATGATAATTATTTTGTTTAATATGAACATTTTCATTCATACATTGTTTCTACATTGTAGTTGTAATTATGAAAGTTCTGTCATAAAAAAATGCTGATGTTTCTTAAAAGTTCAGCTGATATGCTTTCTTTCAAATTATTTGACATATTCTTAAAAACATAAAACTTGTTCTAAAAAAATTATTTAAAACTGTCATATTGTAAAGAGAGGCTGTTCCTACGCCCTTGGATAAAAGTATTTAAAACATCTTCGTCTCTGTGTCGCCCCATAGTCAGCTTGTGTATTCAGCTGCAGACAGGCATATCCAACAGATAAGCATGGCTTACAAATGCTTCTCTGGAATCTCCTAGATATCTTCAGTGTGGCAAACTCAGCAAGAACTTAATCATCTGAATTGTTATGAGTCACCTTCTTATCAAAAATGAAATGAAAATGCTTTTATTGAAATGTAATGGTGTTGTTTGTCCTTTTGTTGCATAACAGCAGTGGAATATTTAGTGGAATAAATAACAGTATCCGGGTTTGGAGCAACATAACTGTGAGAAAATAATCAAAGAATATACATTTTTGGGTGAACTATTCCTTTAAGTTCAAACTATCTCTCACCTTGACCCATGTACGCCCCAGTAAGAGCCTCTTTGGCAGTGCCAAATCCCAGCTCTCTACAGAGCACGCTGGCTGAGATACGGTCCCACAGGTGGTCAACCACAGTTCCCCACTTTCCCTCACGCAGAACCTCGACTCTGCCTTCCCCTAGACGTGGCCCTGCCTTCAAACGCACTGGTAGCTATGAGAGAAGACAAAAAACACAAATAGGCAAGTTTTAAAGGTTAAAATGATTTCATCTCTGCACTTCATGGCTTGCCAACTTAAATTTGCAGTCCTAAATATGTTTCAAAGAAACTGTCTGGCATGAGACTGTTGCTAAGTACTGGGTCTGAATAGCAAGCTTAGTATGAAAAAAGTGTGTTTTTTGGATAAAATGTATATATTAGACTGAATCTTTATTAATAGGCAGATGCTATTTGCACCCTGGTGCAAATAATGGTATATGCTATTTACACCCCTGAGCAAATAGTGGCAGAAATTATTTGCACCCCAACCCTGGTGCTAATAGTGTCAGATACTATTTGCACCCATATTTAAATACTAACATATAGTATATGGGCATCACTGCAGTGTGTTTATTGTGTTTATTTAGAGTCCCACAGACACAGTACATTAACCCCTACCCCTAAACTTAACCTTAACCTTACCTCAGAAAAAAACAACCTTGGTTTTACTACTTTGTTACTAAATTAACCATGGTTACTATATTACCACCATATTACTGTGCATGGTTAATTGCATAAAAACTATGGTTTCTGCCAAAAAACATTGTTACTACAATATTAGTAGGCTAATACAGTGATGCAATCCACACACAAGCGATGCTGAGCTTCAGGAACGAATGCGATCGACAGACCCCGCCTCCAGATCAAACTCTTCTCTGCATTCCTCGACATTCACCGTGACCAAATCACTGCGATGAAATCAACATTTATATTCATTTTTATCTATTATTTTAAGTAGTATTAAAGGAAATATTAAGAGTGGAAACAGGAAATCGGATGGGGAAAAGAGTGGGATAAACGCGGAGTCGAACCGAGGTTGCAAGTACAACAGTACACATTCGCACACTGTCTTTACACACCATGACACCTATTGTTTAGTTTGTTGTATATATTTGTGGTTCCACCAGACTATTGGGGTGCAAATAGCTGACAGTGCTATACACTAATGCTACAGGTTTCGTACAGATGCTTCAAAGTTAAATTCAAGGTCTTTAAAGCACATTTTTATTAGTTTTCAAGGACTATGCTCGAGATGTCATTAAAACAAATTATTTTTGTTCATTTTAAATAAAAATATTTTAACCATTCAGTTCATTTATTTTTATAAATCACCACTTATTACAAGTACAACAATGAGCATCTTTAACTACATATTTTCACAGTAACAATTCTTGGTTCATTCATGACGAAATTGATGTGCAGTTGTAGTGTGCTCCCTTAAAACGCACTTCGCTTTCCAACAAAAGTGAATAACTGGGTCCGTAAACAGTAGTCCATATGACTCGTGCTGTGTTCCATGTTTTCTAAAGTCACAAAACAGATTTATATGAAGAACTGACCGAAATTGCAAATGGGTCATTCTTTAAAAAATTTGACTTTCCAACTTACAAAACATTGAAATTTTCCATTTAGTTCAGTTTTTGCCTATAAACGCCGAGGGTAAACATTCTGTAACATGTTGACATTAATTTTTATTTATAAAGGACAACTTGGCTGTTGCTCTTTATTTTATTATTTAATTTTGTTTCACGAACTAAGCAAGTTAACACTAAGTTAACACTAACGAGGGTTAAGTGGGTTACAACACCACATTTTAAGGGTTCAATGGGGTACAACACCAAATATGTTTGTGTGAAAATATTAGTTAAAATGTGAATAACTTTTTAACATGCTAGAATCACTACATGCATATTTAAGCAGCCTCTGAACTTAAACCTTAAAAATTATTTTCTACAACTTTTTGTATTTAATTTTTTTTTTTAAACATAAAAAACCCCCCAAAAAAACAACAATGTCCCTTTTTTTTATTTCATGTTATTGATTTTCAATAACATGAAATCAAGGGACAAACATTATTTTTAAATTATTAAAATTATTAATAAAAATTTTGTTTTGCTTTTTTGCACATGTTCGGCCTTGCACTAATGCTTTTATTAAAATATGTACAAAATAAATACACAAATAACTTTACATGTCATAGAAGTGGTGTACCAGATGAAGGGAACAAGGATTTTTTTCAGGCAATTAACAATTTCAAATACATTTTCAAAAAAATTTGCAAAGCAGAGTCAAGCCATTTCATATCATTAAAGGTTAGGTTATAAAATTATATATATATTGACCCAAATGTTGTCAGAAATAACCTATTTTGTGAGACACAAAGCTTTCTTTACAGAAGGGGGCACTAGACGGCTCACAACACTGAATCCTCCACTGATCTGCATTCAAATCATTCAAAACGTTTTACATCTCATATAATTTTTTTCACTCTGGAGAGTAAATTGTAATTAAAACTGATAGTTGCAAGAATTCATATGTGTTAAATCCACAACAGCAGTATCTATAAAATATATATTTTTTAAATCCTCCAGTAACACTTGATTGTGATTGGCCCACTCTGAACAGCGCTGCCAAAAGTAGCAGGTGCCACGTGACTGTACCGTCTATGCGCTGCCTGCTTCAGCAGTGGTCTAGTGGTCTGTCGTCGTGTTTTTCCGAAAATAAATAAATACATTTCATTTATTAAATGATTTAAGCAACGTATTTTAAGATTTTCTATAATTCAAGAACTGTTTAAGCACCTCTTGGTAAAAATAGCTATTTTCAAGGGTTTTCCAGGACTTAAATTTGAAAAAGCCAAATTCAAGTACTTCAAGCACTTCAAGCACCTTGTACGAACCCTGGCTATTTACACCGGGGTGGAAAACTGTCTAAAAAAAATCTAAAATAAATAAATGATTCTCTTTTTTTGTGTTTTAAGTGTTACCTTGACAGGGTGAGGGGCCTGGGGTTGCCCAGAGGACATACGAGCAAACTGGGGTCCTGGTACACAGCGGGCCACAGCATGACGGCCATTCATACAGGGGGTGGGGCTTCGGTGGATTGACAGCTGGGCATGACACTCAGCCAGGCTGGGCTCTGTGCCCAGACAATGTATTTTTTCAACCCAGAATCCCTTCTTTTTAGACACTTGACTCAATCTAGGAGACAAAGAGAGTCAGCAAGAGTCAGAGTTGTAGGTCGCACCTTTAAGATATATGTATATAGCATATATGTAACATAAACACTAATGTATATGTAGCCGATGGGTTGTAAAGAATCAACACAGGATACAAAAATATCTTTTGGGGTTTTATTCTGATGGCTGTTTCTAAAAAAGGAAAAAAACAGCGGTCGATGGGGCCGTATATATATATATATATATATATATATAAAAAAAGAATAAAGAAAATACAAAAAATGAAATATGGAGAGCCACGTGACGCCATGCGAAGGGCAGACGTGTGAGAGACAGCTCTGCACACTTTGCTAATTTTGTTTATTATTTTCATGATATAATCCGGAGAAATTCGATACACCCAGTTACACATTTACTGTTTGAAGTAAACATGGCAAAGAAGTCAAAATCCTCAGGCTCTGGAGACATTAAAAGACACTCATGGGTTCAAGATGAAAGCCCAGACAAGCCTGTGGACCGGGGACTCGATTTGGGTGGTGCGGCAGGAGAAGGAATCCAGCGTCAACTGTCCAACATGTCAGTGATGTTGACAAAGGTACTTGCGGACTTGGAGGATCTCGCTGTAATACGTCGATCGATTACGGCGATGGGCAAAAAATTCTCTGAGCTAGTCACAAGAGTGACAGATGTTGAAAAACGAATCGATTATTTGGAGTTATCAGAGAGGGAATTAGCCGCTAATCCGCCCACGACCAAAGTTGATTTGGAACGTGTTCTTGAAAAGCTTGAAGATCTTGAGAATAGAACCCGTAGGAATAACATTCAAATTGTTGGAATTCCTTAGCATGAAGAGGGCAGAGATATTGTGAAATTCCTTGATGAGCTCTTCCCGAGTCTGCTTGACATAACAGGCCACAAGCTGGAAATCGAGCGAGCTCACAGAGTCCCAGCTCAGAGATCTGCTGAGGGAGAAAGGCCCCGATCGATTTTGGCCAAATTTTTGAGATCATCCAATAAAGGTCTCGTGTTGCGCCAGGCCAAGAGCAAAGGAAAGCTTTCTTGGAAGAATTACAATATTTTCTTGTTCCCGGACTTTGCGAACTCGACAAGAGAGAAACGCGATCGGTTTAAGGAATGCAAGAAACTGAGAATAAACACCAAGGACGGCAGCAAAGTATTTACATGTCCCAATCAGGCAATGTCTTTTATTGAAACAATGGGTGAGTAACCATTGGGTGTTTTTCTTGTGAGTGGATTGACTCACTGTACATACTCTGGCTTTCGGAGAAAGCTGGGCGCCACTTTTGTTTCTTTTTGCGTTGGCTCCGCAGAGCGGCTGGAGTTTGTTTTGTTAAATAACATTACTTCGGGACAGTTATGGATTAATCTGTCAGTTCCTTGTGCTTATGCCTCCTGTTGGCTGGAGTATGATTTGTGGAGTATTTTTGTGGGACATTGGAATGATTATGTCATCTGCTGCACTCATCAGCTGGCTCACTGAAGATTCGCTTGTCTGACCGAGGAAACTGAATGGCTTTATATCGGCTGGAATTGGTTTTGTTAAGGAACACACTTTCAAGACAGTTCTGTGAATGTGTCTAAATATTCTTTGTGTTTATTCTGCCTATTGGCTGGGGTTTGTTTTACAAAATATTTGATGTTATGTAATTTTGGCTTACAAATTTGTGAGGCAAAATTGAGTAATCCGATGGCAAAGTTGTAGCGGGGGCTCTCGTAGGCGTACATGGACTCTTTGAGTTTAGAGGGATTGACGTCGGTTGGCGCTTTCGTGCGCGGGGTTAATGTGCACGTTTTTTTTTTTCTGTTTTGTTCGGGAGGAAGTTCAGGGTTTATTGTTGCATTAATGTTGAAATGTGGTCTTCATAATTTTGTTTTTGGCACATAATTTATTTTTCTATTATATCAAAATGATTTCAGGAAAAGGAATTATTATATATATATGCATATATATATATTTTTTATATATGTACATATGTGTGTCTGTTTGATTTTTATTTCTATATATTTACTTATGTTTGACCACAGGGTTGTTTTTTGGGGGGGTCAGGGTTGGGGAGGGGGAGGGGAGGTTGTGGGGTTTAAATGTTGATTTTATATATATATATATATATATATATATATATATATATATATATATATATATATATATATATATAATTTTATATATAAAACGCACATACGTGTGTAACACGTGAGAGTACCGGAAAGCAGGTTTCGCAAAACTCTGGTTATTAAAGGGGCTACATCCAATTTATGACTAGTTAAATTACATGCAGTTTCTCCATTGGCTACATATAAGTATGGAAGGAGAAATATACATGAGTGGCCCATCGATCAGAAAATGAGTGTCACCTATTCCGTAGTTTTTCTTATTACATAAAGGAACTGAAAGAAAGGGGAACTGATTTTACCTGGTTGTTGAATCCTTGACTTTTTTATCCCATATTTTTCTGTAAAAGAAAGAAGTGAACAGCATTTTTAAAAAGTTGAAAAAAATACACTTTATTATGCTATTCACCCAGACAAACTTGCAAAAATAATAAAATAAAAATAATATTACATGGTTTTTTTGTTTTTTTTCACCCAATTTGGAATGCGCTTTTAAGTCCTCGTGGTCGCGTAGTAATTCGCCTCAATCCAGGTGACGGAGGACAAATCCCAGCTGCCTTGTGTCTGAGACCGCCAACCCATGCATCTTATCACGTGGCTTGTTGAGTGCGTTGCCAGGGAGACATAGCATCTGTGGAGGCTTCATGCCATCCACCGCGGCATCCACGCTCAACTCACCACGTGCCCCACCGAGAACGAATCACATTATAGCGACCACGAGGAGGTTATCCCATGTGACTCTACCCTCCCTAGCAACCGGGCCAATTTGGTTGCTTAGGAGACCTGGCTGGAGTCACTCAGCACGCCCTGGGATTCGAGCTAGCGAACTCCAGGGGTGGTAACCAGCGTCTTTTATCACTGAGCTACCCAGGCCCCCAATAATATTACATTGGTAATGGTAATGGTATTAATATAAATTTACATAAAACAAGTCATAGACCACATAAGGTCTTGTCTTAAGCAAGTTGTGAGAATAAAAACTTGTTGTTCCAGGTCTTGAGCGGCTCATTAACATCTTTATTTCAGGATAAATCAACAGTTAAAACCTTTATGTATACACTCTGAAAATATTTATTGTGAGGCTTGATTGAGTTTAAATATGACATAGTTAAAAAAATAGTATTGCTATTATGCTATAATAAAAACTGATTGCACACAGACATAAACATCTAAGCACATACTGTACACAAATGTTTTAACTTTAATCTACCACTAAATGGCTTTCAGAAATGTTGATTCTATAAACAGATTTTTCCACTGGCATGAGTGAACTCACAAGAGCTCCAGCTGACTGGAGCACTGAGGAAAGCAAGAGAAAGAAAGAGAGGGAGAGAGATCCATCCGTCCATGAGAGCATCTACAGCTAATGCACTTGTAAACACAGTGACACATTATATTTAAGTAAGGGTGTGTAATTTGTTTTGATGCTAAATAACTTTAATGTTGATAGACAACTAAGTAAGCCATTGGTAGGATGATTTCCCAAAAGGTGTAACTGTTGCTCTGATATCAAAACATTGTATTTTTTGTTTGAGCCCAGTTGCCCAGCACAACAATACTGGCTCATCCAATTACTTGAGCTGGGGGTGGGACTATCTGTTTGCTCAACCAATGGAAGACTGGGGAGGGTTCAGGAAACCTGTTTGAAAACAGTTCTTATTTTTGCAATTGCATTTGGTGCCATTAGTGCCACATGCTTCACCTTTAAATAAGGACTAAATAAAATACAAAATTGAAAGTGTAAATTAAATTTATAAAACAGAATCAACATTTTCTTCTCTCCTGATTTGTCTAAAGGAATGAAATTCAAGGAAGTATATCAGTCAACAGAAAAGAAACCAAAACCAAATGTTGTGTGGGTTTTCCAGTTTAATTGCCTCATACAATATTCACAATGTTTCTACCATATGACACTCTGTTCCTCTCTAGTAACTCTCTACCACTTCAGAACTTCAGTATTTTTGTCTTATTTTTTGGTATCTAAACATCCTTAAAACAAGAAATTTTTTTTTTTATTGAGAATCAGAATTATATTAATATAATACGTTTTTTTTTTTTTGTTTGTTTGTTTTTAAAGATAAAGATAATTAAGTAGGGTTTATCCATAAAGAAAAAAACTACTTGTCTTTTTTTCCCTACCCAATTGGCAAAGAGTTTTTCCTTGTTATCAGCATATCCCCCCCCCCCCCCTAAATTTTGTTAGTAGACAAAACATCTTTTGTGATTTTGCTTCTTAAGTAAATGTGTCTTTTTTAAAGGATGTTTAGATAGTTTTATTAGAGAAAAAATACTCAGTAAGAAAATATTTTTTGCAGTGTATCTGTGTAAATATCCAGACTATAATTCAGTAAATATATTCCATAAAGCTTAGGGGAATGATATAGGACCTCTGATCCTTTGTTATCTTTGTTTCATAAATGAATGAATTTTTCGCTGTAAAAAATAAAAATAAAAATCTTAATTTGGAATTATTTTCTTTTCTTTTTTTTTCAGTAAAAATATCTAAACATCCTTAAAACAAGCTAACATTTTGAATATTTGTATCCGTTTTATACACTTTTATACAGATGGCTTGAAGAAATGGTCAGAAAGATAAAGTTGAAGTGTCCCTCAGACAATAACTGTTGTTGTTTTTTGTTTTTTTTACGTTTCTTCTGACAGTATCTGAAAATACTAAAATACCCACGTGCTCATGTAATTAGTCTTAGAGTTCCACTCTTAGTTTTCTGCTGAACCAAGAAAACGTAATGATAGAGAAGGCTGGTTTGTTTGGAGACAACAATCATGCCACTGTTTTAAGCATTAGTCATTACACAAATATCCACAGTCTTTTTCTCTCTCAGTAGATCTCAGTCAACATACTGTTTAAGCATTTATTTAAGCAACGAGGGGACCAACAAGGATGTTGATCCAAGAATAACGTCTTCCTTGGCAAAATCACGATTAGCATTTCACATCATATGTTACTTATTATTATGTTTTTATCATTGCTGGAACGCTGTATTGACCCATTAGCAGTGAGGAACGGAACTATTCATTAAAAAAAATTTTTTTATAACATTATATATAAAATGTATTTTAAATGTAATCATTATTATGACTATTTCCTATATTTTATGCTCGTCATATACTTGGATTATAGCCGAATCTGTCTTTGATTAGAAGAAAAACTATTTTGTCTGCTCTTGTGCAATTTATGTGAAACAAAATCTCTCACACCAGACCAGACCACACAAAACATGTCAGTAAGTTTTGCTCCAACAACTTAAACTTGATCAGATTTGTTGATTAAGGTGCTCCACTTTCATTGGACTAAAAATAAGAAGTTTAAACCCTGCCAATAAATGGCATTGTGGTTTGCAAATATCACAGCACAAAATCCATAAATATGGAGGGTGATTTTTCTTTCTATTGGTAGTCTGATTGAAGCACTGCTTTGTGCAAACAGATTCTAAGAAGTTAAATTACTATACCACATTTTTAAGACATAAGTCTTAGGAGAATTGAGCCTGATTGTGGCTTAAATCTTTAAATTTCCTTGGTGACACAGACAGAGTGTGTCCTGCTGACACAGCAGCCAAAGGGTGCAGCTATAATTGTAATCTTTCCTTCCCTTATTCGCCAGAAATGTGGAAATCTTCTGAGCGGCCCAACATTTAATTAAAGCGTCTCCAGTGCAGGATCCAGCAGAGAGCGTGTGCGGGCGGGACAGCTCGTGATCTCCGAGACGCTGAGTGGGCGCATGAGGAATCGCTCTTATGTACATCTGCCAAGTCTGATGCTCTGTGGAGCCTTTACAAAATGCACGTACGACATGGTGAGGTCAGGTGCTGGGCGAGCTCACTGATGAGAAGGAGCCAAATGGAGATTCCCTGGATAGTAAGCCACAAAAGCCGCGGCCAGCTTTATAAGCTCTCATTTAAGTTCAAACATCATCTTCATGTCGCTGTTTGTGGCATGTCTTTGGATCATGCATAAGTAAAAGCTCGCGTAGCTGCTCCTGTGACCTCAAAATTAGAGTAGAAACCCTCAGATAACATTAACCTGTCATCAGTCTTATCTGCTGGGTGAAAAATGTTTTTTTTTAAAAAGCTAGAATCCTGCCAGAAATCAAACGGCCACAAAAAATAGTTGCTCAAGGCTCAAGCACATTTACCCGGACACACAATTCTGGTATGGTAGACACATATCACAGAGCAGAGAATAATGAGCAAGAGCCACATATAACACGTATAGCGCACGCTCCAAAACAAACCTACAACTAAAAAAGCTTGAGGACCGCAGACCCATAAGATTAAGGTGGTGCTTTTTATAACAAGCACATGGTTCAACATGCCAACATACCCTAAACTTATTCAAATGGTGGGAATAAAATAGTTGTGCTGTGAGTGTGGTTACTCAAAAATACCTCTGAACCGCAGCGACCTCCACTAAGAGGAGCAAAATAAGGCAAAGATGAAAAGGAAGTGACAAATGAAACAGAAAAGCAAGTAGTAGCCCAATTATATTTATTTACTATATCTAGGGTGGCCAGACATCCCGTTTTTCCCAGGACAGTCCCATATTTAAGCACTTTTTCTAGTGTCCAGACTTATTCTGAAAAAAATCGTGTTTTGTCCCGTATTTCCCCTCTCCTAACATTTCTCTATCGCCTATGCGGCTTTCTCAGTCACGTGAGTATTCTAATCAAATGTAGCCAAGGATAAGGCTTGTAAAACCAATAAAATTACACCGTGTTATTTGAAGTACATGACTGGATTAAACTATCCAATCTTAATCCCCTATCAATAGATGTCCAGTTAGTGAACTGATTGAGTATGTTTGAAAGAGCACACAGATGAATGTCAAGGAAGCGTGCATGTACATTTAATGAGGATCTTCAAAAAGATTTCACATTTCTGAAAAAGGAGTCACAGGCAGAGCCTAGTAAAGTGCAGTGTTGTATAAAGTATCCATCTGTCATACTTGAGTAAAAGTAAAGATACCTTCATGGAAATTGACTCAAGTAAAAGTTAAAGTAGCTCATGAGAAAACGACTTAAGTAAAAGTATTAAAGTAACTGATATTAAATTAACTTAAGTATCAAAAGTACAAGTAAATTGCTAAAAATACAGAACAGGGACCGGTTGCACCAGCTCTGCGTAAGTTAAAACTTAGCCTAGCTGGGGTGGGGGGGGGGGGGTTTGGGTAGCTCAGTGGTAAAAGACGCTAGCTACCACCCCTGGAGTTCGCTAGTTCAAATCCCAGGGCATGCTAAGTGACTCCAGCCAGGTCTCTTAAGCAACCAAATTGGCCCGGTTGCTAGGGAGGGTAGAGTCACATGGGGTAACCTCCTCGTGGTCGCTATAATGTGGTTCGTTCTTGGCGGGGCGTGTGGTGAGTTGAGCGTGGATGCCGCGGTGGGGCGCATGAAGCCTCCACACGCGCTATGTCTCCGAGGCAACTGGGATTCATCATCTGCCACCCGGATTGAGGCGAATCACTACATGACCATGAGGACTTAAAAGAGCACTGGGAATTGGGCATTCCAAATTGGGAGAAAAAGGGGAAAAAATCAACAACAAAAAAAACATAGACTAGCTGTGGTGTAAATGGGCACTAAGTCACAATTTACGCACTACTAAATATTTGAGCGTTGCACCATTTGGCTGACAGGCGTCAATCATTTCGACATACATTATGATGTTGACATTTACAAGAGAGAGAGAGTGAGAGAGAGAGAGAGAGAGAGAGAGAGAGAGAAAAAAAATTTACTTTTAAGCGGCTCTTCAGCATGAAACCAGTCTAACGGTGCAGTTTTCAGGGTGTCACCCAGTGTCAATTTTCAACAAATTCAAAATATATATAGGATATTAAAATGAATAAATGTCTGTTTTTCCAGCCTGTTGTATTAGTATTTATTTATCACCACTCATTTATTTTAGATACAGTTCCTATAATATTGTTATTTACATAGGGCAAATATACTATTTATCAAATCCATACACATCCCAGATGTGTATGACATTCTTTCATCTGCAGAACACATAAAAAATGATTTTTAGAAGAATATTTCAGCTCTATAAGTCAATTCAATGCAAGTGAATGGTGGCCAAACATTTCAAGCTATAAAAAGCACATTAAGGGTACGTTTACTCGGAAAAGTTTTTCCTTTGCGTTTTTGAAAAGTTTCACGTACAGATGACAACGTTGTCAAAACGATCCCCGTTCACACGGATCCGTGAAAAAGACTAAAAACGCTGTATTATGCATGCCAGGCCAGTAGTTGGTGATGTCACTTTGTAAAGAAATGCTATGCACCTGCGCACATAAGCCTTGAATACAAACAATGAAGATGGCGAAAGCATCGAGCAATTTTGTCTGGATGGACGATGAGGTTGCTTTATTACTACAACTACTTTGCTGGAGAAGCACCAATAAACTCAAAATCTTGAGCAGCACAAACACAGTTCTGTAGTCCACCATTGTAATTTTGAATGTCTCGCACGTTGTTTTGAAGTGCTCGCGCGCATGCCTATAGACTGAACACTAATACGCGTGCACATGACGTCATCGTTTTCACAAATTCGCATTTTTGTATGTTTACACGGAGATGATAACGGCATTGTTTTCAAAAACTTGCACTTTGAAACTCGTTTTCAAAAGTTTGCGTTTTCAAGCCCCAAAACGCCATTGTTGTGTAAACGAACAGCCAAAACGCATAAAAAGTATTCCGTTTTTAGTTGAAAACTCCTAAGGGAGCATAAAGTTATCCATACTACTACAGTGGTTAAATCCATGTCCTCTGAAGCGATTCAGTTGGTTTTGGGTGAGAACAAACCTCATTTTCACTGTATATCTTGCCATTGCAATTTCTAGGCACGATCATGATTTCAAGCTTGATTTCACTTTCTAGTGCTTGACGCATGCACAGAGCCCTAGATGGCGCTATAGGAAGTGTAATCGAGCTTCAAATCCTGATCGCAAAGGAGACTGCTAATGTCAAGATTTATAGTCAAAAAAGGAGTTATATTTTGGTCTATTCTCACCCAAAACCAATTGAATCCATTCAGAAGACATTAACTACGTTTCCATCCAAGGATTTTTTTGCGAAAAAAGTTTTAGCGCATCAAAATAAAGCTGATAGAAACACAAATTATCGCTTAAATTTCACAAGTGTCGACATAATATTTTTCCATTTAACTCTAGCGCATAAACTCTATGTCGATACTTCAAATGTCGCGAAAAACTGGTTTGGAAAAACTTTTTATCTAGAAAATTGGCATTAACGCAAAAATATAGTGTCACATGACAGAATTTATGAAGTGTTAATCATGACGATATACATCCCTGAAAGCCAATTTATTGTACGTGATTATGGATTGATCTTAATGGCATATAGATCCAATGCTGCAAACACATCTGCGTCATGACACTTCCAAGAGTGCCAACACAAATATCTCATATCATGCACATGGACAAGTGCATGGAGAACAAATTAATGGCCACTGTTTGTGATTAATCGCGGTAGACATCCGTTTATTAATTAAAGTTGCTTTTTCACACCATTCAGAATAGTAGACGGCAGTCATGGAATTAGTCCACAATACAAAAAACATATCATTTCTGTGCACAAAGATGTTTTAAATTAAAAATAAATACACAATACTAGGAGGAAAACATCAGTGTACTTTTTTGGAACAATAACTTATAACCCAATTCTATCAAATTATTGTTTAGCTTACTTTTGAAAAAATGCCAGCAAAATTCCCTGTATTAAATTTAATAAATTACCAAACGAAAAATGCATTCAATTAAAAAAATAAATTACCAAACGAAAAAAATTCTATTTTTAGACCTATATATGCCTTTTTTTTTACACAAATTTAAATTAGCCATACCCTGTTCTGTAGATGAATAAAGTCATTTTCTACACTTCAAGACTATAAACTATCAGAACTATTTGTCCAATGAGTTCACTTTCAGAAAACCAGATTTTGAACCTTTTAAAACTTTAAAATATTTTAAATCTAACCCTCTTTACCTCGGATCGCATTTGCTGAGCTTCTTCAGAAAATGTAAATTGCATTATGACGCTAAAATTAATTTGAGATGATAATCAAGTTCAGTTGGTCGTTAAAAGTTGCTGGACAAATATGCGGGACATAATGCAGTTGTGATGGCAATGCTTTAGATTAGATGATTGTTCAAAATAGCCTATTGAATATCAGGAATGTATCATATGTAAACCCTGATATTACACAGCATCAGTTTTTCTTTCATAGCTGTGCACACAGCATATACACATCGATGGATGGTCCTTATACTAAGACCGAAAGTTTCCCCCATTACTTGCTGCAGGTTGCCAGCTTGAACAGGGCCATGACGATTCGATTTCGGGTCGGAACTGATGGCAACCTGCGACAGGCGCAACATCAGGACCAATATTACAGTCCTATCAGAAGAGCAACTGTTCCCTTTTGATTGCAAATCCTCGTCTTCTGATTGCATTCATTTGTGAAATTAAAATAACAGTTAGCTGGTTAATTTTAATGAATTGTCTCAATACTCTCCCCATTTTACCAAAACTTCTGAGGAAAAAATTAGGGACATCTGGGAGGCAAATTAGTGATAAACACACATTTCTGAATGGAAACGGCTTAAGGGCAGATTTATTTTGCGCTAAACCAAAACTTATGCGACAAAGTGTTTTTTTTTAGGCATGATGTCATCACGCACACCATTTTTATCGATAAAAGGCCATTTGAATGGAAACAGGCAGAAGACGCCAAATTTCGCAATTTTTACTTTGTCGATAACAAAATAGCGCGAAAAGTGGACGGAAACTAGGCTACTGGTGAAACCACTGGAGTCTTATGGATTACTCATGTGCTGCATTTATGTGCTTTTTGGAGCTTCAAAGGTCTGGCCACCATTCACTTCCATTGAATTGACCTACATAACAGCAATATTCTTCTGATAATCTTTTCTTGTTTGTGTTCTGCAGAAAAAAATGAAAGTCATACACATCTTGGATCGAATGAGGGTGAGAAAATGATGAGAGAGTTTTCATTTTTAGATGAACTATCCCTTTAATGGAGCATTCAAGTCACATCAGAATTATCACATTTATGGGATGAGTGTAAATGAATGCCACAGTCCATAAAAACTGGAACATTGAAGGAGGCAGTTGAGTCATATTAGTGACCAGAACAGAGACTTGTGAGGGTGGGCCCTTTTCATTTGGGCCAATAAGCAACCACCCAGAACACCCTGGCAACTGCATAGAAATGTGCTGAAAAACAGTTAAAACAACTTAACAACAGCATAGCAACCTAACAACCACCTAGAACACTCTGTCAACTGCAGAGCAATGTGCAAAAAACACAGAAAATAACTTAGCAACAGCATAGTAACAACCTGGCAACCACATACTGTAGCAATGCGCCAAAAGATATCACCTTGACAACTGCATAGCATGCCCTAGCAACCATCCAGAAAACCCTAGTTACCACATACTGTAGCATAAATGTGCTACAAAGCAAATATAACACTTTAGCAACCACCAGAAAACTAGTTTTGCTTAGGCAAAGACCATTCACATCTTCATAAAATATAAAAATAAATATTGCTGGACATTTTCATGAGCGCTGGTTATTATTCATACACATCATACCTTGTTTAAATGTAAAATGTGAACGCATGTGATTGACTTTTATATGAACAGGTCTCCTGGAAAGGCGGGAGACTGATCGCAAATAACTTCATTATTCAAAAGATTTTATAATGTTTAAGCCTAAACTTATCAAAATAATTAGTCAAAAAGAACACAATTTTAAACTACCTTGAGCAGTTTCTTGTCTTCCCCAGAGGAGACAGACGACAGAATCCGTAATCTTGCGCGCGCTTAGCTTGTGATTTAGATTCAGATTCGTGATTCTCAAATGAATCATTAAGACCACTTTTTGAATCTTTTTTGTTCAGTTCAAAGGAATCAAATTTAAAAGATTCGACTCAAATTATTCTTTCAACGAATCACACATCACTATTGCTGATCTGCATGTATTTTTGCACGTACAGCCGTTATTGCTTTAATTCTTTTTTTTTTTTTTTTTGTGGTGTTCAGTCGCAAAAGTAACGAAAGGCTCTGGAGAAATTTATTGGAGTAAAAGTATCAATTTTCTCTTCAGAACGTAGTGAAGTGAAAGTAAAAGTCCAAAGAAATATTTATACTCAAGTAAAGTACAAATATTAAAAAACTGTACTTAAGTACAGTTACTAAGTATTTGTACATTGTTACTATACACCTCTGGTAAAGTCAGGGGTGAGATTTGTGGAGCTCGCTTTTCCATCACACATGGAGGTCGCACCGACATCGCACAGCATGTTCATTCAAAAAAGCATGTGGATGCTGCTAAAAGTAAGTGTGCCACAACAAGTGTTAGCGATTTTTTTGTGAAGCAAGTTCAGAATCTGACAAGGTGCACGCAAGTGAAGGACTTTTTGCTTATCATTCTGTTGTGCACGGCCATAGTTTTCGGTTGGCTGACTGCAATGCGAAATTGATCAAGAAATTGTATGATCCGAAATTTTCTTCTGCCCGCACCAAATTTGAAGCTGTCATATGTAACGTACTCGCTTACGGTAGGTAGATAGGTAGGTAGGTACGTAGACAGATAGCAATCTGCTCTTTACCTATTTAAAATACATATACATGTACGTATCATGCAGTTGTTGACTGTGCTGCTTAGTTGGCCAAGATAACATTACAAGTTGGTTTGGAATACTATTTTTTAGGGAAAATATTCTGTGAGGTGGCAGAACAATGTCAAGGGTGGTAATGGCAATAAAACCATTTAACAAGCTGAAACTCTCTCCAACAACAGAAACTTTGAAAGTTTTAAACTGATGTCTCTCTACAATAACAATCAGCAGAGATATTAGACTTTTCACTTAGACCTAACCGTGTGAGAATAAACTGTTCATTTTGGTAAAGCTGTGGTCCAGATAGCATCAGTAGGTTTGAAAGATCTTTTAATCATTGCTTAAGTGCTCAGGTTTGTGAAAGGTGCCTGAAGAACAGAGATATGGGAAACAGAAGTGCTATTCCAGCAAATAGAGTAGGTCAATCTTTCACTTTCTCCCTCATACAGAGAAAAATATCTTTCTGTTCTTAGATATTAACTTTTACATACACTGTACTGAAGATATGATTCCGGTGAATGTCATGCTCATAAAATCTGGTGTGGTCAACAAACAATCTCCAAAAAAAGTCTAAGAATGAGATGAGTCACTGAAGAACAGGTACTGTTCTTTATATTTCCACAATAATTTCAATTAAAAACAATGAGTATGGAGTGGTATTTTCATCACTGTCATGAAAATATAATTAATGGTCATCTGTTTAAACATCCCTCTAGCAATTGTAAAGGAATAGCTAGTGTTTGTAGGGATTGCAGCACCATATTTTGGAATGATGATATGCCTATACCCATGTCTTGTATTGTTGTATCATCTGTTTCAGTTTTATTCATCCCTAAACAGCACGTAAAAACAAACAAATATATTTGCAATGGAATTGCAGACACTTTTAGTCTAAGTGGGCAGTTCTTGGCCAGAATAAGCTGCAGAGTGGACCAAACTTTATGGCACAAGTCAAAAGTCTATCTACAGGTGTGTCCCAAACCGTACACTTCTGCACTATTCTATGTCATTTTGTAGTGAAAGTAGTGTGAATAGTATATTTACCCTGAAAATGCAACAAAAAGAAGTGTACTGTAAGTACTCTGTGGCAGGGCGGAGGGCGGGTCAGGGCTGGGCCGTGATTCTGCACACCCGGCCCCTAATCAGGCTGATCAAGCCCGAGAGGGATAAATGAGACTGGAGATGGCAGTTCGACAGAGAGAGAGTTACGGGCAGCTGCCCGGCATGTGTTTGTCTTTTTGTTTAAGTTCATCATTAAACTTTATTTATATTGTCAAGCTGGTTCTCGCCTCCTCCTTTCCCAATTACCTTGTTACATACTCAGATGATGCACTTTTTCAACTGTTAAAACGGAGTGAGGAATGTTCGTGCACTCAGAGCTTGCGGTTTGCCGTACATAGCGGAAGGGGTGGAGTTACCTGGCTGCATTGCTGGTCTGACAAAACAGTTGTAAATAATGAAGAATGTAGCAGCTAGAGAAAATTCTGCAAAGACAGCACCTTGCATATGTAAATTGAATGCTTTACCATCACACCACACTGTGTGAATATGTATGTTGTTTGAGATACAAGTGTTGAACTGAGGTCCGCTAATGCGCTAAAGCTAGCGGCAACACATCACATGCGCTTGAAACGTCACCTGTGTCAGCTGTTAAACGGCGAAAATGTTTAATTTGGGACAATACAACACTTCATACACAAATTCATACACTGCGTGGTTAAGTGCATAGTATGTTTTGTAAATGCATAGTGTATAATGTGTTATTTGGGACACAGCTTAAATGAGAATAGGACACCCTGTACTAACACAAAAAAATACTTCAAATGTTAGCCAATAACAGGCAATTAGTGCAAAATGTTGTGTTTCAAGATAATATTTCAGGACTAAACAAGAGAAACCAATCCCAAGGTACACATTGCAATGTTCAGTAGAAGAGCAAGACTCACTTGTAGGTGTTCGTGTTGGGCTGCTCTGCATCAGGAAAGCCAAGCATCCCACATATGACTCTGCTGCTGTTCAAACTCCAGCCTTTATCACACACCTGCCTCCATCTCCCAGCATGCTTAACTTCCACCACACCTTCTGTGACAAGGGTGCGCCTCTTTGTAACCATCAAGATCGGTCGGAGACGGACTTCTTCAATTCTCACCTTACTGGCAGACTAGAGGATCAGAATAAGAATGCCAGAAATGTATGTTAACAAAATAATGATTCTAAATGTCAGGATCAACCATCCATTGACCAATTGTACTGTTAACTACATTTTTATAAAATACACATCCGAGAGGGACATAAGAGTATTTCTAGATGGACCTGAAGACAGGATTTCTTAATAATTAAATCTGACTGTATGGATTAGGTTTTTAACACTGAGGGCCCTAATCAACAGATTACACCAGGATTGGTACTGGTTTTCCTCCACAAAATAAAAATTAGGATTTGGATTTAGAAATTGGATTGGGAAAAAATGCCAAGAGTTGGGAGCAGGGTCAGATTGGGAGTTGTGGGTTCATTGTTAGGGTAGCTCAGGTTAGGTTAGGGTTAGATATAGGGATAGGGGTTTTGATTTAGAAGTTGAGGACTGAGATTAGGGAGTAGAAATTAAGACCAGTGTTCAGGATTAGGGTTATTTGAAAGGGTTAGTGTCAGGGGTTGGGGCTCAGAGATCAGGTTTAGAAAATAGGGATTAGAGTTGGGGTTTTAAGATTAAAGGTTGTTGGTTAGGGTTGGCCACAAACACAGGGTTATAATCTGTAATATTATTTGTAACATAACATAAAATACAATGCAACATGGATTAGTCGTAAGCATAGGGTTAAGTTTACTGCACTCCCATCCACTGCTTACCGGATCATGAAACTGCTGTCTGGAGAACTGATCCCATCTTGTTTGATCCTGTGAATGCCCATTGCCTTGTCTGAGATGTGCAGGTGACCTTGAACTGGAATAAATGTCCTGCCAATGGTTCGAGGTGACAGCGTTTGTTCTGAGAGCGATAGTGTGCCCTCTTCTGGAGACTCCAGGATGCACTTGGTCCAACCTTCTCTCTGGACTGCAGACCACCCCCAGGTCCTCGGAATGCTTGCAGTCATGAATGCCCCACCCGTTCGACTTACAGTCTTTTAGGGTTTTCTCTGTTCCCTCACACCTCACATTATCCATCCAAATTTGGCCTGTGACAGATGTTGTACTTTACAAATGCACTTAAAAGGATAGTTTACTCAAAAATGAAAATACTGTCATCATTTACTGACCCTTATGTTTTTACAAACCAGTATGACTTACTATCTGCTGTGGAACACAAAAAAGGATCTTGGAGAGAATGTTAGTATACTTGCATTGCATTTTCTTTCTCCATACAATGAAAGTGAATGGTGAATGAGGCTAACATTCTGCATAACATTTTCTGCTGTGTTCTAGAGAAGAAAGAAAGTCACACAGGTTTAAAATGATACGAGGGTGAGTGAATGATGATAGATTTTCCTTTTTGGTTGAACCATTCCTGAAAATGATGAAATGTTTATGTAAAACAGTTATGTATATGTGTGCTGAGGGAAATAAAATCAAAACAGTTACCACCAGCACCATAAATACACATCTTTCCAATAAATTATACATAATACATAGACATAAAGACGAAGTCTGCAGACTTTATATATATTATACAAGTTAATAGGGACATGGGAAAGAAGCATCACAATCAAAAGATTACAGTATAGCTCTCGTGAAGTTGTCTGAAGGGGTTGTTTTAGTTTTAATGTCAGCATTGTCTTGCCAACTAACTGTTACACATGCTTCGGTTTAGTGGGTTTCTTTATAGCCATCTTAAAGGGAAAATACAGGGAGGGATTTGGGCAATGTAAAGAACAGTAGCTCAGTGCACTTGCACTGCTGAGAAACAGTTATTTATACAGCAGTCTTCTTTAGACACAAGTGCACTCAAGCCTTTCACATAATCCACAGTTAAATGTGAAAATAATAGACACCCTTGAACCCCAGCTGTACAGACAGCAATCAGTTTAAAACACTTAAAGGATTAGTTTACCCAAAAATTCAAATTCGGTTATTACTTACTCTCATATAATTGCAAGTCCAGTATGCAGTAACTGTTTTCCATAGAACACAAAAGTAGATTATTTTAAGAAATGTGCAGCTCTTGCCATTCACTAGCTGTTCATAGTGACCACATCTGTCAAGTTCCAAAAAGGACAAAAATAAAACCATCTATAAAAGCATCATAAAAGTAGTCCAGGTGCTACAGTATATTCCACATTTATTCCACAATGTCGTTAAACATTGATAATCTTCTCCTGCACTAGTATAACCTTCATCCAGATTAAAAAATTACACATTAATGTCATTGACGCAAAAACAGCACTGGTTCTCACATAGCAACTATTGCCGAATGATGTATGTGTAATTCGTCTTTACATGTAATGCCTGTACACATTTTCTGGATGCTAAATATAGCTAAATGTGGCAATGGGGAAGATTATCAGTGAATGACAACTTAAATTTCAGTCTGTTCCTTGCACAAAACTTAGAATACAACCACACACAAGTAAAATGGGCTACTTTTGTGATCCTTTAGGGGGGTTTTGTCCTTTTTGGAGCTTGAAAGCTATGGTCACTGTGAACTGTCACTGTATGGCCATGTAAATTCTCTTAAAAAATAAAATAAAATCTCCTTTTTGTGTTTCAATGTGTAAATAATGACACATTAAATACAATAATGCCACATAATTACGATTTTTGTGTTAAAAAAAAAAAAAAAAACAATTTGGGTGGACTTTCCCTTGGGTGAATTACCTCACTTGTAACGGAGAAATTCACTCACCCTCTCCCTCTCCATACATCGCACTGTGCGCCCATGTTATGCCACTTTGGAAACCCAGTTCCCTGCAAACCACATTAGCGAGTTTAATGTCGACATGGTCGTCGCATACGGTTCCCCACGTCCCGTTGTGCAGGACTTCAACGCGTCCCTCGTTCTCTCTGTGGCCGATACCTGCCAGGCGCACCTTTGCAGCGGGAGCGCGCGCTGACCGGCGGGGTGATTCGGGACGCGCGTCCGCGCAAAGAAAGAAGAGAACAGCGCACCCGAGACAGACGGCCCGAATCATCACTGCGCATAGGTCAGGCTTCTGGAACATAAAACAAGAGGGACACCTGTTACCAAAAGAACTAAGGAATAGGTGGGTGCAGATTTAGTCAACATTTTCGTGGTAGGCCTAATACTTAAACTTTCTTCCACTATAAACAGATGGTACAAACTCAACTGAACAGTCAAACGTGGGATTTTTAATGTCCATAACTTTAAGAAAAACGTGAGAAATTTGAGCAGAACAGTAAACAGCTCAGTTAAAAGTGGATAAAAACATTTAATCCAATATAGATTTATACAAATCTGTTGAAAACAGATCAGGATATATGTGCACTATTTCATACAGACCATTGTTATGGATTCAAATAGAAGAACAATTGCAGCTGCAAATGACCACAATGTCTCCATTAAAAAAAAAATAAAATAAAATAAAAATATTTTTTTTTTTTTTTTTTTTTGGAGGTGTTCGAGAAATGTGATGGATGCATGGAATATTTTAAGTTTTGATTAAAAGTTAACTTTAAATAAGGCAATGGCAATTAAGATAGACTAGGGTCTATCTGGACATAAAAAGCAACAAGAAAGAGATTTTTAATAGTATTATAAGAATCCAAACAACAAACTAAGAACTATAATTACAGCAACACTGTGTACATATAATATTAGATTTACCAACAGATCGTATGCAAAACCTATTTATCATATATGATACATCTTGCAAAAGTAACATAGTATTTCACCTCAAGTTTAATTTATAAATCAATTATTAAAACCCACTAAAAAACAAAACAAAAAACACTACAACCCCCGGGTGAAAAAAGGAGAGAGTGTTCATATTCGTTCACATGGTGAGAAACCCAAGCAGATGCACCAAAGTGTTAAAAGTCCAAATTTCACTTACCTGGCAGCCACAAGTAAGTCACGTCAGTCACAGACTGGAGGAAAATGAATGCAGGAAAGAGTTGAACATACATGTCCCTCTCCCCCTCTCTCCCTCCTTTACTCCATCACTTCTATATCCCTCCCACAGATGTCATTATCTCAAAGTGTTTCCCATCTATGCCTTTTCAACATAACTGTTAAATAAAATCAGTTAATATTGAGACAAAAAGTTTTTCAGTAAATGTTCAGAAAAGGGACAAAAAACATACGAAAACAGGAGCTAATTAATGTTATTTAAAAGTAAGAACTTTACTCATTTAAAAATGTTGTTCTTGTTTAACAAATCTATTTGCTCCTGTATGAGTAACAAAACAAGTTGCTTATGGACAAAGATTTACACTGTCACTGCTAGAACCAATATTAGGCCTAATGATAATTTAACCTTTTTAAATATTTAACAACATAATAAACTAGTTTTGATGAATTTACAGATCCTACCAGGTGTGCCTGTGCATTGTTCTTGGGTAAAGGAGACTCATCAAATGTAATTATGGTTTGTTCATTTATATTTTCATAAAAGAAAGCCAAAGCATTTTAATTTTTTTAATAACAAATGTTTTTTTATACAGTAAAATAAGATGTTGTAATCAAAATGGCAAATTGTTTATTTGTTGCAATTATTGTTTGACAGTGCATCTTAATTTTTCCTAACACCTGCAGGAAGATCTTGTGTCCTGAATAACTCCATTTGTCCGAATTCCAAGTAACTAAAAGAAGCTGCATAACCACATAGTAGATGTGTCTTCAGTGAAGCGACCACAAACCTCACTTCCAAAAAAGCAAGACATCCTTCTCCTTTAACCACAGTAAGGATTGTCTTAAACATCTCAATACATTTCACCTCATCTATAGTCTAATATAGAAATCTTCATTGGTTTTGGTTATTCTGATAAAACAAACAGAACTGAATAGCTCCTTGTTTTTATTTGTACATTTTTTAAATGTTTGCATGTCTGTGCGCTTTATGAGAGAAAGTTTGTTACAGAATTAGCACATTCTGTTGATAGTGCTTTTCATATTTAACAAACCTCAAAAGAACCGTTTTAGAAGCACAGACATATTTAGCAATCACATCCCATCACTATGTGCACCTCAACAATTATCGTAACTCAAATGCACCAATTTAGGAACAAACAAGTGAACAATTATAAATTTGTTGGGGGAATAAAATGTCCTACCAGCTTGAGAAGATATTTAACAATTTCCTTAATTGCCTAACCTGTTGAAGTTTTGCTTTCAATTGAAAACTAGCAATTTAGTTGTTTTTGTGCCAAGGGTGCTGTTCAATGCAGATCCCTCCGGTTGGGTAAACCAAGACAGGAAAGAGGGTGACCTGTTAGAGTTAGCTAATATATCTTGCCAGATGACCGGAAGAGAAAAAGCCAGAAATATACATCCAGCACCCCAAAACAACAAGATTGCAATGGTTACATATGAGACTCGTGGGTGGCATATGGTACAGGTTTGGACACACCTTATTCACATCTTTATTACAACTAGATTTCACTATCTATCTATACTGTATATATATATGTGTGTGTGTGTGTGTGTGTGTGTATATATATATATATATATATATATATATATATATATATTGTACAATATATATTTGCCTACAAAAATACTTTTTAAAAAAATTAAGCAAAAGCCTTTAGATCTAAAGGTTTTTAAGATCATGTGAAATACATTTAGTAAAGAATGACCAAACTGATAAATGTGTGCAGACTTCATCTGTAGCATAGGCAAAACAAATACAATCTAGAATCACTAGATTATCGTTGAATATATAAGAGAAACACTTAGAAACTTATGATGGTTCCTCAGCAAGTGTGTCATGTGCTTTCACTGATACACTGTGTGTGTGTGTACAGGTTTGGGTGGTTTACGAGGACTTTTTTTTAGGTTACAAACAGGTAATTACAAGGGTACTTATGCTATAAATGTGGTTTATGAGGACAGTGTCCCCATAATTCAAATAGCTTTAAAAACATAATAAACCATGTTTTTTTGAAAATGTAAAAATGCAGACATTTTTTTGTGAGGGTTAGGTTTAGGGGATAGAATTTATAGTTCGTACAGTATAAAAATCATTATGTCTATGGAGAGTCCTCATAAGGATAGCCACACCAACATGTGTGTGTGTGTGTGTGTGTGTGTGTGTAGGGAAAGCACTGGCTCTTAACAGACGCTGCTGTGGTGGTGTGGTGCTGCCTCCAGCTCTGTAATTACCCACGAGACCCGGTTCTGCCCTTAGCCAAAATTTGCGGTGCCATGAAATAAATACATGCTCTTCAACAATAAACAACTGCCTTTTCAAATTATAGCACCTCCTCCGGTTTACCCCCACCGTCACCACCTGTTTTCACTCTCGTTGCAAGTTTCATAACGCAGGCCATTATGGAACAGCCTCACACATCCAAGAAGGGCACCACATTCTGAGAAAATACTGCTATGGGTTTCACAAAGAGCAACATAAATCACTGAATTTATGTTACTTTAAATGTACTATAACGCATCTAAGAAAAGTCCGTAATGAAATGTCAGCTATTTCAATTGTTTTATTTGTTGTCAAGGAATTTTAGGAGAAACATCCATGACAAATGTTACTTAACCTAAGTTGTTTTAAGTTTTAGGGATTTAGGTTTAAAGTAACTTAACCCTAAAAAGGTGTTCTGTTTTCTGGGGGAAACAAACATTTTAAAGGCTGGGGTGAGGAGCAATGAGTGAGTAGGCCAAATTTCTGAGAAAATTGTTGAAAAGGCAAAGACTATTGTTTTGTCAGACTGACCTCACAGTCAAATCAGAAACAGTAGGTTGACTTCTATAGCTAAAATCTGTGTGTGCTTACTGAAATGAGAAACACTTCCCCCTAGTGGCCAAAGCAATAACTGTTGTTGGGCTTATGGGCCCGTGTGAGCTCCAGTTTCCAAGTGAAATGTCCACGGAGGGGCGCCAACAGCGAGTTATGAAGAAAGTTGTTTTCAGCTGTACAGGCTCTAATACAGTGAAGAGGAATGCACATTTTATTAACCTTTTTAGGGTTAAAGTTGTGATGAAACCATCCACAGTCCATTTTACTTCAACAATCTGACATATTTTCTAAAAATGGGAATTCAACAAGAAAAAATTGTAGGGTGAGACTTGATTTTATCAATAGAGGATTGATTTGATTGTGAAAAGTGGTCTCTATATAACAGTGGTTGGAGGGGAGGGGCTGAAAAACATTTCTGAAGTAAGCCGGAAATAAGTTATTTTAGGGGTACAGCAGGTTATGTTTGGATAAAAGAGTACCAAGACTTTTTTTTTTTTTTTTTTGTGGAAAAATGTGCACTGATGAAACATGCATAATAAGACCAGCAACATGCATTTTAATAAATAGGGTGAATTTTAGTAAAAGGTTATAGGGTCAATAAGTAATATAGCTAATAGAGTCAATGTTGGATTTCATGTTAACTTTAAACAAGAAAACTCTTGAGCTATGAAAGAGCAAAGAGTTTGTGACTTAACATTTTAATTATTTATTGCTTTATATGAATAAAGTGTCAAGTTGAGTGCATAAACCCACAAGCCCATTTCAGTAAGAAACCCCACACATACAGTATAGTATTTACTGGAACAGCCTGACTGGAGTCATGGTTGCTTCTACTGTGTTATCAATAGACTTTTATAAACAATACATAGAGGCCACAAACCACTGGCTCTTGGCCATAATAGCAGGCTGGTGGCCATACATGCTGTAGGTGGCATAAGTCCTTTCTCCAGTCAAAATGGATGGTTGCTCTTTGATACAGCATAATTTCCCACCCATCCCTAACTCACATACTCAGTGCGCCTCATTCTGTTCATATGGCACGCTTTATGCACCAACCACAGATCACTTTCATGTGTCATTGATGACAGAGAAGAACTTTCAACATATATAGATCATCACCAGTTATCTTGAGGGCAGAGGGAACAAATGATGCTCTTAAACTGTAGAAGAAATGCACATGAACTATGATGGAAACACAATTACAGAATAAACTCCTATTTAACTTATTTCAAATACAAGATACGCATAAAAAAAATACTCCTGTGACTGAATAAGTCCTTCATAACTGGACTAACCAGCGGACCAATCGTCGCATCTGAAATGTTGCTCTGGTCATCCTGAAATAACAGTGTTCTGAAAATCCAAAGCCTGCAAAGTATTTGCAGGGCAAATAAGTCAAATACAAACTGCCAAAGAACAGGTTTATTGTCACTTTTGAAAAATATCTTAGTAATTACTTTACAATAAGGTTCCATTTGTTAACATTGTTAAATACATTAGTTAAAATTAACAATAAACAATACTTTTAAAGCATTTAATCTTAGTTAATATTAAATTATACTTATACAATTTTTTATTTAAAAAATGTATTAGTATGTTAACATTTGTTAATGCACTATGAACAAACATGAACAATTATATTTTTATTAACGCTAACAAAGGATAAGTCCTGTTAAAAAAAAAAAAAAAAAATACTTTTTTTTTTTTTTAATGGTTTGTTCATGACACCTAATGCATTAACTAATGTTAACGAATTAAACCTTATTGTAAAGTGTTACCAATATCTAACAGATCCGCACGGTAAAGTCATAAGGATGGAGGAACGCACACACATAGTGCTCCCAGAACTGTGATGCTCTATATAAAATAAATAAATACAAATAAAGATTCACACCCCCAAGGTGACAAAAGCACATTAAAATTGAGCTTTCAAACATTTATTACAATTAAGTTTTTTTTCCAAGGCAGTGCTAAAAAAGAATTGCAAAAGTTTAACAAAATACGGAAGAGAGCACGGAGTACAGTTTGCTTCAATCCATATTCCAAAATGCAAAAATAAGAATTTAACACATTAAAAAAAAATTACACGAAGGGTCCTCCATGAGCAATAAATGTAATTTAATGCATGGTTGGAGTAAGTGCTTTTTCTGCAGCACAACAGTGAGGAATTCTTCTTTTAAAGTAAAATACTTTAGCAGTATTATTTAGTTTATCCCCTAATTCATAGCCTAAAATAAATGCCACCTCGTTAACGGGAAATCTCAGTTTAAATATTACATGTATGCATTTGGCAGATGCATTTATCCAAAGCAACTTACAGTGCATTCAAGGTACATATCTTATCAACATGTGGGAATCAAACCAAGGTCATAGGTTCACTTCCCACGAACTAATAAAATGTCTAACTTGATGCACTGCAAATCGCTTTGGATAAAATCACCTACCAAATGCATACATGAAAGTGTCAAATATTAATGCTTAAAACAACTTGTCTGATAGGGTAAGGGTAGCCAGGTAAATTATTGTTTCTAGGGCACTCTGGACTGTCACAAAAAGCCAAAAGAAATCACCTTCAATGCCCTAAATGTGGAGCAATACAACTAAAAGCACAAGTGTGACTATCGACTGCACAAAACCAAAGCAGTTGTATCTAAAACTGATGGGACATGTCCAAAAAAGTGTATTGTTCATTTGTAAAAAATAGCAGATATGTTTGTCTGTGGTACACTAGATTACATTAGTGTTTAGTGCCATAAAACAGTTTAACAGAAACCAACTTTCTCCACATACTGAGGTCATCTAAGATTTTAAACAAAAGAGCATTGTTTGCCAAAATCCTCATCATTATCTTGACTGTACTAATAGAAACAAAGATTTGCACACTGTTTTACAAGAAAGATCACATATTGATGGCATGAAGTGGAAGACTAAAGGCCAGTCTTAATCAATTTCCCTCTCTTCCGTTAAAACCCCCAACAGGCATGTAAATTACAAGGAGGAAATGATGCAAACCACCTAGTTCAATTTTGTGCTTTTGAAAATGAGTTTCAGTAGCTTCCTCCTGCATAATATAGAAACACAAATTTCTGCATTTTTTGGAGCAGCATGACAACTTTTATGGCTGAAATCTGTTTGTGAAAAAACTATTTTCGTACTTAGAAAAAAAAAAAAAAAATGTTAATAATATTTAAATGGCGCTGACATACCATTAGAAAATACCTTTAACATACAAAATAGAATATCCTTAAAGCTATAAGAAAAATACCACCGATGATGTAGCTCATTAATACCTGCTGCAACATGATTCTGATTGGCTGTAATAAATGAAAGAAAACTTCTATGACAAAACATACACATGTTGTTCAGCCAAGAAACGGAGCATTCTTTTGCAGAGGAACACCAAGCTCTTGTCCCAAGAAATGCTGCGTTCTTCTGCCGAGGAACACTACCTGTAGTTTGAGTTTCATTTACCCAAGTTCATCATCTGATGTTGTGGTAAAGTGCAAGATTGTGAAAAACCAAAGGAAAAGTGAAAATAACTTCTCAAGAGGGACTTAAATTATTTGAAAGGTTCAAACAATAGCTCTAACTTTGCAATACTGATATGCCCTCAAAGGTCTTGCAGTTGGGGCAGTTTAAGAGAATTTAGGATCACAGCTGAAGTTCAATTAAAAATGATAACAAACCTGCAGAATGAAAAGCTGGAGTGTGTGTGAGATGGTGGAATTTGAGCTAAAAACACACAGCTTGATTTAACTTTCCCTGATTGAAGTTCAATACTTTCTTAAACTCTCTCTCTTAACATAAAATCCACAGATGGCACAGTAATATTCTTTGGTATGATTCCTCTGATCCATTTTGAGTTTTTAACATCAGGATGCAGAATTAAATTAATTCATTCAGATCGAAACTCAAATGTCAGACCAGACTCTTCTTTGGCTTGATAGTGTTGGCACGGGAAAAGAGAAGAGAACATACAATAAGAGAGGCCACAAACCTCAGATGCTCTGGCACTCTGCACCACCCAAACCTTACCTCATAAGAGACACTTTTCCCAGGATGAAACCCCATCTGATTTGCTTTGAACCCCCCCCCCCCTTCCCCCCCCACCCACCCCGCCCCGCCCCGCCACCGTGAGATTCAGAGTCTGACAGTAAACTCATAACGCTGCAAGAAAGAACTGTCACAAGACTCTGATCCACAATCCTGGTCCTGACCTACAGAATATCAAAGTGAAGATAACAGTCCCCTACAGTCATGCAGGCATCTCCCAGAGTTCAGAGGGAGACACAAGGGGAGGCTAGTGTTGACTCAAGGTTGCCAGTCTTTGCCTCTGTGGTCAGGAATGTGCTTGTAGCGACACCTATCTCCAAAATGACAGCCAGTGGTCCTCCAGAAATAACACTCATCTCCATTGACAGGACCTCTGCGTCTAGGCCTGAAAGTAATCCAAAGTTATATTTAAAAAAAAAAGTACATTTGTCTAAATATTATGAATGTCATTCAATATCAATACCTCGATTATTGATGGCACGTTATTTTCGTTTTTGAGGCATCTATATATTAAAGGGATATTTCACCCAAAAATTAAATCAATTTTCTCATTATTTACTCACCATCATGATATCCCTAGTGTGCATGACTTTGTTTCTTCACTAGAACACATTTGAAGAAAAATAGAAAAAATATCTTAGCTCAGTAGGTCCTTAAAATGCAAGTGAATGGAGATTTCTCTTTTGCAGCTCCAAAAATCACAAACAGTCAGCATTGAAACGACTCTAGTGGTTAAAGTCTTCTAAAGTGACACGATAGCTTTTAGTGTGAAAAAGATCAGTATGCAAGCACTTCGTTTTTAACTCTAAGTCACGCTTCTGGTCAGGAGAGGTACGCACGTGTGACGTAATCTCATTGGCATTTGAAACAAGCGAGAACTGACGCACATGCATCACAGCTGGAAGAGCAGTGCTGTTTACAAGTGAGGAGGAACGCTGTACAGTAGCTTGGTTGGTTTTGGTTTAGATCTGTATTTATCCGTTTCTTTACTCGCAATGGTGTGTTTGTGTGCTTATCCTGGATGTCTCAACCGAGAGGAGAACATGAGATTACATCAGTATCATGGCAATGCGAATACATCACACGAAAGACCGCTTGGACTCCACCCTCTCCTGAAGCCTAATGGAAGCAATGGTTTATAGTTAAATATAGTTTATGGTTAAATATTCACCTTTTTTCCCACCAAAAGTGATCATAAAGCTTTAGAAGACATTAATTTAACTGCTGGAGTCGTATCAGTGATGTTTATGCTGACTGTCTGTGATTTTTGGAGCTTCAAAAGAGAAATCTCCATTCACTTGCATTTTAAGGACCTGCTGAGCTAAGATATTTTTCTATTTTTCTTCAAAAGTGTTCTGGTGAAGAAAGAAAGTCATACACACCTGGGATATCATAAGGGTGCATAAATAATGAGAGAATTTTCATTTTTGGGTGAACTATTCCTTTAACATCGGCCAACATTTTTACAGTCAGTTGACCTTTCTTTTAATGTAGTCTGGCGTTATAGCTTTGGGAGACCACAAGGGGGTGATATAACATTTACTGTCCTTAATACCAAGTTATCATCACCTCTGTCACCCCTATATTTGTGCAGGTGAAGTTTTGCAGAGTGATTTGTTGTGGGTTATGTTATGGCGGATAAATCAATTGGAGAGTTTAGGGGAAAGGGCAAAAGAAGCAAAGCCATTTTGGATTCTGGGTTGATGGAGCGGGCCAGTATCCCATATGAACAGATATCATGCAGTATGTGCAGTGAAAGGCAACAAAAAGGTAAAAGCTACAATTGTGGAAGCTTTTTGGAGCCTAGGAAAAAATTATAAATTGATTTGCCACAGGCCAAGAAGCTAACAAATTGGTTTGCTTAGTTTATAGTCGCTGATATGCAGTCACTTAATGTGGTGGAGTCCCTTTTTCTGGAACATGTATGTTTACATGCACAGTTATGTCACAGTGCAGAGTGCAGGGTCAGCCATTATACAGTGCCCCTGGAGCAGATTGGGTCAAGGGCCTTGCTCAAGGGCCCAACAGTGGCATCTTGGCAGTACTGGGACTTGAACCCCTGACCTTCTGATCAGTAACCCAGAGCCTTAACCGCTGAGCCACCACTGCCCCAATAATTAAAAATAAAAAAAAATAAAAAAAATTAACTAAATTAATTAATTAAAATTAATTAAATTAATTATAAATGAGCTACAGTGGGTTTTTGCATAGTCGAGCTATAATATACCTGTACCTTTTGTGTAATTTTTAATGTCCATGTTAAATACACCCTGGCATCACTGTTTTTCGAAGCAGCCCAGTTGTGGTCCGATTAATGTGAATACATGCTGGATGAAGCCGAGCTACAGTCGCATTATCAAGATCTGTTAGTCTGACATTGCAAAAATTATGCATGTAAATCATGCAAAAACTAAAGCATGTACATTAGGCATGTCAATTGATTAAAAATGTTTAATCAAATTAATTACATGATGTGCCGATAAATTATCAAATTTATCAATATTCACTGAGAAAGGCCCCCAAATAAATATAGTAGTTTGAAACGCGCGTCTCAGAATCCCTGCATTCTGTTGTGCTCGGTCCAGCATTCTTTGAACGCAAACGTGCAACTGTGGAAAGCTGTGCTGCCTGTTTCTCTCCTTGATTTGACAAGGCATGTTGCCTGCACAGCTGGAGCTGACTGCCCCCTACTGCCACAACAAGGAGGAACATCAAGCTTGAATTGGTCCACTGGTAGGAACATTCGGAGTCATGATTATCTGCGTAATGTTTTTTTTTTTGCCAAAGTTTAATACATAGGATTAGGGATTAGAACAAACCCCTAAAGTAAAGTATGAACAATAGTAATGCTTGTATTAGCAAGCACCATTAATTAGTTATTTCCCAGTTCTTTATTAAAAGCACAGAAATTAAATTACCCAGCAGCTCCTGCTGGTTGTTGAATGGCAGGTGTTGGCAGGGCTCTCTGAATCCGTCTATCTGGATATCGAACCACTAGACGGGTATTCTCAATAAGATGTCCCTGAGAACAAAGTATTATAAATTTGGTAAATTATATAATACTAATTATGACAGACAGACAGACAGATCACTCACGTTGAGTTTCTCCATTGCACGGGAGGCCATGTCAGCGTTCTTAAAGTTTACAAAGGCACAGAAACGTTCGTGCAGAACCCGAATGCTGTCAATTTCTCCATAACTGGTGAAAAATTTTTAAATGTTAGCACAAGAACATGAAAAGTACAGGAAAAACATTCCGACTGTTTTATTGTATGCTGACATGGCTTGTACATCAGATCTCACATTTTGAAAAGGTCCTGCAGATGCTTCTCTGTCAGTTCTGTGGTTACGTTACCCACCCAGAGGGAATTGCAAGGACTTCTGAGGAAGAGCAAGAGAAAGACAGAGATAGAATGAGAGGGAGACAAGAGACTGTTCTCAGAGACACTTCACAAAATGCAAAGCCTGAAATGTAAATTAGCTATAAAATGTCTCACCCTAGCTGAAGTAATGCACAGTCCTGATTTGATGCTGAAAGATAACCATTTAAACATAACAATGACAATGACAAATTAGAGATGAGAATTAAAATAATCTGGTAATTATATCTATCAAAATTCTTTCATGTCTCTAAACAAGGAGATGGGAATTAAGCAATAGTGCCCTCAAGTGGCTGACATTAATAAAACAGGAGATGAAATGAAAAAGAAGTTACCCCTGGCTGCAACAACAGCCTGCACTGTCTTGTATTTTTCCAGCAATTGGATACTCTGTTCCTCATCATATCCTAAATCCTAATATAGCAATAATGGAAACAAAGAAAAACCTTTATCAATTACAGGCCTGAAAATGCGCCGTTTAAACTTGTCTTTTGCTTTATTTACATTATATGTGGGATCATGATCTTTAAATGAGGAAAAACCTTTTTGCTTCTTAGGAAGGTCACTTAAAATGATGAAAGTGAAATTGAAGATATCGGCTGAATGTGCAGTACTGTCCTGACTCTATTTTTAGCCTTTGTCTCAGACATGTTCTTTTTTTGCATGAGAGATCCTGTTCTTTCATTTACCGTAAGTTGTTGCACTTTACAGTAAAGGAGATCATTGACAGCTTCTTCGCAATCTCTGTCCAGCTTTAGCACCTGCTCCATGGCTTTCTCAGCTTCACTGTACCTCTGTCACACAAACACACACAAGAATTCATAAAAACACACTTAGGGTTGGGCAATATTTTAAATATTCATGATGATTCTGCTGCCGATACAAAATTAAGCAACAGTGTAAATACCGCAATGATTTTAATGTACCTTTTATTTGGCCATAAAATTTCCTAAAGAGAGAGTTATGACTAGAGATAGACCGATATATCATTGTTTTTCTGATTAATCGTGCCGACAGTTGCTTTTTGGGACTATCAGTTATCTGCAAAAATCTATGCCGATGGTTGCCGACAGTGAATTCCTCTGTGTCTGGCACTGAAGAATTGTACTGTTAGAAGGGCTTGGTTGTATAGTACAACAGTGGCTTTTAGAGGTGAAATAATTACAAATCATGTGAGGATTTCCTGTAACTAAATCTTTCATCATTGACAATATTCATCCACATTTTTATCCTCACTTCAAAGCATATCTAGTTATTTTGATTACATAACAGGGTGCTCAATACTGAAAAAGCGAGGACATGCAAAGAAAAATGTGGCTACCATATGGAAACATGTCCTGTCAGCACATACATAAATTCATATCTTGTGAATATTAATAATCCTTATTAGACAATAAGATTTTTGTAGACAAAAATATAATTGTGCCACCATATTAATTTATTTCATTATAAAACTAAAATGTAATAATAATAAAAAAGTTTTTGAAATTGATGACTTGGACCAAATAATAAAGAAAAGCAGCCAATAAGTGCCGAAAATAGATGGGAACTCCTTCAATACTGTTTAAAAAGCATCCCAGGGTGATACCTCAAGAAGTTGGTTGAGAAAATGTCAAGAGTACATTTCTGCAAATTCTAGGCAAAGGGTGACTACTTTGAAGATGCTAAAATATAACACAGTTTTGATTTATTTTTGAATTTTGTTTAGTCACAACATAATTCCATTTATATTATTCCATAGTTTTGATGACTTTACTATTATTCTAAAATGTGAAAAAAAATTATAATAAAGAATGAGTGTTTCAAAACTTTTGACCAGTAGTGTATATAATATAATAATATATATAATATATATCTTTTTTATCTTGTATTTATCTTTCATTGTGGCGCTCTTTAAAATTTTTGCCTGTCATGAGTTCAACAGATCTAATCTATGTTCAATGGAAATAATTTATTTTTAGAACAATAAAAAGCTTTTGTACCTCTTTTTACATTTTTAAAACATAATTTCTGAGCAAAACTGTGATCTGATGACAAACTAAAGTAACTGCCAAAATATAGCTAACGGCAAATAGTTTTTTGTTAAAATCGGTATAGGTCAAAACTTTTCATAGCGGTACATCCCTAATATATATATATATATATATATATATATATATATATATATATATATATATATATATATATACGCACACACACACACTGTATATGCTGTACACAGCACTATAAAAGCTATAAAAAGCTTAATTTGGTAAATACTTAGAGCAATGTAAGGAGCCAAGTCTACATTTCAAAATAAGAGTCCCTGCTGTATTTCAGGCTTGTTATTAGTTAAAAGTTGAGTTATGCACATTATGCATTTGTTTGTTTTTTTTGGGGGGGGGGGGATTTTGGACTTTGGTAGCCTCTATGTCTATGCCTGTCATAATAAGAAAAGACTAAGAAATTTTGTTTAACATTCTATAAATCCCTGGGTAGCTCAGCAAGTAAAGACGCTGACTACCACACCTGGAGTCGCAAGTTCGAATCCAGGGTGTGCTGAGTGACTCCAGTCAGGCTTCCTAAGCAACCAATTGGCCCGTTTGCTAGGGTGGGTAGAGTCACGTTGGGTTAACCTCCTCGTGGTCGCCATAATGTGGTTCTCGCTCTCGGTGGGGCGCATGGCGAGTTGTGCGTGGATGCCGCGGAGAATAGCGTGAGCCTCCACACGTGCTAGGTCTCCACAGTAAAGCGCTCAACAAGCCACGTGATAAGATGCGCGGATTTACGGTCTCAGACTCGGAGGCAACTGAGATTCGTCCACCGCCATCCGGATTGAGGCAAGTCACTACGCCACCACGAGGACTTAGAGCGTATTGGGAATTGGGCATTCCAAATTGGGGTGAAAAGGGGAGGAAAAAAAACAAAAACATTCTATAAATCGATTTTAAAAACAATCGGCCAATTAATCGGTTATCTGCCCTTTTCACCACTTTAGATATAGGTATCGCAAAATCCACTATCGGTTGAACTCTTGATATTAAAATAGTTTTGTGATCCTTCCTTGACTTGCATGTATGATAGTGTTAAGACAAAGATGTTTTGATAGTGTATCTAATTAAAACTTCAGTAGCAACAAATTGTAAGAGTTGGTAAGTGTGATTCATTTTTGCGAATCAGTGCTGTGAATTGAATATAAACACATTCAATTATTCATTCGCAGAAATCAAAAATTTAATTTTTCATTTGTTTTAGTAAAACAGTACATTATAAGGTGCATTTAAATAAAAAAAGATAAAATACTATTCTTGTGTTCAATTAGTAAAAAAGTTGAAAGCATGCCTTGTTTTTAACTAGATTTATTTGCTGTATTTTACTTGCATTAATCAAATTGAATCTACTTGGCAAAAATGGCTGTCTGGTTAAAATAATGGTTCCTCTGAGTCGGTTCAAAAAAAAAAAAAAAAAAAAAAAAAAAAAAGAGAACTCAGCGTTATGCCATTTCAGAGAAAATTCATAAATATCAAAATACATACTGAATATTGTCAAAAAAGCTCAAAAATATTGAGAAACTATAAATTAAGCTATATCGCCCACCTCTATACACACCAGTGAATGCATAACCATTCAATACACAGAAAGGAATAGAAGAAAAAAAAACTGATTAATTGGGTCTTACCTTAAGCCCCATAAGTGCACTTCCCCTACGGTAATAGCCTTTGGGCCAATCAGGAGCCATCTGGATGGACATCTCAGCATCCGCTAAGGCCAAAGGGTACTGCTCCAAACAACAGTAACAGTAGGAGCGATTTCCAAAAAACCTTCCATGCCCAATTCAAAGAGAATTAGTAAAACAAAAAGCAAAACAGCCCAAATGTATCAGGTTTCATTCAAATCAAACATTAATGGAAGAGTCACCTGTGGTCTTTTGGATCACATTTGATGGCTTCTGTAAACAGACTAAGAGCAAGCGAGTACTGGCCCTCCTGAACAAATCGGATCCCTTTTTCTGGCGTGAAGAGAAAGAAAGACTCAGATATGGAGGAGACCAATTTAGAGGACTGCATGTGTACAGAATAATGTTGCAGAACAGCATAAGTGTTTGACTAAACCCATGAAATGATGTGATACTGTGTTAAAGTGGAAAAGCATGCATTTTACTGTAAAACTTTGTAAAGTCAGTTAAAGAAATACTGCCATGCAAAGACAAAACGAAGTAACTGATGGTTGGTCGCTATGGTTTTTTCAATGGCCGATGCGGATACCGATATCTAGAGAGCAGGATGGCCGATATAAATGCTGATAAACATAATACTATTTAACAACAGCAAATCAGATGTACACGCAATTTTTGAAGTGAAACAAAGACTTTTTTTTGCAAAAGTTACTCAAGTGTGCATAAACTTGAAAAGAAAATCCTTGAAAACAGAAAGTGTTGACTAACCATTGACAAATCTTTTGGAACTGACACAAGGGAAAGTTAACAGTTCTGTTAAACGGCCAGAACACTGTTTTTGGCCGATGCAGATAATCGAAAAATATCGGTTGATTAATTGGCCTGGCTGATATATTCGTCTATTACTAGAACTAACTACATATTTTGTCAAAACTGAGTTATGACCAAAATCGTGTCTCTTAATCGGGACTATGATCTCTCCTGTGATAGATGGGTTTGGCACAACTACGCTCAGATATATGTACATATCTAATCAATGCATTACTACGTGTATGTACAAAAAATTTGGCTGGCCATTTAAAAAACTTTACATCCATTTTTTTTTGCAGTTTTAGTATAGGTGCAGTTATCAAGGTAATTATCATTTTCGAGCGTCCAAAAAATATATATCTGTACTAAAATAACAATAAAAATGCAAGTTTTGCACAAAGGTGAAAAACTAATCAAACGCTATTGGCCCAGTTCACTTTCATTATTTGGGAATGACCGGCCAGGATATTTTTTTAAATTTGGAACAACATGAGAGTGAGAAAATGTAAATTTTTTAGTAAACTATCCCTTTAAATACTAAAACTAAAAACTGTCTAGTCTGACTAGAAACACAATGGTGTGTGTGTGTGTGTGTGTGTGTGTGTGTCAGAGAGATAGAGATTTACACACCTACTAGTAAAGCACTTCTTTTAGTTACAGCATCTGCTAAACCAATGTCCTGCTAAAAAAAATTATATATTATTGATTTTAATGATATTATTTGTTATTTTCAACAAACAGTAATCTTTAAGTACCGCATCTGTAGCATGCTGTTGTATACCAATTATATTATTTTAACCATTCTTTAGTTTGTAACAGCGAATGGAAAACACATTTGAAGCAACACCATGAATAAACATTTCACATATGCAATCACACCGTTTCGAAACCATACCACTTCAAATTTACACGTTGCTAACAAAGAACTTGGGACTGTGCACATTCTTGTTGTGCCATCGGCCAATCAACTTTGTCAGGGCATCACATTTCCTGCGGCTCCAGAGCGATCAGTCACATGTCATTTATGGCTCAGATGATTGGCTCAAAATCTGTGTGCACAAAAACTGAGTACCCAGAAATAAGGTCCCAGGGTCTGCAACTATACACTGAACTTTAAACCTTAAAGGAATAGTTCAACCAGAATTGGCAATCAACACAATAAGAGATGTTCTGCAGTGTGTTATTTTTTCTGTGCAATGAAAGTAAATGGTGACTGAGGGTGACCAGAGTTGGGTCAACTATCCTTTCAAGTGCATGCTACCACCATATGTATATTTTTATTGTTATATCTCTGGTCAGGAACTGGGTGAAAGCAAACAGGCAATTTATCATGACTGTGGTGATAATACAAATTGAAGGAACAAAAGCTGCCATACACGAATAAAGTGACTCCACCTCTAGATTTATGAACAAATTAATACCTAAGAATCCCAACGCCCAGTTTCAGCAGTTATAGACTCTACCTTTACAACACAAGAAAGCAAGCCTCTCATAGGTAACAACAAACTGCAGACCACAGAATAAACACTCACTTCTCCAGTCCTGCTCTCGTTTTCTTTGTTCTCTTTTGACTTTTGAGCTCCTTTACTCTTGGCTTTAGGTCGGATGTGACTGACAGCATTGGCAACAAAAGCACTGTTTACATCCCACTCTGGTTCCTGAAAAAAATAAGCAAACAGAGTGAATTTAAATGTTAGCTATATAAAGGAAATTTTCACCAAAAAGTAATTATTTGCTCACCCTCATGTCGTTCCAAACCTGTATGCAGTTATCTTTTTTCTATGGAACACAAAAGGAGAATTTATTAATAATCTCCATGTAGCTACACATCCATTAAATTTTCATTGCGACCAGGGGCTGTCAAGCTCCAAACAGGACAATAATAAAATAAAATAAAAACACAATAAAAGTAGTCCATAGAAATCATATAAATATTCCTCAAATATGGCACAGTTTGGTTACGAGACACACAAGAACCGTTTGCTGACGTTTGACATCATTAACATCCAACATGTGGCACAGAGTCTATTTATGATTTTGAATTTTGTCACACAAAACTATTGTTTGGCTTCAGAAGACTTGAAATACAGCATATAGTAGTCATATAGCCTACTTTTCTGGTGTTTTTTTTTTTTTTGTGCAATTTTCAAGATGACATGAGGCATGAGGATAAGTAAATAATGATAGAATTTGTATTTCTCAGTCAACTGTTCCTTTTAAGAAATAAAACATCCAAGAAGCAAACAGTGGAAGTCCTTCAGCTCTCACAGTTTGGCTGTGCGGGTTTCTGTACCTCCTCAGTAGAGCGAGTCACCGGCTGCCGGTTGCTATTGTTCCCTGAAGCCAGTGTAGGTCCGGCATGACTTCTACTCCGAGGAGCCACTGGCTTCTCTTCCACCTTTGAAAGGCTGATCTCTTCCACCTCCTCTGGGTCAGAATCCTCCGACTCCTCGAGTTCAGATTCAGCTCCGGCATTCTCCTCCCCCTGAAAGACAAATCACCTTTTTAAAAGAGTGTTTGGCCAAGCTACAAAATTCTTGAGTTATTATGCAACAAAATAAAACAGCTAACAAAACACAGAGGATGAGATGGAGGAAAAGAAAGTAAAAATCCAAAATGGCTCTGTTTCAAAATGTAGAGAGTCACCTACATAGAGAAACGTTGATTATAAACTTACTTTTGAATATTTCAATACCGAATAGCATTAGTGTAATCTAGAGATGTGCACGAGTAATCCATTAATCGAGTACTCGTTCAGCTTTAAGTATGCGACTAGTACAAACACTACTCGTACATTGTGATTTGACTTTCCTTTGTGCCTTTGTCTGCCATGGGCAACAATAAAATTTGAAATTCGAAATTTCAACTAATCGATTAATCGCTTTTTTATTTGTCTGAGTACTCAGCTATAAAATAACTCGAAATTCCATCCCTAGTACAATCTATTTAAAAATGTCTTCTTCTGATTAGTCCATTGCTTTAAAACTGATATTGATGTGATGTGGTGTATCATCTGCCTTCTTAAAAACACATGAATCACTGAAAAACAGCAAGTTTAAAGAAGTTTGAAACAAAAATGTTAAAAACAGCAAAGATGAAACACATCCTGTCTACCGCTTATTCCATCCTCAGTGGAAAACCAGTTTCACAACCAGTTTAAATGTACCTGCTCAGTGCATTCATCCTTTTTAACCCGCTCCAGTTTCTTACGCTGCCGTTGACGCTGAAATAATAAGTAAATATAAAATTAATGTTTTTTGCAGTAACTTATGTATTTAATAAAGTCTGGCTTCTTTAGGACTCTGTACACTACAAAGCACAACAAGAACAAACAACAATAGTTTGCCCTTAATGTAAAATGTGGGTTAAAGGTGGTTGATTCTTGTGTTTAGTGTGTTAAAGCTTATCTCTGCATGTCAAAGAGCTCCACTTACCTTCCTCTTGGCTTTTCGCCTCTCAGCTTTCCGTCTGGCCTTCTCCTCCTCGCTGAGACCCTCCTCACCGATTAACACATCCTGTACCACAAACACACACATACACAAGCACAAATGAAACATGGGTTTTAAGCGATTTTGAGTAAATACTGTTTAAAATAATTGTTCATTTAATCTCAACAATTTTGTGTGCATCAAATTTGCTTGAACTACAGTGGACAAGTCATATGGGCCATTTTTATGATACGTTAACAGTACTTTTGCATCCTTTTCGAAGCTTGAAAGCTACAGTCCCCATTTATTGTAAATGCATTGAATAGAGCAACCAGTACATTCTTTAAAACTTCTCCTTTTATGTTTCAAGGAAGTACAGGTTTGTAATGGCATGAGGTTAAGTAAATCATGACTGAAATTTCCTTTTTGGCTGAACTAAACATTTAAGAAGTGAATTGTACTTGTTTGAAAAAGCTTGCTTTAGCTGTGGGTGCTAAATTCAGGCTGAAAAGAGTTACAAAACCATTGCAGAGGACTTTGGCCTCTATAAATTCATAGGCAGATTGATAATGTATGAATGGATCAAAGCAAACACACCAGTGTAACTCTTCCTATGAGCACTAAAATCTAAATCAAGGCCCACATTCTTAAAAAGGACACAAAGAACCACAGGGTTACCACATGTCTTTCTTACACTGACTAATGTAAAATATTGCTGGAAGAGTGAACACTATCATGGAGAGATAAGACAAAATTTCAAACTTTCTGCATGATTGAGAAACATTCACACAGAAAATAAAACACTGTGTTCCTTTGAACAAAAAAGCAACTGCAAAGAACAAGCTGGGACTATCTCTGTTTGGGGCACAGCAATCTGACCCTGACCCAACAAATATCTTAAGGTATGACCAGAAAATACAGTTCATGGCTTCATGCAACAACAGAAAACACCTGTAAATCACATCAAACACCTGAAGTGATTTTGTAAAGAAAAAATAGCCAAGATACCTACAGTGGCCCCCTTTTCTTTGCCATTTATGCAATTACGTTTAACCAAATTGTCCTAAGCTCATTTTAAGTGTATGTATGAACTTAGTCCCCCTTAGTTCACACAGGTGTCCTAGTAGAGTAACCACAGGTATAATGAATCACATTACCTATAGACATGCTCCATAGTTTGACAACCAGAAAGTGTCCAAATACTTTGCTTTAATTTTGACAACCTTTGTCTTAATCTTTTTTCATTATTTTACACTCAACAATTTCTTTTTGTGTGGCGGGTCAGATCAGCAGAAGCAGGAATAGCCAAGTTGGTTTGCCTGCAGTTCTTCCAATAAGCCATAGCAGCTAAATGACCTGAATCACATCCTTGTGTACATTTTCTTACAAAAATTGACAATGTTCCATCAGTTAGACATAGGAACAGATTTTCTAAAGATATTTCAACCTCTCCTAACTGTATATCAGGATTTTGCTGATATCTTAGGCTGATGGAGGTAAATGGCAACTGATCTTTTACCTGTGAGAGTGTGTCTTCATTCTGCTCAGGGAGGGCACCTGTGTCCATCTCCTCTGGCATCTCATCATTGGAGCCTGTGGAAAGGATGGAGAAACACTAGGAATATCATAAAATACAGATTATTGTTCGGCATGTTATTTTCTCTATACATTTTTGAGGCATCGATATACTGTATTTACATGAGCCTATATTTAAATTAGAAGCCTAATTGTGTGCTTTCCAATTCATTGTCAGTTGGCCTTCTGTTTCATGTAGTCTGGCGTAATCATAGCTTAGGGGGTGATATAACATTTTCTGTACTTGATACTGAAGGGTGCGGCGATGCAGTGCAGGTGGCAATCCAAAGTTGTCAATCTAGTCACCATCCACACAAAAGTTACCAAGGTTTTTGTCCTTCTAGAATGAACAAAGTGACGATGATGAGTTAATAGGTTAATGTATTAAACTGGTGCAGCTGTGCAAACTGAACGATTAGAAATGGTGGAGATTTAAGAATTAAATGGAAAACTATGCGAGTAATGCTTTGTGGCGCTTCAGAATTTTGAGCGGCCTTGGGTCATAGCTGGGCGGCACTGTGCGTACCTTCATAGAAAATCATTGTTTCAAATTTTATAACATGTCATGTCATCCGCCAGATGCGTCTAGTGTTTGACCCCTTTAATTCACCCTTTTGCTCAAACTTTACCAAAGTTGTGATGAGAAATACTGTATGTTTGAAGAGACTATTTGAAGAGAATATTGTGCAAGCCCTATTTATATCTGAAAAAATGCCAATATACTGTAAATCAATAATCATCAGGAAATTTTTCTTCTTTTCGAAGCGTGAAATAGGCATGGATCCCAAGCCTAAGAAACACACTCCATAAAAGTCCAGTTCAAGCTAACTAAAGCAGTCCAGCAGTGGACAACCATTCAAGTGGACAAATCCCAAAATTTCTAATTTACCATACTTCATTATTTGATGTTCCACACAAAAATAAAATGCCACAACTTTTTGTGACTTTCCAACATTCCAAACAATATAAATGATGCCTTCCTAGGGAACAATCATGGAAGCCATACAGTATAATTTCCAATAAAGAGGACATAAAAGTGAGATCTGAATGGCCATTAATTTTAAGCCCCACATCTATTAAGTCTTTAAAATAAATAAAGGCATATGCAGATGAACACTTCAAAATGGAATGCACCCATTAATTCTTATAAACATCAAAATGGACAGATTTTCAATCAGGGTGCAAGAAACTCCAAAAGCCTTGTGCCAATCAAAGCCTGGATAACATGAGTTACTCGCCAAAAAGAAAAACACACTCCCCCAATAATCAGCAAACATGGGAACTAAAGCCATACATGGCTGCAATTAAATTGTCAGTTAGCCCAAATTTCCCTTGTAATGATAAAATTAGACCTTGCTGACATTTCTCTAAGCTTCAGGGCCGCACATAAACTCAACAACACAAAACATTCTGCAAGAAATGAGCCTGGTAAAGCAATACTTTCTGTGAAGATCATCCAACAGCGATGATTTTGGAATCTGCCATCAGCTAGACTACCTTTATTTTCTTCTATTTGATTACTCACAGCTCAGTGATAGTTTTATCCTTAATTAAGCCCAGGCCTTTGATGAATACACTTCACAATCTGCATCCTTAAGCATCAAAATCTGCAGCATGTCAAAATGTTTCCATTTGAGGATACATTTTCTGTCCTAATAGACCTTTTTCACACTCCGGGTTTTGGAACGCGGAAGTAAAGGTTTGCAGGGTAAACTTCGACAGCGGTGAATGGGAGATCACAGCAAATCTTATTTTCACATACCTATTTGCTCCAAGACCAAAAAAACAAAAAAAACAAAAAAAAAACCACTATTACATTTGAATGACTTTCCAGAAGAGGAAAAAAGTAAAATAGAGAGTGGTGGATTAAGACAGTCAGATGGGAGAAGATACCAAATTTACTGTAACTCTCTCAGCTGTAATAGAAACCCCCTCGTAGCTGTGGCAATTCATTTTTAAAACAAATTCCAGGGTAATACAACAACAAGCATAATGTTATAAATTTACACAATATTTAAAAAATGTATAATCTAAAAAAAATTGCGAGATTTACGTTGCTAAATAAGGTAGAAACGCATCACAGTCTGTGAAAAAGGTCTATTTGAAAGGAAAATCTGTAGAATTCTATAGAATGGATTTAAAGGAATGTTCCGGGTTCGATACACGTTAAGCTCAATCGACAGCATTTATGGCTTAATGTTGATCACTACAAAAAATTATTTTCTCTCAAAAAAGCAAAAATCGAGGTTACAGTGAGGCACTTATAATGGAAGTGAATGGGGCAAATTTTTGGAGGGTTTAAAGGCAGTAATTTGAAGCTTATCATTTTACAAAAGCACGTACATTAATTCTTCTGTTAAAACTCATGCATTATTTGAACTGTAAATTGTCATTTTTACAGTCATTTTAGGGTTTTAGGGGTTGTTGACATTACATCGTCATGGCAACGAAGTCATAACATTGGTTATAACTTTACACAGTTAAGGTTAGTATGCGATCGTCACAGCGATTTTATCACACTAAAATCATGCTTACGTGCATATTATTTATGTCTTGTGACAATACTTTTGAAATAGTGAGTATTTTAAAGGGATAGTTCACCCAAAAATGAAAATTCTTTCATCATTTACTCACGCTCATGATATTCCAGGTGTGTGTATGACTTTCTTTCTTCATCTGAACACATTTGAAGACGTTCTGACGTTCCATCCGAATCATGGCAACACGAATACGTCACACAAGAAACCACATGAACTCCCTCTTGTGAAGCTTACCGGAAGTTAAAAAAATTACAAGTTAAATAGTTACAAAATTGTATAGCTTTAGAAGACATTAATTTAACCGCTGGAGTCGTACAGATGACGTTTATGCTGACTAGCCCCCCCCCCATTCACTTCCATTGTAAGTGCCTCACTGTATCCTTGACTTTTGCTTTTTTTTAAAGAAAAGGAGGGAAGAGTAACAATTATTTTTTGTGGTAATCAACATTAAGCCACAAATGCTGTTGACTGAACCCGGAATATTCCTTTAAACAGTAAAATTTGTTACATTAAGCTGAGAGTACTACACTCTTATTGGCAGCAAAAGTATCATCAAATTAGCCAAAATACTTAAGTGAACATGCAATGGATGAGAAATGTGTAGAACTTTGTGATTTGATGCATGTCTAAATTCTGCAGAAATGGGTTTTTTTTTCCAGCACTGCTAAGCCAAACATTGACATTCCTGATTCAGAAAGACAATGGACTTTATGACTCTTTAGGAGGTTGTTATATGATTGCTTGTTCCAGAAAGGAAGATGCATTAGATGCTCTGAAAACCAGTTTCCCTCTTCAACCACTCCCATGAACCATTATAACATTATTAATAACCCACAAGAGTTCAAATACACCACATAGATGAACAGTTCACCTTCAGTCATAAATCATAGCCAAACTAACACCATGAATCTCAACCATATGTAGATAAGAGCAAAATCTACACTTTGTTTTGTCTAAGAAAGCAGACTGTGATCTGAGATGAGAGTTAGTCTTGTGGTTACAGGGAAGTGATGCACTAGCCAGCACACTTCCCTTTAAATGTCTCGTCTCACAATGTAGTTATCTTGTGACAATGGCAGTCCGCAAAAACTGATTTCTCTTGGTAACATACAGACATAGCCAGGGGCCCAAGGCAAGTCATGTCTTCCTCTGATAATGCAAACTGTTCCATGCAAATGATCCCAACTGCTAGTATTTTCAATCCATCAGGTCAGTATGTGGTATCCATTTGGTTAAAACAGTAGCCGACAATCTCGTTTCATAATACAGATTACACAAAGCACATACTTGAGTAACAGAATGCAACAGCAGAAAACAATTGTGCATTTTAGGGGAATGTTACAATGTAAACAAAATTGAATATCTAGTAGCCAGTCAACCTCCCATATGAAAAATAGATCTCTGAAAGCTTTAGCATGACTGTAGATAGGCAAAGATTTAAACAGGGCTCCCACTCTTTTTGACCAATGAATTTCCATGAGTTCACATGAGTCATTTGTGATTGCTGGATAAGGACTTTTAAAGATCAAAAAGATCCATTTCTATCCAATGAAACATTTTAGAGAAGAGCAAAACTAGATTTTATATATATATATATATATATATATTACACATATTTTCATAACTTTAAGATTTTATTAACCTCCATGACTTTTCCAGGCATGAAAATCACACTTTCAAAATCACTGATATTTCCCAGTTTAACATGGCCATGGGAATTGTGTACACAAACAGGAAAACAATTATGCACAGCTGCACTTCAGCATTTTACGATGATGGATACTGTTCTTGTGTATATTTAAATTTCTACCACAGTACAACCCAACATTATAAACAACATAAACTAAAAAAAAAAAAAATTGACAATGCACCAAAAAAGATGTCAATCAATGGTACACTCTTCAAAATAAAGGTTCCAAAGTCATATGAGCCTTTTAAAGTTCCATAAAGAACTTAATCTTTTCTAGTTCTGCAGAAAATCATCTATGTGCTGGAGCTTTAAAGGTGCACTCAGTAATTGTTTTCTTCATTAAAAAGTTTATCTCCTAAAGACATGAATTGTAATGTTGCAATACATGTAGGAAATCATTACCACTCACATTAAAATGAAGACTCCAGTCATATCAGTAACCTTATAAAAGCTGTTTTATTTTTCATGGAGAGGGTCCGCACATGGGGGCTGCCATGTTAGAATCACATGACCAGCTGAATACTACTCGCTTAATCTCAGTAACTGTCCTGTTATTTGACACTTTCACTCATTGATTAAAGTAATCATGGCTGATTGTGAATACTACATTTCTACAACTGAAAACTATTGATTTTAAATGATGCTGCATCCAAGCTGCTAGGTGTCAGTGTCAGTCCAAGATGACACAAAGACAAAAGTTACTAAGTGCACCTTTAAAGATCCCAGAAACTAATATGTTGATATGAAGAATATCATCAGCATTTTTTTTTTTTATCAAAAAGGGTTTTTGGCAAGAAAAGTGTTCTATGCCTAACATAACATAAGATGCAGCAAAGAATCACTGAAGAAACTTTATTTTTGTGGGTGTATGAAAATGGCAACATCTGCCAAGAGACTTAAGAGAAAATGTTTCCCCCAAAAGAAAAGAGAGCTTTAAAGGGATAGTTCACCCAAAAATGAAAATTCTCTCATCATTTACTCACCCTCATGCCATTCCAGAAGTGTAAGACTTTCTTTCTTCTGAACAAAGATTTTTAGAAAAACATATCAGCTCTGCAGGTCCATACATTGCAAGAGAATGGGGGACAGAACTTTGAAGCTCCAAAAAGGAGACAAATTCAACATAAAAGTAATCCATATAACTCCAGTGGTTTGATCCATATCTTTTGAAGCGATCTAGTTGGTTTTGGGTGAGAACAGACCAAAATATACCACCTTCTTCACTGTACATCTTGCATTGCAGTCTCTAGGCACAATCATGATTTTAAGCTCGATTACACTTCCTAGTGCTTGACGCATGCCCTTTGTACAAAGGTGCCACAGTTTGTTCCTGGGAGGCAGCACATGTCCTAACCCCACCCTCACCCTAATCCAAACCAAATGGAGCCTGTAAGCCGATGCAGAGCGCTAGATGGCACTATAGGAAGTGTAATCAAACTTGAAATCACGATCGCCAAGGAGACTGCTGTCAATATGTACAGTGAAAAAGGAGTTACATTTTGGTCTGTTCTCACCCAAGACAAACTGGATCACTTCAGAAGACACTGATCTAACCACTGGAGTTTGATAGATTATGCTGACTTGATCTGCGTTTTGGAGCTTCAAAAGCCTGTCCACCGTTTACTTGCATTGTATGGACCTACAGAGCTGAAATATTCTTCTAAAAATCTTCCTTTGTGTTCTGCAGAAGAAAGAACTAATACACATCTGGGATGGCATAAAGGAGAGTAAATGATGAGAGAATTTTCATTTTTGGGTGAACTATCCCTTTAAATGTATAATCCTGTTGAATCCTGATATTACTTAAGGATAATTCTGAAAAGGTTTGGCTTAAAAACTATATTCTAACAAACTTACACTGGAGATCAATAGCTGTTACATCCACATTTTAAGTGCCTCAGTGATTTCCAGGTCTGCTGCTGTGATTCTTCAGTGTTTGGATCAGTTTCAAATAGTAAAGTTAAACTAATTTGTTCTTAAATAATAAACTACAACTAAAAGCGTCTGGTTAGTGTATGTGTTCCTTTTACTCTTTTACATACATTTAAAACTTTTTTAATGCAGAATTAATCTGGAATCTGATACAGTGTGGCAAACAGCTGGAGTTCATAACTCTTCTTTTATTCAAACTTTATGTTGACTATAGAAATGTATAAAACTTTGGCTACACAAACGCATTTACCATCTACAAATTAGTGCTATCCGAATGAAAACAACAGTTACATGTAGCCTATATTATAAACCATATTATAAAACCAGCATTTGCATAACTGAAATGCTGATTTCTTGATGTGTTTTACGGCCCTGATTCATGGAAAAATAACTTTGTAACTCGGAGAGAGAGAGAGAGAGAGAGAGAAACAAAGTTTCCATGCAGTTAAACTCACCGCTGAGCCCCAGAAACCGGCAAAAATCCAAACTGAACTTCATCAGTCCGACCATCCAGCATTATTTCTCTCAACACCACTCCAGAAACATATGCGCGTAAATAGCGTTAAAATACCGAATGAACCTTCATTTTCAAAACTTATGGAGATAGATGAGTGCCGTTTCTCTTCCTGGGCGTCGCGTCGGGCAGGCGGGTGTGTGGAGTGGAGCTGCAATCAAGCGCCTCCCTGAACGAACGTCTAAGGGGCTGTTCACACCGAAAATGGTCTTGCGTTAAAAAAAAAAAAAAAAAAAAAAAAAAAAAAAACAGAGCAGAACGCAGGTGCCTCGAGACGTGTTTTTATCGGTTGAAGTTCTTTTTAACCATCGAATTGTCTTGGTTCATTTTGACCAGGACAGGTAAAGATTAGGCTATAAAATTTCGCATAAGCCTAGTTTTTGGTAGGCTACTGGAACACAACGATGTGACTTTATTAAGACCATCAAAACCTACAAAATAGCCTACACTAATTAATTATTTGTGCATTTTGCATGGTTTTCAAAACAGGACTACAATAACCCGAAGTACAAAATGAGGGTGCAGTTTCTAGACAACAGGATGGTTAACTTAACACGACGTCTGAAAAACATGAGACTCTAAAAAAAAAAAATTAAAAAAAATAACAGTTGTAAAAGCACACATGGACACAAAACGCGTTCAGTGGGTCACGTTTTTTTTTATTTTTTTTAAAGCGACTTGCACAGGAGTGCCGCTATACGACATGTCAAGTTAAAAATAACTTTAAATGTTAAAAACGCATCTTGAGGCACCTGCATTTTGCTCTATTATTGTTTCTGTGTCAAGCTTTCTACCGCGAAAGTACGTTTTCGGTGTAACGGCCCCTTCGGTGGCAGCAGGAGCCCTAGCGCGGAGACATAGGCCTACTTCTCTCTCTAGGCATAGAGTCTGACCAATTTAAAATTATTCTATAAATCATTAATTTATAGATTTATATCCAAGGCATGAATGAATTCTATGTTTTGCTGTATAATAATTTGAGTTGAGTTTCTTGAGAGTTGATATTGGCTATACATTGAAGAATATATGCATGATATAAGTCATTTATTATTATTTTATGCAATTTTGATTGAATCCTTAAATAAAAATTATCATTATTTTTTACATGTATTAAAGATATTATGCAAATGCAGGTTTATAATTTAGGCTAAATGTAACTGCAGTAATTATCCAGACTGTATTGATTTGTAGATGGTAAATGTTTTCCAAAGTTGAAAGTGTATAAAAAAATTCAGTATACTCCAAATAAAATCTTAATAAGAATAATGAACTCCATTTGAATTCTACATTTAAAAGTAATGATTAACGCTTTAATGATGCTTTTATCTAAAGGGTCTTACAAAAGGGGGAAACAGCACAACAGTATTTAATAACCAACAACCTAATAGAACTACTTTGATAGAACAAAAATGTATTTAGTTATTTGATAGCAAAACAATGTCAGAGTGTTTTGTGAGAACGTTCAGTGTGGCTGCAGGTTACACAACAAGCAGACGATGGATTCAATCAATATGACTTTTTTCATGTTTTTATATTCCAAATTTTACAAACACTTTGTAATGGCAGTGAAAAAATAGGGAATTCAGCACAACATTTTGGGAGTGTTTCAAAGGCTTAGTGAGACAAAACAATCACTCTCTCAATCAATCTCTTTTTGACACAGAAAAGTAACATTCCCAGCTGAAGGCCATAAACATGTGGACAAGTAAGATCACCGTCGCTTTAAATCTGCCAGGACCGTGAGAGCTGCATTCCAGCCTGCTGCACCCATAACACCTCCACCTGCAAGACAAACTCATATAAACACGGGAGAACACAGAGAACATCATGCACTTCAAACTCAGCGTTCACCAGACCTGGATTCATGAAACGTAATATCGCATCGATGGCCAATACACACTGTTAGATGAAAAGGCAACCAAGCTTTTATTTATTTAGGCACACACCTGGATGGCTGCCACTGCCACATAAGTACAGTCCTTTGACTGGTGAACGATAATCTGCGACAGAGGGCAAAGGTCTCACCAGGTAAAGCTGATCCAAAGACATTGAGCCATGAAATATATTCTGTGGCAAAAACAAACAAACATGTAATTAATATATGGAATGATCTGACAACAAATAAACAACAATTAACTTCCGAATACACAATTTAAAGATATGACTATTTATTTGATTATGTCTGATTGTTAAATTGACAACTACTAATTTCTACAAAACACAGTGATGAATTAATTTACAGGAAGGTCATATTTTTTATTGATGAACAAAAGGGTTTACCATTAAAGAATACATTAAATTAATATTAAAGTTTAAAGTGGCTTTTAGTCTATGTCCGTTAGAAAAAATATTTTTTTTAAATGGCTTTTATATATATATATATATATTTATACAGATTAAATAAAGCTAAATGTTCATACCCCTCCAGTAAGACCGAAGATCTTCTCAAGATCAGGAGGGGTCAAGATATCTTTGCCCACTATAGACTTTTTAAATCCAGGTGCGTATTGCTCAATCCAATTGAATACTGCAAGACAGAAAACAAAGAATCAATTTCAACAACAAGCTTATTACTACAAGGCATGTACTACCATTTTATTTCCAAGATGATAACTGGATGCCAACTTTCCATTGAAACATTTATAATTTCATAAAGCATAGTTTTTAAGTACATTTAGTATATACTATGCAGTATCCAGTAAGTAGTAAGCTAGTATTCCATTCCAAACAGCCCTTAAAAAAGCTACCTGAGACCTTTTACATACATTCCTGCCTTGTAGTACCTTTGTCTGCCAACAACATACAAATGAGGTACTATATATAGACTGCATACCTGTGTCTGCAAAACTCTCCCTGTCCTTATTATTCCAAGCTCGGCCTCCCTCCAGCAAAAACGGGGTAAACTGGGTGAAGAGAGACACCACATGGCAGCCTGGGGGTGCTAGAGTCGGATCCAGCACAGAGGGAATAGTCATTTCCAACATAGGCCTGAAAAAATCCATATATGGATAGCAGATGCATAACATGTCCATTTAGGTTCAAATGTACATATATGAATAAGAGAAAAGGTCTTGCAAAATGCATTATTTATTTATTTTTGAATATGCACGGTGAAACTGTGCAAAGTGCAAGTGAATTAAAAGCCAGACCAAAAAGATCAGACTTTTCAGCACAAAGCACAGAAACTGTTTTTTCGAAGAAACCATCCAAATTCAAAAATTGTGGTTTTGATAAGTTCTTTGGCTTCACGCTCCTGAAGCAATACAAGTTTGACAAAAGTTTGAATGCAACAATATTCTCTTCTTTACATATATAAATAATAGTGCATATCTTAGGTCCTGTAAGTGGTCTAGTTTTTCGAAGTATAGGTTTCTGCAGAACATTAATGGATGTTTCCCAATCTGTGGCCGTTTTCAAACTGGGATGGGTGTTTTTCAACTATCCAATGAAAGTAGGGAATCTCAATGTAGTAGACAAATCCTGTAAAGCGGTTTGAAAATGCCTACTGATTGGAAAACGCCCATGTTTATTCTGCAGAGATACAAGTCTCAGTTTTACTGGCATTTTTTATCACCTTTTTACTTTTACTAGTTCATTTTAAATGGTCCTGCAGTATGACAACTGAATTTTTAAGAAAAGTACAAACATTCCATGTAGTCTCTCATCTAGTTTCAGGTAATGCATTATAATTATAAAAGAATTAGCAAAATGCAGTTTAAACCTCCTGCTATGTTCTGGTAACTTTTGACTCTAACTTTAAATGGGCCAAAAACAAATATTAATGTTGTATTTGGTCAAAATGCCTATTAAATAAACAACAATGAATAAATTAATAAGTAAATGAATTGTATTACATGTTTATGATACTTTATATAGTTTATATTTAAGCAATGTCAGTGTTTTTTTGGGTGATTACTTGGGTGTTGCTAGGGCATTACTAAATGGTTGTCTAGGACTTGGACCTTTTTAATGGAAATCTATGGGATTTTTCACTCATTTTCCATCTGCCAGGCAAACACTTATATTCTGAAATAAATATGCTGTTTTTTTTTTTTTTGTTTTTAAAAAAAAACATGAATCTGTTTTTGTTTCAAACAGATACAATTTGTAAGTATTCTAATTATCATCTGTTTTTCCTCAAAATAAAGGGTTTATTGTATATCTAATGCAAAAGAATAGTACCATGATTGAAATATAGGTGGCACACTTCCAGCTGTTTGAAAAAAGCTTGTGTTTAGTGTGAAAAACAAGCCAATAGACCTTACTCACAGTAGCGCCATCTCAGAACAGGGATGAAAACAAGTCAGTGAGGGATAGACTGACAATCTCATTAATGGCTCATACAAACAAAGCTGTATAAAGCTTCTAGATCTCATCTGATTTTCCATAACTCATGTTGTCTGGAATTTTCTGTCTACTAAATGTTCTTGGAAAGATATTTTTCAATTTTTTGTCAGCGGAATGATCCAAAAACACTTTAAACAACAGTACATCCAATTGAAGAGACTGTTTGTCTATCCCTCATAGTCTCATTGTCATTCCCATCAAAAATAAAATATTGCTGTGAATAAGGTCTATGGCAATGTTCGTATTTATAATCAAAAGGGAGGTGTGTTGTATATCTACTGTATGCTACTGGGTCTTTTTTGACCCGAACAAAATGGTTACTTGGGATTGAGCATGTCACACCATAGGAAATGTCAACTTTCCAAAAGCATTTCATGTCAACTACCTGTATTCTAGTCACAAATGGTCAGAAGATGAATCAGGATTTCATATAAATTGGTGTGGTTTAGTGCTGTGAATGAAGAGATAATCTATAACCATCACATAAACCCTGTCACTGAGCAACAGATGTGCCACCTGTAAAACTCTGGTCATGATTTGTAAATGCAGATGTCCTGATGCTTTGATGTGTGTAATGTGCAAATATTAGCTGTTCCACTATGAGCAACACTGCAGGTTCTGCAAACCTGGAGGATGGGCGTCCCTGCTGGCCTTCCCTATAGGCTTCTTCTAGTAGCTCCACACTCTCACAGTTCAGATGGATCGAACATTGATGATGTGGACCCGGTTTTCCATCCGCACTGTTCGGAGCGGCCAAGAAATTAGGCAGCTTGTCAACAGCCACTGTTCGTTTGCATAGGACATAGACAGACATTATCAAAACCAATCAATAACTAGAGGAAAGAGACCAATCGAACATGAAATATAGTGCTTGCAAAGCAACATTGAGTTAACTGTTAAGTGTAACTTAACTGTTTAATGTACAGACTCCATTCAAACATAGTTTTGTAGATCATTTCAGCCTTTGGTCTGCCTGACCGGTCTCATGGCAAATCAAAATACTAGTACAAGATGGGGAAATCGTATGAGTTGGGTCGTACAAAAATAGAGGAAAAATAGAACTCCCAAAGAGTAAAAAAAACAGCCAATGAACAATGTTATAATGATTTTTCCTAAAATTAACCTCTAACCCAAACCTAACCATCAAGACTAAACCCTTACCCAGACCCTAAATCTAAACCATGATTTTAATAGGAAAATTACTTTTGTGTACCAGGAAAGAAAGAATATATTAAGGTTTGGAACGAGATGAGTGAGGCGACATTTATCAGTCATTTGTATTGCATAAATAAATATGGAATGTGTAACCATATTGGTTCACAGACATTTCCTTTCTTAAAATAAAGTACTGAATAGAAGGCTAGCTAAAAATGTGATGCCTGTATTGTATCAATTTGAAATTCTATTTGTTGATTGGTTGGTCTAAAAGTCATACCTTTTCCTTCAAGTCGTACCGTATCTTACAATTTCCCAATCTAATTTTGTTTTTGCAAACTTTATAGTTTTTAAGAAATTTGAGATTAAAGTTTAAAAATCTCCCATTAACTTACATGCATTCTTGAATCCAATAAACAGTAATGAAGCATAACGAATATGGATGTGTTTTTAAAAGAAACTTATTTTTAACTTGACACGTCTTAAAAATGCAGCACTCATGGTGCTAGACATGTCGTAATGGCTTAAACCATCTGTCTAGCATGTTAATTAGCGCAGAGGGATGCAACAATGCTTCCTGTTTGAATGGCCCCATAGAATGTTTGCCATTCAAAACATAACTGACAGTGATGCATTTAAATAAGTTTTGTTTTGAATCTAGTACACAACCGACCAACTTTGCCAACAGCAATGCTCTGATGCAGCATTTCGTTTACACCGAACCAAAATCTAAAACCTAAGCTTATTTGAAACTTTAATGCTATTCTTTTGTTGCTTTGCAAGCACTGGTATTTCCATCAGAATACAAGTTCAATTAAATGAAGTATTAAATGATCTGTAATCATACCGTTAATCTTGGTAACAGGAGAAGTGTAATCAATCTGATCTACAGCTCTGATGAATGACTCTGACAGGGCATCCTACACCACAGACATAAATTATTCAAAAATGTCATTAACATTTAAAGGAATATTCCAGGTTCAATACCAGTTAAGCTCAATCGATAGCATTTGTGGCATAATATTGATTACCACAAAAATTTATTTTGACTCGTCCCTCTTTTTCTTTAAAAAAAGCAAAAATCTGGGTTACAGTGAGACACTTACAATGGAAGTGAATGGGAGCCAATCGTTAAACCATAAAATCCTCACTGTTTCAAAAGTATAGCTACAAGACATAAAGGAAATTTGTGTAAACAAGATTTTAGTATAATACAATTGCTTAATAACCTTTTCTGTGTAAAGTTATTGCCAATTTGACAACTTCGTTGCCATGACAATGTAATGTCAACAAACCTTAAACCCTAAAATGACTGTAAAAATGACAATTTAAACAACTTTACTGCTCAAATAATACATGAGTTTTAACAGATGTGCTTTTAGAAAATTATAAGCTTCACATTTCTGTGTTTAAACCCTCCAAATATTGGCCCCATTCACTTCCATTGTTAGTGCCTCTAACTGTAATCTTGGTTTTTGAGTTTTTTTAAAGAAAAGGAGGGACGAGTCGAAATTAATTTTTGTGGTAATCAACATTATGCCATAAATACTCATGATTGAGCTTAACTTGTATTGAACCCGGAACATTCCTATAAGCATATCGCTCATTAATATTTCCACCTTTTTTTTTGTTATTAAGGTACCATATAAATAAATGTTAAATAAATGTTGTCCATTTGTCAAAACTGAACCCATTTATTTGACTAGCATATGGAAGCGCATAACACATTTATACACAGACAGTGCGTGCAGTTAAAGAATTGGGTCCCTCCTTGAGTAAACACAGATTATATGACTCAAGACCACAATAGCAGTTTGGAATACGATGGCATTAACTGACAGCACTGAATGACATAGAAATGTACCCATTAGTCTAATCATGAGGTCACAACCATCTAAACTTACTGCTTTAAAGTAAATGCACTTAATGCCCTGAACATTAAAAAAAATTCTAGAACTGAGCGTATCTGACACATACTGTATGGGCGTACCTGTGGGGTGAGCTGTTTGAAGGTGACATAAGGAGTGGCATTGGACAGAACCACTTTACTACGGACTTCAGTTCCATCTTTCAGCACAATACCCCTGACAGATCCATCCTGATCAATAAGAACTTGTCCAACATCCTAAAAGCACGCAGGAAGTCAACAGATTACACAATGTGGCACAACCTGTTCTTTGCAATGAATGTGATAAACATGGAACCAATGAGTACTAACTCTCTCTGTAAAGATATCTGCTCCAAGAGAGCGTGCAGAGCAGGCAATTGATTGAGAAACACCGCCCATTCCGCCCTCCACGTAACCCCAGGCTCCTTTCTCCTTCTCCAGCTCACCCATGACATGATGCAGAAGGACATATCTATTGGGTATAAAGCACCATTTAACATATCCATAACAACAATTGCCATATTCTGAATAAATACAAATATTTAGGCCATATTAATGTCAAAGTACCCTCACCCACTTCCAGGGTTATTAGGGCTTGTGTTTGCCCCAATCACAGAGTCAGTGGCTAGCGTTGCTCTCAATGGCTCTGATTCAAACCAGCGATTGAGAACCTGCAGGGAAAACAATGATTTTCAAACAGAGGTTTTGACATAGACTACAGTTAATGTTCTACTGCTGTATTCGTGTCATGAGCATGGTTCGTTTCATTTGATTAAGCAAGTCTTATTTTCTGGCATCCTCGCTGTCAGATTTGTTGGTGTGTTACTTTTGAGCAACATGGTCACAAATTAAAAGCAACAACATCTTTAAACTCGGGATGACTAATTCATTTTCTTTCAAGGCCACATGGTGTAACTTTATAACTAGGGATGCACCGATGTATCAGCCACTGATATTTATCAGCCAATTATTGAAACCATTGGCATGTCAATCTTAAACATGAAAATGCTGATATGAAAAAAACAATGGTTTATTTATAATTATACAATAGTTAGTTTCGGTCCTCGAATCTGACTGGACAAGACTGGTTCCATGAGTACTGATGTCTCAGAACATCAGCACTCGGACACTTCATCGTTTGTATCACTCCACTTGTGTTTGTGCCATTCTAAACTAAAGTATAAGAGCAGCATGGATGTGTAAAAGAGCTACAGTATGTGTGTCTTTTAATTTTTCCCTGTGACTTTAAAGATTTGAGCCAGCAGGTGGCGACAAAAGACAATTTTTTTTGTGTTATGAACCAGTTAAGTTTGACGTGCATTGAGTGAGTGCACGTCAGTCAGTGAGCAGTTTCTTTAAAGTCATCGCCATTGTCACTCACTCCATGATCGAACGGACAACTTCAACACATCTACAGCTGGGAAATACAGTTAAACTAACAGCTTCAGCATTATCCCATTATCTTACGCAAGCTGACTAACACTAAACTACTGCTTGGGACTGGAGTAGCGACAGACGCAGGTAGAAGCACAAGCTCAGCACCAAAAGTTTTCCATGATCTACAGTAAGTTGAAACCCTCTTTGTGTGTGCCAAATTTCCCGTTTTAATATCCATAAATGGAATGGAAATGGCAATAAACTGAAGTGAAATTGACTTCAAATAAACACATTTAAAGAATTTCATTTATTTTTGTTCCGTCAATGCAAGGATGCATAACCCACCTTCATAACTGGAGCCGTAATAAGTTCATAGAAGTCTGGTATATTCTTTCCCAACTTCATCCCTTTAAACACAGAAACACATGGATTTTCCTATAACCCATCAGACTTATTAAAATTCCTAGTTTTATAAGGCTCTCTGGCTTAATACAGCATTTCAGCAGCTGAAAAGTTGAGGCAAATCTGGTTTATTGTCTCTTATATAACAATAAATCATCATTACCAGACTTCACCAAAGGTTTTAAGCTCTTCAGGGCAGATATTCTCTTTCTCAAAGAGCCCTGAGTCACTCCTGGAATGTCTACGGGTGGAGCATCTAAAAGAGGGTGGATGGCACAGGCCAGTCTTTCCAAATGGTTTAGAAAATCAGGATAGACCTTTAGAGACATGACAGAAAATACACTAGCAGTCAAACATTTGGACACACAACATAATTTATGTTTCTCATGGTATTGCAAACCTTTTGATATATAAGCTTATGCTTAAATGATGTTAATGTTGAATTGGACCAGACAGTAAAGGAAAAGCCACCAAGAAGTGTCCAGCATACACTGGAACTCCAAGGATACATCTCATAAAGTTGGTTCAGCGAATGAGTGTGTAAAGCTGTAATCTAGGCAAATGGTAGTTACTTTGAAGGATCTAAAATTTTACATATTTGGTCACTTCATAATATCCACACTTCCATTTGTGTTATTTAATAGCTTTGGTGACTTTACTACAATTCTAAAATGTGGAAAATACTAAAAATAAAGAATCTGTGGGTGTGTACAAGCTTTGACAAGTAGTGTAGATGAATAAAAATAACATATCCATCTCTAATTCATTATCAGAGGTGGAAGTTGAGGGATGTGTGAGCAGGTTCTACAGTAGTTTGCCTCCAGTGTAACATGCATGTTCATGAATGTAACTTTGCAAAAATCAAAGTCCTCTTGACATCGACATAGAACCTTGGCATCTTTCTCTGAGAATTTGCCGATCTCTTGCTGGTTCTTTGCCATGTCAGCTCCAAGCAGTAAAGAGCGTGGTGGCCCCCCTCCCACACCCTCCTCCAATATGGGGGTAAATGAATAGGGGTCCCTCATGTACACCTTCAGGCCATGTTTCTGCACAGAAACACCAGAGAAACTGCTATCATCTTAGCTTGAGAGAAAAAAAAAAATCAATGAATCATCCCGCCACTTGTATCCTTGTCAGTTCTGTCTAAAAAAAAAAAAACATCGTCTGAGCTGTTTGATTTAAAGTGAAGTGTGCTAAATTCAATATAAAGATTAAAGTTGATCCTAAATATTTTCGTAATATATCTACGCACCCTGAGCTCCAGGTCCTGGTAGATGTGTGGACGCAGTAAACTGAGCAGATAGGAGGCCCTGGAAAAGTGGAACCCTGGACCAAACAAACATAAACATAAATGTATTTCCGATGTCATGCAAACTTCAGTGATTCACAGTAGAGTTTTTATAATTTAACTTAAAGATCAATCTACAAGCTAACCACAGAATACCTAAAATGTTTAGAGAAGTTTAGAAAAATCCCTGCTGAAATAACAGTAATAAAAAAATTGCTTAAACTTGCCATGCTAGTTTCCTAGCCATAGCTGGTCTCCCAGCCTGGTCAGTTCAAGTGTGGTTCGGTGGTTTTAGAGGTGTTATAGGCTGGTCAGTTTGTACTTGTCAGCTTGTCAAGCATGCCACGGAATCCAGCTAGACCAGCTAAGACCAGCAAACCGCCTTGGGCTTGTTTAGATGCCCCCAAATGTACTATGAGAAACTAATCTTTGGCTGGTCTTTAAGGCATTAAAATTCCTGCAGCTCAACTTGTAGAACATGGCATTAGTAACACCAAAATCATGGGTTTGAGTCCCACCCAGGGAACACACAAACTGATAAAATGTATGCACTGAATGCAATGCACTGCAAGTCGCTTTGGATAAAAATTACGGCTAAATGCATAAATATAAATGTAAATCAATGTAAATGTAAAGTAATCCTGGTCTGTGTGATAAACTCGCACCTGGAACAATCTGTTCAGATACAGCTGCTCCTCCAAGCACATGTCTGCGTTCCAGTACTGCCGTTTTCAACCCGCCCTTCTGCAGATATGCTGACTGTATGAATCACACCAGAAAGTTTCTTTACATGAAAAAACTGTTGTGCAAATATTGGCCAACCACATTAACTGAGAACTTGTTTGGTGTGTACTTACAGCAATAAGACCATTGTGACCTTAATGAAAGGAAAGGAGTACAAAATGTGTTTATTTAGGATGCCCAGGAGTCAAAATGATACAATGATTTATTAGATGTTGAATAACTGGTTAACAACTGATGGATATTATTTATCTGATCCTGAAACATAATACAGTAGGCACAGAGTGTGACAAATCAAAGCATGCAGAAGTTTGCAACAACATTTTTAGAAATAATATAATAGATACTGAATGCTCACACACACAAAAAGTGTAACAATCTGTATGCTTTGTGGGCAGTTACTCAACATTCCTAATTTTCCTAGAGTGAAAAGACAAACACAACCCTATGCGACACAAATGTATTCCTCCAGAGGGCGCGCGGTGGCTCAGAAAGCTGACTCCCCCTTTGAGCCCCAATCAAATCTGGGATGTTTTTTATTTTTATTTTTTACATTTGTACACATAAAATTGTAATCGCTTAAATATATTTGATACAATGATTGACACCTGACATACAAGTACAAATTCACCCCAGTCTCTATGATACTATTTAAAAAGATTAAATCATTAACCAATAATCACAAACGTGATTAGTCCATTCACAGCAGCGCTGAGAAAAGTTACAGTTACCACATGACAACACCGTACGGCTTCAGAAGCGGTCTGGTCAATAATTTACACCTAAATAAAACTAATACGAAACTTTAACAGAGTAAACGCAGTGCGGAATTAAAATATGACAATTACTATTTAGACCCGCCGTACCTGATCAATCAGAAAAAAGTTTGGGCCCCTAAGCCCTACCCATTAAAGTGCATGGGCTTGCTTCTTGAAACGGTTCTACTCTGTTTGATTCAGGCCGTGTATGTTGTATGTAACCTACCTGCACCGATAATAACGGCGTCATATTGAGGTTTGAGAGCAGTGCTGTGGCTGCAGCGCCGTGTCAATGAGATAAACCCTCTGTGCGCTCGAACTGCCCGAACAGCCGCAGCCATGACGAGTCCAGACAGCCCGCAAACTCAAAGCTCAAACTTCACAACTCCTCCACGCTCCCTTGAACAGAGCTCCCAAGTCCAAGTTCCTTTCCCCCCTGTGAAAAATTCCCCTCCCCCACAAATGAAAACACTATTACTGTACTATTCAAGTGTTATTTGTTTGTTTGTTTTTGTTCCTTACTATAAAAAAAATATTATAGTCTATTTTTAAGATTTAGGCATTTCAATTTCATAACAAAATTCCATCAGATTGAATTATGTAATGTTTAACAAACTTAAAGCTTAATATATATATATATATATATATATATATATATATATATATATATATATATATATATATATATATATATATAAAATTGTACTCAATTCAATTTGAAGGAATTTTATGAAATTGAAATGCATAAATCTTAAAATTATTATTATTATTATTATTTGAGTGTTGAAAATGTGGCCTTAATGTAGGCTATGTAATTACACTAGCAATAAAGTAGCATGGTACCACTCAAAAATAATAATAATAAGCAAAAGATTTACACATTTTAATTTCATAACAATATTCCATAAAACTGAAATGAGTACCTTTAATAAAATAAAAAACCGAAATATTTTAAGTTTTTTTAATTTCATTTAGTTAAACATTAAACACTTCAATTTAATGGAATTTGGCTATGAAATTGAAATGTGCTAATCTTAAAAATAGGCTAAAATATTCTTTTGAGTGCATGTTTTTACCACATTCATTGAAAACCTGGAAATATCATGGCATTTTATAAGCTAATTGTGATTTCCAGGCTTGGAAAAGTCATGGAAATTAATAAAATATTAATGGCCAAGGGGGATAAATTTGTCTATAGTTACACTCAGCCAATAAAAAAAAAAAAAAAAAAAAAAAAATGAGACTAGAAAATGCTCTTTGTTCAATCTCTATAAAATTATGTTTAAAATCATAGTAATCACAAACGACTGGAAAAGCCCTTTCAGTCTTTGCACGAAATACAACTGCAGACAGTGTTTAAATTGTTGAATAAACACAATCATTCTCATTATTTCAAAACATGTTAGTATGCACATACTGAAGTTGTGAGCCTCATATAGAATAACGATTACCCTATAAAGGTTTAAACTGGTTGAGTTTAGAAGACAAGTTCTTCCTATTAAAAATATTCCTATGCTTTTGATTTATGGGAGCTGCAGCAGATTTTTATTTTTGGAATTTTATCAAGAAATATTTGATATTTGATATCATCATTTGATATTTGAAATATTTGAAAAATTCCACTATCATAAAAATGACAAAATGCTTCATTTTGGTACACATAAACAATTTTTGCCAGACGCTTTATTAGCTGTGTTCCAGTGACTTAATTTGTTAAGGGGTCTGATAATGTGTAGAACGGGTTCAAGAGCATTTTTATATATTTACTAATCAGTAGTTTTTAGGCAAGACAGCAGAGAGTAACAAACACTGTGTGCTTTAAAGGTCAGGTGGAATGGATGTAATTTCAACCATATTGGTAAATCTTTAGAAACTGTTCACTGCCTGTTGTTGCGCTTGGCTAGTGACACTGTCACAGTGACACTGGATAACAAACTTGTTGAGAGTGTTAGATCAAAAGGTAAGTTTTCAACTACAAAGTTTGATATATGACAAGACTCCAATTCTACATTACATTTTAGGTACAAAGTCAATAATTGAAGTTTCTTAGGAAGCATCTCCCATCAATGACTTTCTGATCCTCAAGTGTTTAGTCTAGAAATCTGAGCGTATAAGATAACTATAGCTAATGATAAACACTTAAGTTCAGTAATAACTCCTGGTATTTTTGTTCTTAAGTAAAGGCACATAAAGATAAAACACATTTATTTGAAAATGATTTGTTCATTCTTACTCTGGTGCTAGGTGCACAAAGAAAAAATCACAAGACAAATGATCTCACACTAAAGCCACAGAAGCCTCGTTGTTTTTAAGAGATGCTTGATTTTACGTGACCACATGCTAATGTAAAAAAGAAAACTGAACATGATGAAGACCTAAGATAGAGTGAAACAGATGTGACCTGTCTGTGCTTTGCACAAGTTGTTTACTTTATCCTCAATATTTGTGGATATTTCCATTCCCTACATTGTAGAATTCTTGTCTTGTTCCCTGACAAATAAATATTTAGTCTCAATAAAAGCCAGAGCTTTGCTTGAGTAACTAAGAATTGAAATGCAAACAGAATATTTCATTACTCAAGAATCTGTTGAACTGCAAAGAAAGGATGAGATGAGAGAGGTCATTTAAAATCCATTTGGTTTGTGAGCTCAATGATTTCCCTCTTATGTAGGGCCATGTGTCACTGTCACAATCAATTTGATTTGAGTTATTGCATTAATTTGGATTTAACAGGGAATGGATTCTCAAACATGTAAAAGACATTCCAAATTTGAGGAAAATCTTAAATAGTCAAATGTGGTTGCATACAGTTATTTTATGCATTTTATTTCTATATTGTATTGTATTTCTAGGTTAAAATACTTTTTTAATCTGTAATCACAATAATAATTACTATTTTTATTTTATTTTATTTTTTATATTTTTTTACATTATTTATTTATTTGTTTATTTATTTATTTCTGCATGTCATTCTGACTTCGACCACTAAGAGGCGTAGTAGTTTAAGAAAACATGCACCGTAGTTTTTACTGAAGCCATTCTTTTATTCCAGCAAGTAGCAGCAGAGACTTCTGGTTATTATAATAGAGATCTCATCCTTAAATTAAGCACAGGCTATCCTTAAACATGTAAAAGGTTATGGTTTTGGATATCTGAAGTTTAGTTTTGAAACGGTACATTTTCACAAACAAACATTTTTTCTATTACAGTAACTGCCACCACTATAATAATGATTTAGCATCATAGTCCACAATGAACTTACCAGTAGGCTATCATGAAAAAATCAACTTGCTAAACTAAACAAATCTGATTTAGATTTAATTCAATTTACTAAGATAAGCCTAATCATATATGACCTAAATTTATCTTTGTGATGCAAATGTGTATTAACGTATTCATTAAAGATTTAATGTATGGCCATTTTTACAGTTGTTTTTAGTCACATTAAAGCCACTGTTGATGGGATTGATACCCTGAGTGAGATTCAAAATTTCAATTTCAAACGTAACAATTCACGAACCACTGACTGTTTGAAAAAGTGACCTGCGGTAATTCAAAGCCGTTAGAATAACGCCTCTTTCCATTATAAGACACATCAAATAAAGTTGCTTCAAAGCACTGGCATCAAAAGAATACTTAAGAAATGTCTCTTCTGCTAAGAGAAACCATCTTGACTGAAGAGCCTATCTTAAGAGCTCATAAGTGCTTCTCTCTCAATGCTAAATATGATAAGAGATGATGCATCAATGTCATGCTGATGGGACTGCAGACAGCTTTTAGAGTCACATTCTAAAAACAGGGGGTTTGTGGCTTTATGGATTTCACTCAAGTAACAGAAGACAAGCAAACCTTAGGCCTTAAATGAATTACAAACTCAATTTCAGTCTACGTAATGTGTAATTGCTGTGACACAGTATACAATATCCTTTAACGTCTATTTGTTTTGCTTATGCTGTGAAAAACAACTCCTATTGATTGAAAAACTCAATAGGAAAGATATAAAGAAGCTTCCTATTAGACAATCTAGGGTTTCCCGACACTTCTATCAAGGCATGTCGTCAATTATAGTCAGAAGAGAAAGATCACTATAAAGGCACGCCAATTTGGCTTTCCTTGAAAGAACACATCTGGACAACACGCAGTCAACGTTAATTTGATCAAGGCCAGGGAATTTTGTTCTTGTAAGCGAAAATTAACACTTCTTTCCCTTCGTCGGCAGAAATTCTACACCATGGTCTCGCAGCCTGGCCTAAACTGGCAGCAGAAAGCAAAAATGAAATTATCTGAAAATGGTCCTGCTTAAAGGATAATTACTGTTGTTCATTATTGAGCAACCTAGTTAATTTTCTTTCAAAAAGAAGATTTAAACTTGGGTAAAGATAAACAATAAAGCTGATCTTTAAAGAATCCACTTTTAGTTATTTAGTTATTTTAATGTTTACGCAGTTATATACAATTTAATAACAAAATTCCATCTGTTGAATTGAGTAAATCGTATATATTATAATTATTATTACATACAATGTTGTGAAAAAAAGTATTTGCCCCCCCCCCCCCCCCCCCCCCTATATGTAGGCTATATCTCATACTGAATTTTTTTCAAAAATTCAAACTAAATCTAACATAAAACAAAGGCAATCTGAGTAAAACACAAAATACAGCTTTTAAATGATAATGTTATATATTTAAGCAAAAAAGTTATCCAATGCCAACTGGGCTTGTGTGAAAAAAGTATTTGCCCTTAGGGGCCGTTTACACGACAACGTTTTCAACTAAAGACTGAAAACTTTTTATGCGTTTTGGCTGTTCGTTTACATGACAACGGCGTTTTGGGGCCTGAAAACGCAAACTTTTGAAAACGGGTTTCAAAGTGCAAGTTTTTGAAAACGATGCCGTTATCATCTCCGTGTAAACATACAAAAACGCAAATTTGTGAAAACGATGACATCATGCACATGCGTATTACGTGTTCAGTCTATAGGCATGCACGCGAGTACTTCAAAACAATGCGTGAGACATTCAAAACTACAATGGCGGACTACAGGACTGTGTTTGAGCTGCTCAAGATTTTGAGTTTGTTGAAGCTTCTCCAGCAAAGTGTAGATTTACTGCATCACTACTACTACTACGACCAGCGATCGCCATCTTCATTGTTTGTATTCAACGCTCTGTGGAAGAATGCTTATGTGCGCAGGCGTGTAGTATTTCTGTACAAAGTGACATCGCCAACTACTGGCCTGGCATGCATAATACAGCGTTTTTAGTCATTTTCGCGGATCTGTGTGAACGGGGATCGTTTTGACAACGTTGTCGTCTGTACGCGAATCTTTTCAAAAACGCAAAGGAAAACTTTTCCGTTTTTAGTGTAACGTACCCTCAATCCCAAAGTCTATGAAACTGCATTCATAATGGGGTTCAGCTGGACTAGACACACCCAGGCCTGATTACTGCCAGCCCTGTTCAATCAAATCAATGCCTAAATATACATTTTTCAGCAGCATGAAGTTGGCTACAAGTTCTCACCCAGTAGCACACTATGCCAAGGTCGAAAGAAATTCCAGAAATGATGAGGAAAAAGGTTTGGGAAGGGTTACAAAGCAATTTCAAAGGCTCTGGGACTCCAAAGAACCACAGTGAGAGCCATTATCTTCAAATGGAGAAAACTTGGCACAGTAGTGAACCTTCCCAGAAGTGGCCGACCTTCCAAAATTCCTCCAAGAGAATAGCGATGACTCATCCAGGAAGTCACAAAAAAGCCAAGGACAGCATCCAAGGAACTGCAGGCCTCTCTTGCATCAATAAAGGTCACTGTTCATGACTCCACTATCAGAAAGACACTGGCCAAAAATGCCATTCATGGAAGAGTGGCTAGGCGAAAACCACTGCTAACCCAGAAGAACATTAAGGCTTGTCTGAATTTTGCCAAAACACACCTTGATGATTCTCAAACCTTTTGGGAGAATGTTCTGTGGACTGATGAGTCAATAAGTGGAACTGTTTGGAAGACAGGTGTCCTGTTGCATCTGGCGTAAATCAAACACAGAATTCCACAAAAAGAACATCATACCTACGGTCAAGCATGGTGGTGGTAATGTGATGGTGTGGGGATGCTTTGCTGCTTCAGGGCCAGGGCGACTTGAAATAATTGAAGGAAACATTAATTCTGCTCTCTACTAGAAAATCCTAAAGGAGAATGTCCGGTCTGTGAGTTGAAGCTCAAGCACAACTAGATTATGCAGCAAGACAATGATCCAAAGCATAGGACTAAGTCCACCTCTGAATGGCTCAAATGAAGCTAAATTAAAGTTTTGGAGTGGCCTAGTCAAAGTCCTGACTTGAACCCGATGGAGATGCTGTGGCAGGACCTTAAACGGGCAGTTCATGGTCAAAAACCCTCCAATGTGGCTGACCTAAAGCAGTTCTGCAAAGAAGAGTGGGCCACAATTCCACCACAGCGTTGTCAAAGACTGATCTCCAGTTATTGGAAGCATTTGGTTGCAGCTACTAAAGGTGGTACAACCAGCTATTAAATTTAAGGGGGCAGTTAGTTTTTCACATGGGTGACATAGGTGTTGGATAACTTTTTTGCTTCAATAAAAATATATATATACAGTGCTGTGAAAAATCACTGATTTCTTCTATTTTTGTGTATTTTTCATACTGTTTTGTTTTAGATCTTCAAACGAGATATAACATAAAACAAAGGCAACCTGAGTAAACACAAAATACAGTTTTCAAATATATATCTAAATAATGTATCTTTATTTGTCTACAAAACTAATTTCAAGCATTTTAGAATGAGCCTTTAGATCAGTAGGTTTGTAAAATCACGAAAAACGCATATTTAACCCTTGTGCATCAATAAAAAAAAAATTACTCAGAGGTCCTTGGAGGAAATTGTTTTTCTTGTTGAACAACTGCCATATTAATATTATATATTAATATTATTTTCCACTTTCAGTGAGTTAATTTTTTTAACCAACATCAGTCCTTATCATAACTACCAAATATTCATTCATTTTCAAGATTTTAACCCTTTAAATGCCAGTTTGTTTACATAATGCCTCTGTTGTTTTTTTTTTACACACACACACATTTCTCAGTACACACATACCAACACACCCACGCAATTTTAGCTGCATCATTTATTCAACTGACCTGCAGTGCTCTATAATACAGCAATCAGAAAATAGGAAAAAAGCATGTATTTGTTCCATAGGCTAAAAAAAATTACATTTTGAAGCCAGGGCTCCGGAATGAAAACATAATATCATAGAATTCATGATTTTATGCTTTAATGGCACTGGGATTAAATACTGCCATTTCAATGGAGGCATTTTTGTCCTTAAGGTCCTGAGAGTAACTATTTTGTGTACACAATGTATGAAATATGTATTATAGGAACTGAGGTTGAAATATCAAAATTCCCCCAAAAATACACACCTTTGGCAAAATTTATGCCGTTGGCATTAACACAGCCAAAATTACTGAAAAAACAAAAATGAAAAAGACAAAAATGTCCCGAAGGTCAAACAAGGGTTAATCAAGTGTGTCCAAACTTTTTACTTATAGGCCAGTAATGAATTAAACTAATGCTGCATTCCATTCAACTCGTATTCAAGTCGGATTTTCCAACTTCCTACTGGGAAAAGTGCAGTGGAACGCCACTTGAAGTCTTAATTCCAGTCGTGTGGAAATTTTAAACTCCGATTTCGCCGCGATGCAGCTGCGTGACGTCACAGTCATGTCGGCATCCAGGAAGATATACAAAATAAGTGATAAACATTCACTTGTATTAAATAATATTGATAAATGAGTCGAAGTTCCTACATTACATGATATTACAGTGTGTTTAACAAATGATAGCAGAGTAGCGGGTGTTCAAAACATGGTAAATTATACCTCATACAATGATAATCATACACCTGTAGCACAAATGCTAGAGTTGCAGCATTGTTTATCAGTTGGTTGCTAGGAGAGATTTCTGGTGACAATCAAACACCTGCTAAGCTAACGGGAGCATTGCAGTTTTGTTTCCTTAAACGTCATCTTCCGAGCATCTGGCAATGAAATGCATTTATGGTTGGAGAGGAGATATCAAGCAGGAATATCCGACATCCGACTTGAATAGAACACAGCATAATATTAGCATTTGACCTTCAATCCTAAAGCAATGGCCACCACTGCCCTGATAAACTATTTACCTAGTCCATACTCCCTAGTTATCAACAACCAGGGTTGGGAGGGTTACTTTTGGCATGTATTCCACTACAGATTACAGAATACATGCTGTAAAATGTCATTTGTAATGTATTCCATTAGATTACTCAAGGTCAGTAACGTATTCTAAATACTTTGGATTACTTCTTCAGCACTGCTAGATTTTTTCACTTGTTTTGACTATAAAAACTCTGCCAGTACAGTAAGACAAAATACACATGTTAAAAATACATTCTCTGAAAAACCTAAATATCTTATGCAGTGTTGTTTCTAAGGATTTTTAGATATTTTTACAGGAAAACAACACAAAAATTATTATCAAGAATACAATTTTTGCCCTAATATCAAAGGTCTTACTAGAAAAAATTAAATTATGATCCAATGTGAATTTTCTTGATAAAAAAATATGATCGTGCCTGGTGACGTATAGCATTTTATCTTAGCGTAAAGCTGACAATTTACACAAGATTTATTTCTATTTCTTCTGCTCCGAACTTACTTCTCTGTCTGTTCGTATGAACGTAACACATCATAAGAAAGTGTTTTACTGCTGTTCAAATGCACTTTGGATCACATCATTTATATGAATAAATGTTTTCCATCTGAAAGGACTAAATATTAAATGAAACAAATGACAATAAAATACAAAGTAATCTCTTCAGTAATCAAAATACTTTTTGAATGTAACTGTATTCTAATTACCAGTGATTTAAACTGTAACTGTAGTGGAATACAGTTACTTATATTTTGTATTTTAAATGCGTAATCCCGTTACATATATTCCGTTACTCCCCAACCCTGTCAACAACTAAGCAGACACCTGTGCGTATTATTGAAGCTGGGTGCGGCTGCTTATATCAGAATTGAATGTCACGTTTCCCAAATAAATAACGACTGCGCGCGTTCTGGTTTGATCGACACGAGCTTCGTCCAATCAGCGAGCTGATCAGAGCTAGAGGGCGTTTTCGTATCCCTCGCGGGCTGCGGCCTGCTCTGTCTGTCACCTCCTGCTGCGTAGTTCTAGCTGAACAAGACTCGTCCTCTCCCCGTTGCGCAGACGGGAGAGGCCCGCGCTGAACTAGTCAACATTGAGCGTGGAACGCATGATATTAGAGGACTGAGCACGAGTGTTCGGCTGCTAATGGAAGCGGATGGTTTTGTGCTCAGGCGGCGGATGACAGCGGACACATCGGGCGGGGAAGCCACAGTGGCTGGCGCTTCTGCGGGCGCGGAGATCCACTGGCTCGGCGGGAGATTCTGGGGAGTTTCGGATGGTCGCGTAGGGACGTTGGCACCTCGGATAGCAGCAGAACCGGAGCTACACGTTGGACATTTCTATGGCCCCCAGGAGGCCAATGATATCTCGGAACCGGACTATGAGGGTCTCCCTCAGGGCGCCTCCACCAGCACTCACATGTTAGCTGGGGCAGTCGCAGGAATTATGGAGCATTGCCTGATGTTTCCTATTGATTGTGTCAAGGTAACTAAATGCAACACATCCAAAGTTTAGTAATAATTCACAATTCTTATAACATGAGCGATCAGACAAGCAGGCGAGCTTGGAGATCCAACAAGCTGGCAAGGTCGAGTTGTTTCCCATGTGTGTGTGAACTCAAGACTATATAATTTTGTGCCTAGTCTATTCTTAGACATTTATGAAAGATACACTGGTGCACCTTTATTGCAGTTATTAATGCTGATAGTACTTTGTAGCTGTCCTGTAATCTCTCACTCATCCAGATCTGTCTGGTCTAAGTAATAACTAATGTCACAGACATGCAATTCCATAGTCTGCCACACTTTTGGGTTCTGGAACTGCTTGTTAGTTTATGTATTTATGTTGTGATGTGATTGTATCCTTCGGGCCTGAGTGTATTCTGTTTGCAGTACCTGCTATCTGTGAACCTCAGGTGTCATTGTGATACACGGGTACGAGAATGGAAGGTCACATGTGGCTTCCTCTGCTACGAAACCACGTGACCTTTTTGAAGCTCCAGGGATAGTGCGCATGCGTGTGGAGGGCACTGTAGTTTTCATGCAATCTTTACTCTGACAGATTAGAACATGTTTATTATAGCGTAGATAGTTTTGTTTTCTGTCTACATATGTTTCTGTTTGAGAAATTTAGTCTCCTTTTATAAGCTATACATTTCTTTGTTTCTTTCAAATTGTGGGCTTCAAAAGAGTACACTAAACAGTACCAGAAGGCACAGTGGTACTACCATTTGCTTGTTAAACATGGTACTGTAGTAGTGCCATGTTTTTGGGCATGTACTATGGCAGTACCATGTTATTATTTTAAGTACCTTGGAGTACCATGTAAAGATTGTGGTTTATGAATATAGTTATCTTTAACATATTTTGTAGTGATCGACCGATATGCGTTTTTAATGGCCAATGCCGATATATTGACAACAGGGTGGCCGATGTAATGGTGATAAATATGATATCACAATTTGATAGTAAATGACATGTACAGGAATTTGCTAAAAATTAAACTAGATTTAATTTATCATTATTTTTACTTTGGGATTCACAGATATAGAAATTTTGGCCAATACAATGACCGATAATTTACAGTATTTTGAGGCTGATAATCAATACATATGTCAATAAATCTAAATTTAGATATGAATCTATACTGTGTGTGGGTGCCTGATTACAAAAAGAAAAGGGTTACCTTAAAAAGCCACCTCCAGTGAACTTCAAATGAAATCAAACATGTTCAGTGGATAACTACTTTTATTAAAAAAAAAAAAACAACTGCAGAAAACAAGGAACCATCTAAATCTTTCTTTTCCCATAATCATTTACCAAATGTAGCCTACTTTGAAACAGTTTAATAAATACATTTTACATTCCTGTGGCCAACATACTTTTTTATATATATATATATATATATATATATATATATATATATATATATATATATATATATATAAAAATAAAAAAAAAGTCTGTTGACACTGCAATTTATAAGTTGATGAGTGAGCTTGCATAGTGCATTACACTTAATTCAAACCAGTCAAAAGATCACAATAAGGAATGCAAACATGTCTCAAACTCATTGTAAACATGGATAACATGACTTTACATACATAAAGAATAAAGAAACAAAACGCTTGTGTGGCATGGATAGATAAAATGGAGTGCTTACTCAGATCCAGAATGGTCTTCTAAAGAAAAGTCTGCTGCTTGTTGACGTGTCACGTCATGCGCAAAGCACCAATCAAAACCCTCATGGTGAGTAGCGTGTGCCTTTTTTCTCTCACCCCTTTTCTCCCCAATTTGGAATGCCCAGTTCCCAATGTGCTCGAAGTCCTTGTGGTGGCGTAGTGACCCGCCTCAATCCAGGTGGCAGAGGACGAATCTCGGAGACATAGTGCGCGTGGAGGCTTCACGCTATTCTTTGTGGCATCCACGCACAACTCACCACACACCCCACCGAGAGCGAGAACCACATTATAGTGACCACGAGGAGGTAACCCCATGTGACTCTACCCTCCCTAGCAACCAGGCCAATTTGGTTGCTTAGGAGACCTGGCTGGAGTCACTCAGCACGCCCTGGATTCAAACTCGCGACTCCAGGGTGGTAGTCAGCGTCTTTACTCGCTGAGCTACCCAGGCCTCCGGCTATGATTTTATCGGCTTAATATATCAGCCTAATTTTCGAATCGGACCAATAACGATAACTTTAAAAATTCACATTTATTGTCCAACACCTATATGTCTGCCGATATATTGCGCATCCCTATTTTTACTCAAAATTTCTCTTAAAGCTTTGCCTTTTGTAAAAATGGAAAATAAATATTTATATTTATTATTTAGTTAGATGGTAGAAAGCAGCTTCATCTGGTTTGTTTAGTAATCTAGGGCTGGGCGATTATGGCTACACAAATTATTTACTAAAAAATGTTTTGTGAATGAACAGGGTGTGCAAATACTTCAACTTCACTCACATTTTGGAACCCAGTTGAATGTTGTTAGAATATAAAAAGACTTACTCTGTGGAGTTTTTAGATTTGTATAATAAATTGTAGCGGTACAGATGTTTGGAATTGCATGAAGGAGTGAACCTGCTGCAATTTGCTTTCACAATGCACAGGAACCACTCTAAATGCTGTCAGGGCGGGTTTAATATTAGCGCACTGGGATAGCCTTCTATGTCTATTTAGATACACATATTGCTATATCTATAATAAACACTTTACAGGAAGAAATATGAGCGCTCCACAGGAATACGTGTTTCACAAGAAGAAATCGCTGGATTTGCGCATGTTTTGTGTAGTTAGTGCATTAAATCTTTGAAAGAAATGCAGTCATTTTCTGTAAACGAAATGCCTGCTATTTGCAGACGATATATGATAGAAGTTGTATTGCTGTCATTAGACAAGACAGTTAATAGTTACAGGGAAGTGTTGAAGAGAGATGAAGAGCTTGAGCATTTAATTCTCCCTACACATCATGAGCTTATGCACGTCTTCTCAGTCATGGGACTGCTTGAATGAGACTTTGTTGCACACCGGTCTATTATTGTGGTAACACGATGGCACTTAACAGCAAAAAATACAGTGGCTGAGTTCGGAATGGCATGCTACTCTTGCTATTCTTACTACTTCTGCCATATCAGTCTATAGTAGACTTGCATCAGTATGCAATTCCGAACTCAGCCAGTCATTCACGTGGCTCAGATAGACATTTGCTGATATTCAATAATAAGGTATACCGTGATAATTAACATGCACAATATTGTTATCGTGAGCAATTCAAAATACAGTGAACATTTCTAGATAACCTATAAACCAAATTGTTTATCAATAAATTTGATGGAAATAATTTGGATTTATTTCCATCAATAAATCAACATTCCCAACACTCTTACAACTCTTACAGTAATAGGAAGACATACCAGATAACTCAACTCTAAAATTCATGTTTCTTTTTCAATTAAACTTTTCCTTCAAAACATTACCATTGTTGTTACATGTTCATTTGCAATGAAAATAAACCGTAATAAATTAGTTAAATGCAAAATAGAAGCATTGGACTCAGACTTTTGAAAGACATGTTTTCTTTGTGATCTTTTAATTTAAAAAGTACAAAACAAGTACCTAAATCTTGTAATTAAGAACAACAATAAAGTTCATGCTGTTTTTGTAATTCAGTACAATACAGTGACAAAACCGTAGATCGTGATAAATGCTTCAGCAATTATCATGATATGAAAATTTGATGCCGTCACATCCCACGTCTCAGATGGCTTCTCCACGTGCAAGCAGGCGGTTCTCGGCGCCTTTGCTACTTGCGAAACTAACGAGAAAAATATTGGGTGATATATCGATCGACCACTAATATTTGTGTATGCATTAGAAAAATATATTTATATTTTTAAAGTAATGTTGTTTAATAAAATACTGTACATGATTTCTTATGTTTTTAATTTACAATAATAGCTGGAAACTATACTTTGATTAGTTAGTTAGCTATAATGTAACGCAATGAAAGCCATGAATTCATACATTTTTGGGGGAGAAACAATGACAGATAGTGCAAAACATTAATGATTTGTTTAATGAATCGTAGACTATTACAAGTTATTTTCATAACTGAAACAAAACCTCATCAGTGTTAGACAATTAGATTACATTATCATTCGTCATGTCCCTCGTAGCCCTGCATGGTATACCAAGTACCATAAACTATGAATGGATGTCCATCTGATACAATCACTATACCGTGGTATACCGAATCTTAATGGTCAGTAATATGGGTTGCTAACACTGGAGAGTAATCGGATTGCATTTCTAACCCATCACCACTGTGGGACTGCCAGTGCAGGTGGTGCACTGGAAGTTGCTTACTTGAATATAAACTGCGAAATGACTGAGTTTGTGGATGCACAGATTGGGATGCCATTGGGAAACTAAACTCTAAGGAAGTATTGCTGTGAGTGTTCAGCTGTTCATGTCAGGATGTGAATTGGAGGGTTCTTGTGAGATAAAAACATTTTTTTTTTTTTTTTTTTTTTGTCTTTCACAGCTGTTTCCATTTAAATGGCTCCATCTTCTGTAGATCTTTTGAAAACACAGGCCCATCTGACAACACTAATAGGCCTTGAACTGTAATTAATTTAAACAAACTCCGTGTGGACTGTCAGTGTGGAGGTCACAGAGTCTTGTAAATGGTTTCTCTTAAACCCTTGAATAGTTGCTATAAAGATTAGAAGTTTAAGCAGGGCCTTTTCCCTTAAATTGTCATGTCAGGTAATGTTTTGGTCTTTTTTTATTTTTATTTTTGGAAAACATGGAAAATCAACTGCAGGGGTTGCATCATGACCGTATGAGTGATTAGGTAAGGTAAATATAATTGTAGAGGATTATGTTTACACTTTAGTCAAAGGTTAAGTTAAAATTAACAAGCACACAGTGTGGCACACAGCACATTGCTCCTGATGAGAACTAATTTATGCAGAATGACAATGAAATGCAGAATATTGAAGTAACAGCACCTGTTCAGCGGCATAATGCTGTCCATAATTAGAAGAGATGTCATAATTTAAGTGTTCCCAGACCGTCTTACATCAGGGTTCCCACAGTCATTGTCAGGAAATTTTAAAATTATGATTTTCAGACCTGCAAACTTAATAAAAAAAAAAAAAAAAACTTAAGTAAAAATATATATATATTCTAATTATGCTTTGAGTGTGATCTCTATTAAATTATTTTAAAAATCCTTATTCCGTATTTAAAAACAACTGGAAAAGATATGGAAAATCAGTGATCAAAAACTGGGAGAACCCTCTATTACATGTAACTTCTGTCTGGGAAATGATGATTTATTTATTTTTTTCTATTTTATACAAACTGTACTGTATGTTTAGCTCATGTCCTAAAACATGTTTTCACAGTTCTTGAAATCGTTGTCTAAGTGATGATGCACTAAAGGTCAAAAACAGTAATTTTACCAGTCTGTTATTTCTCAATAGAAATTAAATATTTTATTTCAAATCAAATCATTTCATTCTAATAGAAACAGAAAAGACTAGTTCTCTGTTTTATTTTACAAACCTCTTCCTGTTAGATATTTTAGTTCCTCACTACCCTGTCATGAGGAACTGGCTTTAGACCCAATTTACGCACATTTATTGGCAAATCTCATTCTTTCGTCATGCATAATAAAGAAATACAGTCTCCTTAAAGGAATCATTTTAATCAAGCAGCCATAGCTGGCAGCTTAAGTGTAACCACATTACAGCTGTTGTTGTTCTGAAATTATTCTAAACCAATATTTTCAACTTCATGTAGATAACCTTATCAATTTAAATATGGCTTTTACGACGATCTTGATTAGGTTTAAGGCCACAGTGTAAATACAATACAGGCTACATTTTTCCTCATTGAATGTCAGTGTTTCTGGCATGCATGTGGGAGTGTGCTGCACATATTGATTTGCATCCACAAAAGTGCTATTTGAATTTGATCTGATAGTTGCAAAATATAGATCCAAGATGCCATATCTTTTCAACATGCCAGTGTGTTTCTGGGCCATTGCGTGAACATTTTCAATTTACAACGTATTTTTTGGGCCGTTGTGTGCATGAATGCAAAAGCAAATCAGAGGCGTTTAAATTGGCATATCAGTAATGATTTATACTGTGTATAATTTATTCAAAATGTGAATAAAACTATTTTTCAAGCAATTCAAATAATAAAGCAATTCAGGAACACTGTTTTCAGCCTATTTTGATACATAACTACATAAATATTATGGCATGCAGCTGCCCCACACAAAATAAGTAATTTAATGTAAATTCTATTAATCAAAATGAATAATCGCAATAACAGTATCAAAGAAAATAATCTGCAGTTATGGTTTTCATCAGTCGTGTGGCCCTATGTGAAATGCAGCTTTCCTCTGCACTGTGATTTGGGTAGTTGATATGTTACATGGACACTAACTTGTTCATCAACATCACAGTTTTTGTTTAAAATGTATAGGTTATATATATATATATATATATATATATATATATATATATATATATATATATATATATATATATATATATATATATATATATATATATATATATTTTTTTTTTTAAGTTTAAAAATTTTATTTATTTAATTTAACCATTTTTTGCCTTCACTAGTTCATTTTAAATGGTACTGCAGTGACAAATAAATTTTTAAAACTATTAACATTCCATTTAGTCTCTCAGTTAATATGAAGTAACAATAAATGCATGCACAATGATTACAAAACAATTAACAAAATGTTCTTTAAAATACTTTTTGATAGTTTAGCTTTCCAAAGTTTAGTCCTCCAAAGTATTCTATGTCAACTACCCATTTAAATGCCCTCATAATGATTTATGATCTACTATAGCTCTTAATATTCTATTAAAGTGCAAATTATTTTTCTTAATAGTCTTAGGCTAAGAGGTATACATTCTCAATCTTGAGAATTTGTATTGATGAATGAAGTATTTGACACAAATGGATGAGACAAAGTTTGTTTTAAATGGTTAGAAAAAAATATGCCCTCATAAAGGTAAAAATGCCTCTGAAAATCTAATCCAGAGGGGAAATATTGCCCCTTAATATAGAAGTTAATTTCTAACCCTGATTAATGCATTTGTTTTTTGTTTCAGACCCGCATGCAGAGCCTGCAGCCTGACCCGGCCGCTCGCTACCGTAATGTGATGGACGCTCTGCGGCGCATCGTGAGGACAGAGGGCATCTGGAGGCCAATCAGAGGCCTGAATGTGACAGCTGTAGGGGCAGGGCCAGCCCATGCACTTTACTTTGCCTGCTATGAAAGGTTGAAAAAGGTCCTCAGCGATGTCATCCATCCAGGAGCAAACAGTCATTTGGCGAACGGTACCAGTTTTCCTGCCATCAGCAAAGCTAAATCTTCTCACAGGCACACACACGCAATTCATTTGCAGTGTTGGAGTGAAAGTTCAAAACAGGAATGAATTTCTACAGAGGACAGTCAGCAGTCATGTGTTTTTAAGCTGAGATTTCTTTTTTTATATATTTTAAAATGACTTAAAAAAAAAATTCTGAACTCGGTTTTAAAAGTTTCTGAAGTTAAGCCATAGTTTGTGGCTGTCCACATTTCAGAACAAGTTATTTGGCAGTGGTTATTTCAATTCAGTTATTTGTAAGCAATATGTATTACTCAAACATAGGCCCATGTCTTCTCGACTGACTCCTTTAAAACAGCCTTCTGTGGAAGTCCCAAAATAACTAAACAATTCCCCTCTCCTGTGTCACGATAGCAGCTATGAATATGAGCTATGAATAAGAGAGATCATGTTTCATCTTTGAAAAGAGATGGATTGAAAAAACTGCTAAAATTGTTTTAGAATAAGAACAAATTGATTTGCACAGATATTAAAAAGCTGCTAGTGAGAAAAATAAGCTGTTTGAATGAAAATAAGTTCTTATTTTAATAGAAGTGTGACTTTTGGGATGTTGACTAGGCTATGTTCACACAGGCAATAAAAAAATCAGAGTTTCTGAATCTGACTCAGATCCGTTTAGGTTGTTAGTAGGTCTGAACAGGACAAAAACACATAAAATCAGATTTTTACAAGCCTGATCTAAACCACATTTATAGGTGGTTTGGAATCCGAATAAAATAAATATTTTTCGGATTTAATGCGTTTTTTCGCCATTCATTATGGGGGTTGTTTCATCAGGTGTTGCGACGAGAAGACGTACTGCTTTCCAAATGCCATAAATGCAGGGGCAAGTTTGATTTCTGTGACCCAAGCGACCGACCAACCCGGGGCCCCATTTAAAAAAAGTTCGCTTAAAAAAAAAAAAACACATAAAATAGATTTTAAATCATACTTTTTAATTCATCCTATCAGCTGTTTTAACAAAGTACATTTAAAATATTTAATGAAATTTAAATTCCATTGTTAGAGTATATATTAATATTTTAACCCAACAATTATTTATTGTTGTCCAGTTTGTCATAATAATATGATACATTATTATTAATATTACTTTGATGACTTGTTGTATACAATAGTAATACTATATATTTCTGTCTTATTTACTTTACTTTCATCTGGAGCTTATATTCTGATGCTGCAGTGTATTGTTCACCATGTTGCAAAAGGCTGTATTTTATGTAAGCATTGTAGGCAACATTCGTAACTGTAACAGTAAATATAGAAGGCGCGGCGGCCCCTCAGCACACTATAGCAGAAGGAAAACAACATTGCCGTTTTCAGCGCTGATAACTTTGCTTGGTGAGAATAATCTGGAATAATGTTAAACATTGTAACAGTCATCTCTTTGCAACCTGAACTTGTCCAGAACGTTAAATATTTGTGACACCTGCGTTAAAAACAAGCCAGACACAGTGTCTAAAAATGTGCCCGTCCAGCGTGAGACACTGAAGAAACTGCTTGACATGGTACAGGGACGTTCGTCCGGCGTGTTTACATAGAAAAACAATGGAAAACAGAGCAGATGCACGCAAAAACACTTTCGGTGTGAACGGCCCCCAACTCATCCGTTCACACGTATCTATGCGAGTGAAAGTGCATGGGTGAAATGAGTTCGGAAGGCCTGTATATTTTCTCATAAATTACAAACCCGAACCCAAAGTCCTACTGACCAGAACCCGGCGGCATCGTGAACTGCCCTAAGACCGCAGACAACAGCGTATCCCTATGCCACACACGGATGATCATCATTAAATGGAACGCACCCATCATGTATATGTTACAGGGCAGCCAAAGCAGCATAAACCTATTTTACAATAACACAGACATTGGCTTTATCTACCCAAAGTGATGTGCTAAGGTGCAGTAACACACCAGCTGCGAGCCACCACAACGCGAAAAGGTATTGAATGTCTCATGAGAATTTGGGACGCTGGAGCATTTTGAGTGCTTCAATGGAGGATGCGGGTCCTCTTCAAGAGTCTCGCTGTCCGACCCTTTTATGCTTTTGTATGGGACACAAAGCCTCCAGAACTAGACGTTTCTCTGCATGCTAAAATACAGGACAATAGTCATCCCGTATGGAATAATTTCAGACAAAAATACTTGATGTCCCAGCTAAATCAAGGCCGTTATAAACCCTAGCAGCAACAGCATTGCATATGCCACCTCTTCCGTTTGGATTTGAGAAAAAAGTCAGATTTTTCCTGCAGTGTGAACAAAGATATTCCTTAAATAACTCCTGTTAGAAACTAGAGTTCTTGGTAGTAGTTTTAAGTCATAAGTTGTGTATTATACAAGAGAGTTTTGTGTGGTCTGAAACGGAGTCAAGCGCACAATCACATGCAGTATTAGGTATGTATAATTTGTTAAATGCACATGTCATATCATGCTGTAAGGGTGGGTAGGGTTTGACTGAACTTATGGTGAAAGTGATTGTTGGTGTTGCTTTGCAGTGTCTCTTTTCTTTCTGTTTTCTCCAGGTCAGGGTGAAAAGGGGGTAAGTGATTGCTGGTATATTAACTGTTACCAGTAATGTTCATATTGTTGAACAAGAATATCACATGGCTTGGACCAACATAAATCAATTAGGCCCATTTATTTTCTTTTAGGAAAACATTGAAGATCCAGAAACAACAGCAGTTTGTGCAACTTACTGTAAAACACAATGACATGAGCAAAGTAAATGCCAGTTTTCTGAACAAAAGACTCTTTCTCTCTTCACTGTACATTCCACTTAGTTAATACCAGTTAACACAGTCAATCCCTAATCTCTCTGTTAAATCAAATGGGAAATTTGGTTACTGTCTCCACTGCTGCTCTGGCCCAAGGCTGTTTGTATCCGAATGTTGTGTTTTGCGTCCATTGACTCTCCTCTCTGTGTGTGTGTGTGCACCCTGTTTTTGGTGTTAATTTTTGAGGGTCTGTGTTACAGGGGCCGCTGGATGTGTTGCTACATTGCTTCATGATGCTGCCATGAATCCAGCTGAAGGTATATCTGCCTTACTCTCACTTCCTGTAAACATGAAATACATGGATACTTAGGAATTCTTTTCTTTGGCATAGAGACAGCAGTGTTGAGAAATATTCAGAATTTCAAATTTCTGAATTTTAATTCATGAGTTGAAATTTGAATTGAATTGGCCACGCCCCACATGATGTTGAATTGGAATGACAAAAAAAAGGAATTAATGGGTTAGCAATTCAAAGAATTTACATACAGTCACAAAATGGAGGAATTCCATGAGTTAAAATAGTTCCAACGAAACATATAATTACATCATTAATGTTAAATAATTATAGTTCAAGTTCGATAATGTCAAAATGGTTAAATTGATCAAACCACATTTTAATTTTGCCATATACTGTAGATCGAAAAAATGTCCACCACATTGTTTCAGAGCATTCAAATATGGGTAAAATTAGAGTATTCTGAGAATTTCCACCACAATGTTCATAAAATGAAACTTAATTTTTTAAAGGGATAGATCACTCAAAAATTAAAATGCTGTCATAATTTCCTCACCCTCATGCCACCCCAGATGTGTATGACTTTTACTTTCTTCAGCAGAACACAAAGTTTTTTTAGACAAATATCTCCAATCATTTGTTCCATACAATGCAAGTGAATGGTGATCAGACCTTTTGTAGCTTCAAAAAGCACATAAAGGAAAGATAAAAGTAATACATATGACACCAGAATTTAAATCCATATCTTCAGAAGCAATAGAATAGGTGTGGGTGAGAAACAGAACAATATTTAAATCTTTTTTTACTCTAAATCTCCACTTTAACGCTCACTTTCAGATGGGAAAGTGAAAGTGGAGATTTATAGTAAAAAAAAAAAAGACTTAAATTATGATCTGTTTTTCAACCACACCCACCATATTGCTTCTGAAGATATGGATTTAAACACTGGAGTCTTATGGATTACTTCTGTTGGAGCTACAAAGGCCTGATCACCATTCATTTGCATTGTATGGACCTACAGATCTGAGATATTCCTCAAAAAAAAATGTTGTGTGTTTTTCTGAAGAAAGACATACACATCTGGGATGGCATGAGGGTGAGTAAATGATGGGAGAATTGTCATTTTTGGGTGAACTATCCCTTTAAATAGAGTGAAAAATGTATATAAATGTAAGATCTATAAAAAAGACAGAAGTTGTATAATGTAATTACAGTTCTGCATCCTGATTACTCCGTTTCACATTAAATTTAAATTTAGGAATTTATTTTGCATTTGAAAGTTCTTTAATCAATTTTGAATGGTGCACAACCATGACAGACAGAAAAGTCAGACAAAAAAAAAATAAAATGTTTTTAGTTTTTGGATATGTACTGTGGTAGACCATGTTTTTCTTTTAAGAACATCTGAGTACCATGTAAATACTCAAGAGTATGTGAATATGGAAGTCTTATCTTTTTTTCTTTTCTTTTTGTATTGGGGGTTTCAGCTCAAGGTTGCCAGTTTCAACCACTGCCACAAACACTATCCAGTTGCACGCTGGACAGTTCACTGTGCACTTCCAGCCAAGAGGTGGCAGCAAAGAGTTGTCCAATTTATTTCCAGTTCATCGCAAAATCCTCAAAAGAACATATTTCCCATAAGACAGCCTTGTGGAAGCAGTTAGCCTTGCTTTACTTAACAGCTGTGCAGTGTTGAAACAGTAGTATTAGTGGAAAATCCCTATGGCCTGAGTCTTGATCTGACTGTAGTGTTCGTTTCTGCACTCTTGAGGTTCATGGTTAATCAGTGCAGGTGCCAGACTGAGGCCTTGTAAGGACACCTGTCATGTCTATTCCCCGTTGACTGCTTGACTGTAGGTCAGACTGGAGGCTTATTTGATCTAGTTATGTCCGGATGAATGAGCCAACACAGTCTTAAACATTTCTGCTTTGATGGGCATACTGTGTTTCAGTCATGACCTGATGCCTTGGTCAGTGTGTTTGCCACCTGCAAAATCCTTTTTCCCTCCTCAGATGTTTTTTAAGGAAGCCACTGATTATAAAAAAAAAAAAAAAAAATAGATTTTAAGCATATTTAGTTTTCGGCTGAGTTTTGTATTTAGCAAGCTGTGGTATTCAATATGCAATATTTTTTCCCCATCAAAACTAGTGATAAAATTCAGAGTGTCAGCTTCTGTTACGGTGGCCAGTGATGTGAGGCTCATTCGCTCATATATATATATATATATATATATATATATATATATATATATATATATATATATATATATATATATACATATATATATATATATTATAATATATTCTTTTTATTTTTTTTCTCTGAACTATGAAGTTACAAAAGTGCTATTCACCCACAACAGATACTTAAAGGAATATTCCCTGTTCAATACTAGTTAAGCTCAGTCGACAGCATTTAATTAATTTTGTCTCTTCCCACCTTTTCTTTAAAAACAAAAAAGCAAAAATTGAGGTAACAGTGAGGCACCTACAATGGAAGTGTATGGGTCCAATGTTGGAGGGTTTATAAGCAGAAATGTGAAGCTTATAATTTTATAAAAGCATTTACATTAATTCTTCTGTTAAAACTCCTGTATTATTTGAGCTGTAAAGTTGTTCGAATTGTCATTTTTACAGTTGTTTTAGGGTCTTAGGGTTTGTTGACATCGTCATGGCAATAACTTTACACAGAAAAGGTTAAGTGATTTTTATCATATTAAAATCATGTTAACACATTCTGTTTATGTCTCGTAGCTATACTTTTGTAACCGTGAGTATTTTAGCATTTACGGATTGTCCCCCATTCACTTCCATTTAACTGCCTCACTGTAAACCTGATTTTCACCTTTTTTAAAGAAAGCGAGTGTCAAGTCAATTTATTTTTGTGGTATTTAACATTATGCCACAAATGCTGTTGATTGAGCTTAACTCGTACTGAACACGGAATATTTCAAATATTTAACATTATTTACACCTCTGCTATGATAAACACATTTTCCATTTCTGAGTTCAAATGTTTATTTTATTAATGGAGATTAAGTTTGGAGACAGTACAAGTAAATCATAAAACTCCCATTAAAAGCTGAACTTGCTGAAGAAGGAATTGTTAGCATAAGTAGTTTGAAATAATATTTTATTATGATTTAAAAAAAAAAAAAAAAAAAAAGCATCTTGTTTTAAAATAGTATTAATGTTTGAATAATGTTTGGCCACTGAAGCAAAGTCAGGTGGTGTAACCAACATGCAGGGAGCCATTCTGGTGTCATGTGATATATACTGTGTATATATATATGTATTACAGTTGAAGTCAGAAGTTTACATACACCTTAGCCAAATACATTTAAACTCAGTTTTTCACAATTCCTGACATCTAATTTTAGAAAACATTCCCTGTCTTAGGTCAGTTAGGATCACTACTTTATTTAAGTGTGTGAAATGTCAGAATAATAGTAGAGATAATGATTTATTTCAGCTTTTATTTTTCTCATCACATTCCCATTGGGTCAGAAGTTTACATACAATTTGAAAGTAATTGGTAGCATTGCCTCTAAATTGTTTAACTTGGGTCAAACATGTTTTGTAGCCTTCCACAAGCTTCTCACTATAAGTTGCTGGAATTTTGGCCCATTCCTCCAGACAGAACTGGTGTAACTGAGTCAGGTTTGTAGACCCCCTTGCTCGCACACTCTTTTTCAGTTCTGCCCACAAATTTTCTGTCAGACTGAGGTCAGGGCTTTGTGATGCCACTCCAATACCTTGACTTTGTTGTCCTTAAGCCATTTTGCCCCAACTTTGTAGGTATGCTTGGGGTCATTGTCCATTTGGAAGACCCATTTGCTACCAAGCTTTAACTTCCTGGCTGATGTCTTGAGATGTTGCTTCAATAAATCCACATAATTTTCTTTCCTCATGATGCCATCTATTTTGTGAAGTGCACCAGTCCCTCCTGCAGCAAAGCACCCCCACAATATGATGCTGCCACCCCCATGCTTCACGGTTAGGATGGTGTTCTTCGGCTTGCAAGCCTCACCCTTTTTCCTCCAAACATAACAATGGTCATTATGGCCAAAAAGTTCCATATTTGTTTCATCAGACCAGAGGAAATTTCTCCAGAATGTAAGATCTTTGTCCCCATGTGCACTTGCAAACTGTAGTCTGGCTTTTTTATGGTGGTTTTGGAGCAGTGGCATTTCCTTGCTGAGCAGCCTTTCAGGTTATGTCGATATAGGACTCGTTTTACTGTGGATACAGATACTTGTCTACCTGTTTCCTCCAGCATCTTCACAAGGTCCTTTGCTGTTGTTCTGTGATTGATTTGCACTTTTCGCACCAAACTACGTTCATCTCTAGGAGACAGAATGCGTCTCCTTCCTGAACGGTATGATGGCTGCGTGGTCCCATGGTGTTTATACTTGCATACTATTGTTTGTACAGATGAACGTGGTACCTTCAGGCTTTGGAAATTGCTCCCAAGGATGAACCAGACTTGTGGAGCTCCACAGTTTTTTTCTGAGGTCTCGGCTGATTTCTTTTGATTTTCCCATGATGTCATGCGAAGAGGCATTGAGTTTGAAGGTAGGCCTTAAAATACATCCACAGGTACACCTCCAGTTCAGTACACCTCCTATCAGAAGCTAATTGTCTAAATCTAAGCTGCTTAAAGGCAAAGTTAACTTAGTGTATGTAAACTTCTGACCCACTGGAATTGTGTTCTAGTCAATTAAAAGTGAAACAATCTGTCTGTAAACAATTGTTGGAAAAATAACTTGTCATGCACAAAGTAGATGTCCTAAACGACTTGCCAAAACTATAGTTTTCTAATATGAAATCTGTGGAGTGGTTAAATGACTTTCAGTGACTTCAATCTAAGTGTATGTAAACTTCTGACTTCAGCTCTGTGTGTGTGTGTGTGTGTATATGTATATGTATATGTGTGTGTGTGTGTGTATATATATATATATATATATATATATATATAAAACGGAGGTCCCCTTTAGACCCTCATGTCTGTGTTAACTTTTGACAAGATCTCAAATATTTTGACATTTTTACGAAAATAAAATAGACATTTTCCTTGAAAAAAAAATCTTGATTTTCAAGACTCAAAAATGTATTATATTTGTAAAGGAAAAAAATACGTTTAAAATTAAAAAAGCTTTTTTGAGATTAATGATTTACTTGTGTACACTCGTGAAATCCTGGTGCAAGGAAATTATTTTAATACATTTTACTTGATGGTTACACCACTTGACATTTTAAAAGTCATAAAATTTTTATTTTTTATTATTTATTTATTTTTTAGAAAATGCTTAATAAAAAAATGTATGATGCCAACACGGAGACAAAGATTACTACGAACTTGACACACTTGTTTTTAACAAGATTTTAAAAAGATTTCTCATTTTTATCACATTGGACAGCCTTATTTGTCAACAAGAGGTCAACTGATACAGGTTTTTTTTTTTTTTTTATGGTCTATCTAGAAAGCAAGATCTGCAATATATAATTTAAAATGTACACAAAATTGCAGAAATTTAATCAACTTATTTTACACAATATTTACTCAAAATCATGAAAAAAAAGTATTTAAATACAGAGAATGTGCACTATCCATCAGCTAGCTGGTGCAATTATCGTCTATGATCATCCCAAAATGGTCTAATATTGGCCCATTAAAGGAATAGTACACCTGAAAATGAAAATTCTCTCATCATTTACTCACCCTTATTCCATCCCAGATGTGTATGACTTTCTTTCATCAGCTGAACACAAATGAAGATTTTTAGAAGAATTTCTCAGCTCTTTTGGTCCAGACAATGCAAATGAATGGGTGCCAAAATTTTGAATCTCCAAAAATCACAGAATAAACAGTATCTTCAGAAGCAATATGATAAGTGTGGGTGAGAAACAGATCACTTTCACATTCTTCTTGTGTATTTGGTGATTCACATTCTTCATGCATTCTGCCCTCTACTGTGCAGGGAGAAGAATTTCAAGCCAAAAAAAAAGGACTTGAATATTGGTCTGTTTCTCACCCACACCTATCATTTCACTTCTGAAGATATGGATTTAACTACTGGAGTCATATGGATTACTTTTATGAAAAATGTTGGCACCCATTCTCTTGCATTGCATGGACCAAAAGAGCTGAAGTATTCTTCTAAAATTAATAATTTGTGTTCTGCAGAAGAAAGAAAGTCATACACATCTGGGATGGCATGAATGTGAGTAAATGATAAGAGAATTTTCATTTTTAGGTGAACTATCCCTTTAATCTGCTAGGCTGATATATTGGTCTATCACTACTTTTTTACAAATGTTTTATAAAAAAAATATATATATTTCTAATTGCTTCAAATAAATGTTGCAATTCTGCTACAGTGGGTCTCAGAGGGTTAATGTTCTCCCTCCTCTTCCCTTTTGTTTCCTTTCCAACTGCAATGACCTTCCTCCACCACTGTGTTTGTTTCCTGGGTGACCCTTCAGTGGTGAAGCAGAGGATGCAGATGTACAACTCGCCATACCATGGCGTTCTGGACTGTGTACGCTGTGTGTGGCAGCGGGAGGGGGCGTTGGCCTTTTATCGCAGTTACACCACTCAGCTCACCATGAACGTGCCATTCCAGGCACTGCACTTCATGACCTACGAATACCTGCAAGAGCTGCTCAACCCCCAAAGACATTACAAACCCTCCTCCCACATGGTGTCCGGCGCGCTGGCGGGGGCCATCGCCGCCGCCGCGACCACACCACTGGACGTTTGCAAGACGCTGCTGAACACACAGGAGTCTCTGGCACTTAACCCTGTCAGCCAGAGCGGAAGTCAAATCTCGGGCCTTGGCCATGCCTTCCGGACTGTCTACAGGCTTGGCGGCCTGCCTGCTTATTTCAAAGGCGTGCAGGCGAGGGTCATATACCAGATGCCCTCCACTGCCATCAGCTGGTCCGTCTATGAGTTCTTCAAGTACGTTATAACCAAACACCAGCACGAGAAGCGCAGGACCCAGAGGGATGGAGAGAAGTAGCCACCCACGAACAGGCAGCAGCTGCCCTGACCTTGACTTTCTCTCTCGTCTCCGTTGCTCGCAGAACCACCACACAAGCACTCAAGCTGCAAAAGGATTGATTACTGTATAACGATACGCACATATTGAGTCCAATCACGCATGTCTGTTTACTTCCTTTCAGTGAGCATTTAAAGGGATAGATCACCTAAAAATAATTAACTCATGTTTTTCCCAATCCATATTACTCTTTCTTCCATGGAACTAAAAAGAAAATGATATCCTCAGTTATCATTCACTTGCATTGTATGGAAAAAAGATTAAATGAAAGTGACTGAAGCTGACATTCTACCTAACATCTTCTTTTGTGGTCCATGGAAGAAGAAAAGTCACGTGGATTTGGAATGACTTGAGCGCAAGTGAATTATAACAGTTTTCATTTTTGGCCGAACTATCCCTTTATAAAACTGATGCTTCCATTTGTAAATCAGCTAATAATCGTGACCCAAGTTCTCACTGTGACAGCTGAGATTTTTGTTCATGGCATCATCAAAGACGAAAAGTACATTGCACTCTTTTATCAGTCAGCCCACAATACACGTTTGTGATTCTTTAAATCCCACAAGGGGGCGTCAGAGGCCTCATCAGTGAGTGAAGTGAAAATATGTTAATGAGGGAGAGGTCCAGTAAATATCTGGGTTGGAGTTTATAGTCTCTAGACTTCTAGAAACTCTCCCTTCATATTAATATCTGAACCATACATAAGAGCAAATCAGACTTTTATTTTTCTAATTGCCAGCCAAAATACATACGCATAATTGAAGACATGGTAACACTTTACAATAAGTTACAAAAATGTGTTAAAATAAATTAATCCATCACAAACTAACAGTGAAAAATGTTTTTGTTACTGCTTTAATTTACAAATAAACGATTGTTTAATTGTTAGTTAATATTAGTCCTTAATGCATTAAAGGGAGTTCACCCAAAAAGTAAAATTATCTCATCATTTACTCATCCTCATGCCATCCTAGATGTGTATGACTTTCTTTCATCTGCTGAACACAAAACAAAGATTTTTAGAGGAATATCTCAGCTCTGTAGGTCCAAAATCCACATAAAGGAAACATAAAAGTACTCCAGATCACTCTGGTGGTTAAATCCATATTTTTTGAAGCTATATGATAGGTGTGGGTGAGAAACAGATCAATGTTTAAGTCCTTTTTCCTTCATTTTCTCCTTCTGTTTTTTGTGATCCACATTCTTCATGTATGTTGCCCCTTACTGGGCAGGGAGGAGAATTTAAAGAAATTACTTAAATATTGATCTGTTTCTCACCCACACCTATCATATTGTGTCTGGACACATGGATCTAATGACTGGAGCCATATGGATTACTTTTATGCTCCCTTTATGTGGATTTTGGAGATTAAAAATTTTGTCATATCATTAGCAATTGGGATTTTGAACAACATTAAAATAATTGATAGAATGTAGACCTGTACAGTAATTTATTTCCATCTCTGGCTGAAAAGCACTAAAGAGATATGAAAGATATCTATAATAGAGGTATTTTTGTATTATTTGGTGGTGGCATTTCGTCAGCACCGATGGAAAATTATCCTGCATTTAATCCAAAGTCTGTTGTGAGGCGATTGCCCCTCTTCAACTGCTAGAATTAGTCTTGAGGTCTCGTAGAGGATGACACATTGATCTAGAGAACTGCTTTGGAAGTAGACTCAGTCCTTTATGGCCAATATCAGTTCCCATAGTGTTATCCAGAAAATAATGCCTTAGACATGCAGATCACATGACCTGGCTGTCATTTAATTTAGATTTCCCCTTTTCTGTTTCTTACACTGAGGTCCTACTAAGAGATGTAATTAAATGAATTTGATTTGATTTGAGCAATTTATTGATGCACACTAGGATTTATTTCGGTTTGCTCTTGACTTAAGTCTGAAATCAGTCGAAAGATGGCCACAAGACTTAAACATTACACATGTAATATAAACAACAAGTATAAAATGGCTTCTTGCAATCTTTCAATTCCTGTCATGACTGTTTAAAGCCAGTAAACCTGGTAACTTTTCCATAAGCACAAGGATACAAGAAAGTAGCTGTGAAAAATCTACCGACAGGAATTATGCTAACACATAACCAGAAGTTCATCCACCTGGAAGAGTAGTCCCACCACTAGAGAGATCAAGATTTAGACAACTTTTCAGGTTAAAAAAAAAAAAAAAAAACGTACTGAAAAATGTGTATAATTGGTTTATCAAAAATGCAAATTGCACATTTCTGCTTTTAAACCCTTTATAATGCCTTGCCCTATAGACTTCCATTGTGCGTGCATTACTGTAAACCTGATTTTTGTTTGTTTTTTGCAAACTGAGGGATAAGTCGAAATTATATTTTTCAGTAATATAGAACGGCACATGTTTTGAACCCTGAAAGTTCCTTCAAGGCTTTTCTAAATGTTATTTTAGTCTCATTCTTCCTGGGATTCTCATACAGTCACATATACCATTTGAAAAACGATCCAGCTCTGTAGATGCATGATTTTGACTGTCGATGTTGGAATTCCTCTGCCAGTGTCCTGGGGAATGAAGGAGCAGCACCTCTAAGCTGCGAGAGTTGAAAGATCTCTGTTGGTGGCAAGTTCAGTGTTTGGTCTAAGACACAGGTGCACACGTGACCTTTGACTTGAAGTTTCCGAACAGTTGCCAGGGGTGTGCATGGTGGAGCTCTCACTTTACCTGTCTGAAAAGGTCTTGACGAGAGGGTTAAATGTTTTTCTTTTAATTGTTGTTTTAAATAAAACCAAAACCATATGTGAGCAGTCTATAAAGTGGCCCCAGAAAGTATCTGGACACTTAGGCCACATTTACAATGCATGAATGTCCTTGCATTGGATAACTAAATATCAAACTAAGTGGCATTTGTAAACAAGTGATGCTAGACCTGTTTACTCAGAATTAACTTCACTTTTCTTAGCCATTTTTGCTGACCCTCCACATTCATCAGAATTATGAAGAACTATGGATATGTTCCACTAAGCTAGACAACCACGAAGTATCCACATTTTCTCCAAATTTCAAACAGTATGCATGTTGTTTTATAATTTAAAACCTAAAAAAAAAAAAAAAACTTGTCTTTGTGAAATGTTTTGCTGGAGAGGTGTGCTTTTGCTATTTAAAAAATCCAAAATAAATGCCACTTTGTTCGATTATTTTATTAATTGAGTGCACTTTTAAGTGTTGTTAATTGTCCAAATACTTTTTGGGGCCACTGTATTCAAATGTGAAGAGATGCTACTGTGTTTTTGTTTTGTTTTTCCCACAAACCCATGTGCCAAAATTATGTCATAATGATGTAACAGAATGCTGCTGATTATTTGGTTCCGAAATTCCACCCTTTTCTCCAAAGGTAGGCGAGAGAGCAGATGACAGATAAAGAACCATTAGTGTTGCTCCTGAGAGCCGCAGGCTCAGCCAGCTGAACATGAACTTTACTGTCAGCCTGCCAGGTGGAAGAGCTGGACTGTAATCGAGCCGTTCATGGGCGTCACTGTAAGTAGAGGAGGCCTGATTCAAATGCGCTAGACAAGAAAGGAAAAAAGTGAGATAATACAGATACAATATCATTCCTCGCTTCAGTTTAGCCCTAAACCAAAGAGGATTAAACAGGGTGTTCTTGCAGCTCTTGCACTGTGTGTTGTTTGTGCTCTTGTGTATCTAAGCTCAGAATGCCATGGTGTTGTTTTCTTTAGTCTCTCATTTCTGAGCACTTATTCGATTTGAATACAAACCTGACATGGAAATTAGGTCTGGAGTGCACCTTTCAATCCTTGAGCCGCTGTGGACACACAGGTCTAGTGTCAATCCTACCTTGTGGGTTCATGTCCTTCAACTGACATTGTATTTAAAATACGGATTCCGGAGAGAACATTCCAGAACGTGGAATCGTTTGCTTTGGAAAGAACATTGCAATATTTCTACCAAAATTTGTTGTTATTTTCCTTTCTTTTAAAGTAATACAGGATTTAACGCTTATTGCAAGCAATGAATCAGTTGGTACATTGTGTTTCAGTGTAAACGAGCACAACAAAATGTCGAGATCTTGGGGGATTTTGTTATCAGTTTCTTTTAAAGTCTGTAGTCAGCAGGTGCAAGAGTATTTATATACAGTTTTCCAGTACACACAGACAGAGGTACATCTGTTCAAACAGGGAGTGTCAATAAGCACTCTTTGATTGTCTGAGAGTGTGTGACGAGGTGTTTCACCCCACCCTGGCGTTCGTTTATTTCTCTCCTCCCATCCGTGTCGCGGGTGGCTCGTACAAGCTTGCCCACAATGGTGCTGATGAGCTTCCTCTGCAAGGGATTATTGAGAGGTGTTTATAATTCCAGAGCCACCGTGTGATCGGCCCTGCACAGTTCTTTAAGGAGTCAGGGATGGTAAATGTGGTATTTGTGGAGAATTAGGTGATGTTATTGTTGTTTTAGAGCATGTGCCCAGGCTGATGTTTGATCAGCTGAGTCAGAAATAGGCATAGAGTAGTTCCTAAGTGAGACAATGTGAGAAAGTGTGTGTTGCTTTAGTGGTTGGACCACTGACAGACTGCTGAGTGTTTGCTTTTTGTACTTATTCTAATAAGGGCCCTCGCAGTCTGCTGGAGGACGAGTCTCTTGAGAACCGAGGTGCGCAATTTCTGCGCTACTAGCATCACCAAACGGAATTGCTTAAATAATAGCTGTTCTCTTACGACTCAGTACACTTGACATTGCGTGCTAACACATATGGGGAAGTTGTCCTTCCACCCGACCTAGTTGAAACCTCTACAATAACACCAATATTCTAATATTGGCTATGATGTTTGAGCCTCGTCTTTTTAAGTGCAAAGCTGTCTGTTATAAAAGCAGGTGCACAAACACCATTCCTCAGAATTTTCTTCCTTTAAGACAGCGATTCATCCCTCATCTAGAAGCCCTCCAAATTTTCTGAGCTAAGCTCCTCAAACAAATGGACGAGCAAGACTACGATCCAGAGATATTCAAAGAGCTCCGCACTGCTACGGACTAAGCACTGTGAGCCACGAAAGTCACTGCACATGCCATTGGCAAGTCAATGAGCACCCTGGTGTTTTTGGATCGTCACATCTGGCTGACCCTCACGGAAATGCATGACACAGGAAAAGCCGCTGTATTTGATGCTCTGGTGTCTCCGGCCAGCCTTTTCTGAGGCTCTGTGAATAGAACTGCTGAGCGCTACGTCACGACTCAGCAACAATCACAGGCTATGTGACATTTTATGCCAAAACGGAGCAGAACTTTATCACAACTGACTCACTCCCGCTCTGTCTCGGTCCAGCGCCCAGCTAGAAACCCCACACCAGCTGCCTCAGTGCCGCCGCCGAGCCGCTGATAAAGCCCCGCAAGCCGTGGCCCAAACAAAGGCAGCCACCTCAGCGCAAGCCCTGCGCCGACGGGGAATCCCCCCCACCCCCGCACAGCAAAGCGCTCCTGACACACAATACTGTTCCCCTCTTCCCAGCTTTTGTCAGGAAAGGAATATCGTTGTTCAGTATGTTGTTTTCTGTGTCTCACATTAATCACATGCAGTAAAGTTTGCACATTATGCACAACCACTTCCCATTGGTGAGCGGCGCATTATATCATGTATGAACATACAAAGATTGTAAAAGAGTACAGCGCACGCACGAAACACTCACACTTTTTCAATAAAGGGCTTCCCCACTTCAAAGCCCACATATTTTGCACAACCGCTTCCCAATGGTGAGTGGCGCATTATATCTTATAACGAATTACAAACATTGAAAAAAGATTACAGCGCTCGTTGCACATACACAAGACGCTCACACTTTTTCAATAAAGGGCTTTCCCACTTCAAAGCCTCACATTATGCACAACCGCTTCCCAATGGTGAGCGGCGCATTATATCATGTTATGAACATACCAAATTGCCCTCTGTCCTGTTAAGCGGACACGTGGTGAGCTTTTACTGGCATTCAGACTGGGTGCTCTGTCTTCCACGGTTCTGTCCGAAGACGCGCCAGTGTACGAGCTGAAATACACAATCTTCTCGCAAAGAAAGTGATAGAGGTTGTTACATATGAATTAATAAGCCTGCTGTCTCGCTGCGCAAATGCGTCAGAGCTGGTATTTACAACGATCAAGCAATAATCTGTGGTCTGACCACACAATATACAAGTGTTGCGAGCACAGACTGCGACACACACACCGGGATTTACAGCCGTTAATTCCTCATTCTGGAGAAGGACAGCGGGCTTCAGCCCATTCTAGTTCTGAGACGCTTGAATCGCGCACTCGCGAAGCGCCCATTCAAAATGTTAACTCAGAAACAGATCTTATCGCACATCCATCCTCAGGACTGATTTGCGTCAATAGATCTGAAGGATGCGTTCTTCATGTACCAATTACACTGCATTACAGGCGGCTTTTTAGATTCGTGTTCGAGGGAACTGTGTATCAATTTAAAGTCCTTCATTTCAGTCTGTCTCTGGCTCCGCGCACGTTCATGAAATGTATCAATGCGGCGCTCGCCCCATTGAGAATTAACGGTGTATGTGTTTTGAATTACCACAGTGATTGGTTATTACTAGCCAATCAGAGGCACTACTGAGCGAACACAGAGACTTGCTGCTTTGCATATGAAAAATCTGGTCTAATGTCAACTGGCGAAAAGCACACTTTTCTCCAGCCAGTAAATCTCCTTTTTAGGAGTTCATGCGTGCACACCTGATGAACGAGCGCGTACAGACCATTATTCGGTGTCTGTTTCAGTTCAAACTATAAATTAAAAACAAACAAACAAAAAAAAACATTACCACTGAAGTCATTTAATTTTCCTATGCATCGCGTTAACTCTCCACTGTCTGGCTGCTCTAGCACCATGGACAACTCCAGCCTTCTACCAACAAGGTGTTATGCTGGGTCAAGTTTTCAGAAAGAAAGTGCTGACCGCAAATGCATCCAACACAGGTTGGGGCGCGGTGTGTAATGGATGCCCGACTTTCGACACCTGGAAACAGGTGCGAAACAGCCGTGACATGTCAACCGCCTAGAGTTACTGGCTGCCTTTCTAGCTTTTAGAGCTTTTCCGATATTGTGAATCACCACATTCTGATTCATTTGGACAACACAACAGTAGTGGCGTATATATGTTGCCATGACACGCTGGCCCACATATGGCTGGCGAAACGCAAGTATGCGCTTCCCCCAGGTCGCCTCCTTCATTCTGTCATCAGCAAAGTCCGAGTGGACATGGAAACGGTTCTGTTAATTGCACCGAAATGGCCCAATCAGCCATGGTTTCTGGAAATAATAGAGATGTTATACAGCTCGCCTTGGGAAATAGCGCTGAGGAGGGATCTCCTTTCTCAGGCACAAGGCACAATTTGGCATCCCCAGCCCAAGCTGTGGAACTAGTGTTAATTTTGTCAGCAATTTTTTTATTTAGTCTTAGTCTTAGTCCTGTGTCAAATGTCCTTGTTAGTTTTTATCATATTTAGTCAACCTTATCCTGTTTTTTTTTTGTTTTGTTTTTTTTGTCAAGTTTTAGTTGACTAAAAGTCTGGGCATTTTAGTCTTATCTTAGTCAAAGAAAACCCTCAGTATTTTAGTGTAGTATTTTAGACAGATGCAACATCAAGAAATCCAAGTGTTGCACTATAAGTAAATCACTGCTGATTTTAATTTAGTAACACAAACCCTGAGTATCCAGAAAAAAAAAACTCTACACAATCAGAACTAGGTGGTATTATACTCACAAAGTAAGTACTTTATGCAGGTTATGCAGGCATATTACTGCAGACACCTTTTTTGAGGTATGTTTTTGTAGGCAATTCATTTTTATAACAGATTCAAATAAATTTTGATGCCAAATCAAATTAATTTTGATGGTGACATGAAGGACAAATAAACACAGCACTGTCACCAAATACATGCCAAATACATAAGTCATTGGTCTATACTCAATCCTACGTTACCTTTGCCTCTCATTTTCAGCTCCTTCACAACAATTTGCTAGCCTATTAGCTTAATGAGTTCGGTTTAGCTATAAAACACAGCCTACATAATGTAACACCACCGCCTTGTCTTAATATTGCTTATTAAGTCGTCTAATATAGTTGTCACTAGTTGTCTTAATATAGCTTTAAAAAAACAACCTATCATTACCACCAAGACGTTAACCTACCTCAGTTTCTTTGTGGTTAGCCTTCATATCATCTTCTCTTTCTCCCAAGTCCAACTGTTGCTGTCATTATTTAACGAACGTTAGCTTTCTGTAAACTACTTGAAAGGTACTTTCTTAGTGTTTGCTTAGTCCTGATATGCCGCACGCAGCACAGAAAAGGAAACTGCTGCTCATGCCATCCAATGAACAGGATATTTGTATTGTAATTTAGAAAGAAAAAAAACAGACTATAATATTTTGTCTCCTCTTTTTTTTTTTTTTTTTTTTGACGAAAATGAAGAGAGATTTTGGTAAAGATTTTATTTTTTAAACTACATTTTAGTCTCGTCTTTTTCGTCAACAATATTGCATGTTGATATAGTCACAGTTAGTGTTTAATGACGTCGGTGCCATCTCGTCATCGTCTCGTGTTAGTCATGGAACAAAAAGGTCGATGATGAACATTTTTCGTCATAGTTTTCGTTAACGAAATTAACACTATGTGGAACTAGCATGTGTGGCCCCTGAACAGAGTACACTAAATGCATCAAAACTGACGCATTCAGTCATGAACACCATTTTACAGGCCAGAGCACCGTCCACGAGATGCCTCTATGTGCTAAAATTGAATGTGAAACTGCCCTATACATGAAATTCTCATATTCCTTTAAGAGCGATAAGGCACAGGACCCACTCCGTCAACGCTTAAAGTTTATGTGGCGACTATATCTGCATATCACACACCTGAAGCCAGTGCCACTATAGGCAAGCATGATTTAATAATAAAGTTCCTTAGAGGAGCATGACAATTAAATCCACCTAAGCCGGCTACAGTCCTGACTTGGGACCTAACTTTAGTCCTAAAAGCACTTGCAGGGTCCTCCTTCGAGCCTTTGGACTCTGTTGATTTGTGCATGCTCTCCATTAAGACTGCACTACTGCTGGCTCTGGCCTCAGTAAAACAGGTCGGTGACTTACATGCACTATCAATTGACAATTCATGTCTGGAGTTTGGCCCCGGTCTTTCAAAAGCCATTGTCAAACCCAGAAAAGGCTATGTGCCAAAGGTTCTAACCACGCCCTTCAGAGCACAGGTGGTTCACCTTCAAGCTTTCTTCCCTCCATTTATTTTGGATTAGGAACAATCCTTGCATTTGTTATGCCTTGTGCGGGCGCTACATGCAGACGTTGAGCGCACCCACCAGTTCAGACTGTCTGATCAGCTCTTTGTGTGCTATGGAGAACGCACAAAAGGAATGTCCGTCTTCAAGCAAAGACTTTCTCACTGGACCGTAGATGCGATTGCCCTGGCTTATGAGTCGCAAAGTAAGATCTGCTCATTTGGTGTTAAAGCACACTCAACTAGAGGCATGGCCTCCTCATGGGCATGGACGAATTGTGTGTCTTTAAAAGACATGTTTTGCAGCAGGATGGTCTTCTCAAAACACATTTGCAAGGTTTTAAAACCTAGACATAAAGTCTCTCTCTTCACAAGTCCTCTCTGTTTCGAGCGCTTACTATTTCGTTTGCTAAACATATACTTATGCCCCTCCCCTTAAGTACGGGCTCCCCATCATTTTACAAAACCGCCTGCATCAGGCCGTTGTAATTTACCATAAAGTCACAAGCACTTTCATTATAAATAAACTCCTTTCCCGACTGGGTTTGTGAAGGGGTTAATTCATATTATATCACTATAGTTAACATATTCATTCTGAGTGCTGCTCTCCTGGCCCAACATGAGGGTCACTCATTTGCGGCATTCTCATGTCGGTCGCCGTCCCATGGGACTGCAGTGTCATGTTTCCTCTCCAGAAGTTTATGTCGAGTAGTGCGGCATGATTGGATTCTGTTCTCATATGCATTAGCACGCAATGTCAAGTGTACTGATTTGTAAGGGAACATCTTGGTTACGTATGTAACCTCGGTTCCCTGAGACGAAGGGAACGAGACATTGCGAACGCTGGCCGCACTTTAAGACTCAGAGTTCTTCTGAGGTGCGAGCGATGCATTCCTTGTTCCTCAGTCAGAAAATTTTGAGGAATGGTGTTTGTGCACCTGCTTTTATAGCGGACAGCTTCGCGCCTAAAAGGGTGGGGCTCAAACACCATAGCCAATATTAGAATATTGGCGTTATTGTAGAGAGGTTTCAACTAGGTTGTGTGGAAGGACAACTTCCCCATATGCGTTAGCAGGCAATGTCTCAGGGAACCGAGGTTACGTACGTAAACGAGACGTTTTAGAACAGGTTTCCCTAAACACCCGTTTTCCATTGGTTGGATAAACAGGTTGTCATGCCCCAAACTCACACCCATGGTTGAGCCAATGTTGCTGTGTCGACACTTAGGCCTCATTTAAAATAAATGTCATTGAATTACATGAATAGCAAGTCAAGTGGCATCTGATGCTAGACCTTTTCTTGGAACTATACCTCACTTTTCTGAGCAATTTTTGCAATTATTTTTAACCAACTGGTCATTTAACCCAAGGTCCTTTTAGTAGATGTATAAGGTCAGTTCTCCCTCAAGTCTACACTGACATTTAAGCATTTGGCTGATGCTTAGTCCAAAGCAGTTTACAGTTCATTCAATGTATAATTTTTAAAAATAAAATTTTAATCACAGGTTTTAGCAAGCAACTAGAGGTGCAGTTTATCACATTAACTATGGACATATTATACTAAGTTGACAACCACAAAGCGTCCAAATGTTAAAGAAAATCCATAATTTTTACAGAAAATAATGTAAAAATACTACTGTAAAAAAACAACAGTTAATTTGTTAACAGGTAAGTTACCTTAACATATATAAACATTTTATAAAATATATAAAAAAATATATTATACTTAACAAGACAAAACATGTAATTTTACAGTAAAATATTGGGGGGAAAAAATTTTTAGATGTAAAAAGTATATTTTACCGTATAATTATCAGTAAAAATTAATATTAAAATTATGTTTAAAAAGAGAATACATGCACTTTTGTAGTAAACCTTTGTTGAAAATACGGTGAAAAACAATCATTTGTGGTTCCCAGAAGTCCCTGTGGTACCAATCACATTTTATTATATTTTATGGAAATAGTTAGGTTTCTTCTTATTTATGATATCAGTTATGTACATTGGGGTGTTCTAAGTTATATTGTATGCAGTGTATTTCATGTTTATTGCATTTAGTGTCACAAGTCATCATCATGTGGCCTTCTGTTGTTACTGCAATGGTCAACAATACATTTTAAAGTGAAAAGCCGATTTTTGTAGTTCCAGAAGGTTGGTAGGCTATATTAAGTTGATCTAATTTAAACATATAAACGGTAGTGTACTGTAAAATATACATGCACCTAAATGACATCCAGTAATGCCCAAAACACTTTTATTTTTACGGTGAACTTCTGGCAACCTCAACCGTAAATTTAACATTAATGTTTTTTTTACAGTTGGATAAGTATGCCTATTGTTTCATCGGTAACACTTTACAATAAGGTTCCATTTGTTAACATTAGTTAACAACATTAGTTAAAATGAATTAACAATGAACAATACTTATTAAGCATTTATTAATCTTAATGTTAATTAAAACATACACTAATACATTTTTAAAATCAAAAGTTGTATTAGTTGATTAGTTAATGCACTATGAACTAACATTGAACAATTGTATTTTTATTAACCAACATTAACAAAGATTAATATATGCTGTAAAAAATATATTGTTAATTGTTTGTTCATGATACCCAATGCATTAATTAATGTTAACAAATGGAACCGTATTGTAAAGTGTAACTGTTTTTATTTATTTTTTATTTTATTTAAAACCTAACAAACATGTATTTTTGAAATGTTTTGCTTGAAAAGTGTGCTTGTGCTATCTTTAAAATAAATGCCACATGATTTTATATTTTGTTATGTAATGCAATGTATTTTTAAATGTGGCCCAAGTGTGTCCAAATGCTGTTTGTTGCTGCATGCTATATTAAATAGAAAGACTTTATGTAACAGGTAATCCTGCCCCAAACTTACACCAACGGTTGTGCCAGTGTTGCTGTGTCAGGCTGGTCGGGATGCTCAAACAAACAGAGCAATGTTTTTGATAGCACCACAGAGCCACGGTTTTAACTCTTTTTGAGGAAATCAACCTATCAGTGGCTTATAGTTGTCTCTGCACATTAAGCTGGGATAAAAGTATTTTAACATAGATAAAAATTACACATGCACTCTTTAATATATGGGCTTGAGATGGGGCCTGATATTAAGCTGACTCTCCCAGTTTTTCAACTGTAGTTGGCAACTGTCTCCAAAACAACAACCAAAGCTGTCTGTGCCATTTAAATGATCTCAGCAGCCACTCCAATTGCAACAACCTTTACCAAAAGCAAGGAAAGGTTTTCCAGCCGTGATTTATACTAATTGGTCTTGTGCTGTGCCATTACGGATGTTTGTACGTTAGTTGACCCCTGACACCTGATCGTGATTGCGAGACCACTTGACTGTGAACTTTAACGTAGACAGCTCCTAAGAGATCTCCTCCTCTGTGTCTCTGTTAACGCACACAACCTTCCCTAATCTAAACTATTTAGTCTGGCAGTGAAATTCTCTTGGTGTAAGCAATATAATGCACAGAATGGCTGGTCTTTGGAGGCTGGAGCTATCTTATTCCAGATAATAAATAATTTTTAGCATTAAAGGAGCCTATAGTGGGGTTCAATGGGGAGAACCTAGATTTATTCTTATTTTTATTATTGTAATTATTATTATTATCTAAACCAGGAAATTGTAGGATTTTGAAATATTTGAAACAAAGAATGGTTACTATGTAAAATGAAGAATTTATTTATATTCTGCATTATATTTATATTCTTCTGTACTACTGTATTTCCAGGTCACTAATCAAATGTAAGCAAATTTGTGACATTGACCTTGTACAAATGTCAGATTTCCATGCTTTCCATGCCACTGAAGCACACAAGATGCTCTTTGGGACAGTGTCCAATCATGCTGGGACAACATGGGTCATCAGGTTTTGAGTTCATGCAGCTCGATTGCATGCTGTAATTAAAGCAAAAGGTGGGCATGCAAAATACATTCTGAAATGGTTCTAATTCTAAAATTGTTATGCCTATATTATAATTTGTAATAAATAAAATCTTACTAAGTGTACTAAATTAGAGAAAAAAAGTTAAATGGAGCCCACTGTAAGCCTAATGATTCCAATACTGTATTCACTTGTAGTCATGATGATAACTACTATGAAAACCTTTTTTTATGTTGGGTGGTGTTTCTGGTAGGACAGTCAGGTAGGAATGGGATAATTGTTACCTCTTTTTTAAGCACTAATTGACCACAAAACCCTCTAGTCTTGTTTTTAGTTATGGCACCACTCAGCAGTCATGGTGAAAAGCTTATGATTAATCAGAAAGGCACACTCACAGTTTTGACAGCAGTAACTGGCAGGCCTGCAGGCTTTAAGGAAGCTCTTGTGTTTACCAAGTTTTCCTTCACAGATCTGCTTTCAGACCCACACACAGCTCCATTTGTTTTCATTCCCAGCTGCTGACACCGCCCCTCTCCAATCCATCTCTCTTTTCTGACGAACACCTAGGAACTCTTTCCTTTCTCTTTTGCAGGGGTAATACAGTGTTGAAAGTCACCAGTCCTGGTGAAACGGACTGACTTATGCCAGTTGGCCTGAAGGAAAAAAAGAAAGAAAGAAAATTTCAATCTACAATCTACTTCTATTCAGTGCTGTGTACCAAATAGGCTATACAGCATATAAACACAATGGCCTTGTAGAAGGCTCATTGGAAGAAACAGTGCTTGGATTTGTGTCCCCAAGATTTATACTAATATAATTAAATGACACTGAGCCTAGTCACATTATTGTTTTTTTCATCAGAACATCAGCCAATTTACATGTCCCATTCATCACTATTTTATTTTTATAAATTATATAGAACTTCAAAACAGTTAAGTCTGCCTCACCAAATTATTTGCTTTCTGTTTTTGTTGTGACATTTCTGACCTTTAAAAATAATGGTTTAATTTATCTGTCATCATATTTTGATTTGGAGTAACATCATAAAAGTCTTTGTGACCACATGGTTCAAATAGAAGTAAGTTTCTCTTGTAATCTTTATCAGTATGGAATTTTGTTCCACTTAAATTGGCCTTATCAATATATCAATATTTTAACTTTTATTATGGGAAATATGCAGTGACCAGCCTTTGGGAAAATAACAAAATCAGAATGTGTTGTAGGCTAAAATTAGCTATTTATGTCCATTTTTTTATTTGTCATTTTTGCCCTGTCCTTCAACTCAGAAACACACACACACACACACACACACACACACATGTTTTGGAAATAAAATGTAATGGATTGTTAAAGGAATGTTTCACTCAAAATGTATTATTATTAGTAGTAGTAGTAGTAGTAGTAGTAGTATGATTTTGGTCATTTACTCACCCCCACGCATTCCAAAACACAAAAGTAGAATCACCAAGCATCTATTTTCTTTACAAAATTGATAGTGATTCCAAATTCTAAGCTACAAAAAAAAAAAAAAAAAAGAAAAAAACACCATAAAGTATCATAAACGTCCATATGACTGGTGTTATATTTTTGCGTCTTTTAAAATATTATGATAGTTTTGTGTATGGAACAAAATGTTTGCTTCAAAGAAAATCATCCCACCTGCTGTTGCTTTAAAACATCATTTGTGGTCACATTTTCAAATGCGTCTCGTCACATCTGTGACATGACATGCAAGAACTAATGGCGTTTGGCATCAATGGCGCAGGGGTCCAAGATGGCGACAGAGTAGGTAGGCACGTTTTGGTGTGCTCGTCAGGTCATTTGAGGTGATGTGGTGAAACAACCTATTTTTGGGTGATTGTAGTTAATTCACACTTGTGGCACTTAATAATACAGCCTACACTGGCATCAGTATTGCAGGGGTCGAACAAAAAAGAGAGAAAGGCAAGTTCTGGACAGCATGTCTCAGAAGGCTCCCGCAGGGGAAATTCCAGGTGCTGGCTCCAGCGACACTGACCTCACACAGATGGATGCTCCAACAGAAAGTGAAACGCCAATGTGGCATAATTCAAGTCCACAATTTGAAACACAAGCCAGTGCCTTTCCTCTTCCCAATATGCCTCAGAAACCGTTACCCAAAAAAACTAAACGTGAAGAAAGTGATGGAAATGTGGACATACTATCTGCTATATGGGAGCTTCTGCTAAACACGAAGAAACCTTCAAAAAGACAGCTCTGTCTCTGGAGGACAGAGCTCCGAGAGAGAAACTCTGGCTGCTTGTTAAAGCAGCAAGGGATAAGGGTAAGAAGGCATCCTTTCGTAACTCCTTTGCCTGAACTGATGGTAAGAAATACAATTTCTCAGATGTTAAGTAGCCTAGATTTTTCTAGGCTCTTGTCATTGTTTTTCCACTGTCTCTATGGCTTTGATAGTAGTCTGTGATCTCTCCGGACACTTAGCTACATATATATTAGTGTAGAACTAATTTACTCATTCTAGTTAATATGTTCAACTAATTAATCCTCCTTTTGAGACTTACTTGACCATGGTTCCCTTTCATTGATCTCCATGGTTATAAACTGTCTCTCCTAATATCTGACATTCCTTAGTTCATGATAGACACATTTTAGTTTGAATTCCTACACATCACTGAATTATACTATGACAAAACTGAAGAACATTGGGAGACTATGTGCTCTTGGGACCATGATCATACCTTGTACTGCTTTTTTTTTTTTTTCAATCCCTCTATTGTCCAACTATTTTTTCACAGGGAATATCCTGTTTGTTGGATTTGTTTGCCTTTATGAGAAATATTGTATTTACAATCTAAGAGCCAATGTAATATTTTGTTTGCCTTAACCATAGCGGTGTTCTACCACAGTGTGTTTAAAATTTTTAGAGGTTGTAAGCCACCTCTCCCTTTGTGTTAGAGTTAAAGTTAATTTCCAAGTTTATTCACAATCACTGAAAGTTTAGGGGAATACTCTTCTAATCTTTTTATTTTTTATTTATTTTTATTTATTTTTATTTATAATTTCATTTTGTAATTTTTATTTTTCTATCTGGTGTGTAATGGATCACGTTTACATCTTTATCTGTCCTGTCTTTGAATGTTAGAGGAATACGTGATGTGGTTAAAAGGAAGGCAATTTTCTTATTCTGTAAGAGAAGTGATGCTGATCTGATTTTTCTTCAAGAGATGCACTCAGGGGAAGCAGATGTTACATTTTGGAAGACACAATGGGGAAATACAATTCACTGTAGTCATGGTAGTAATCATTCTGCAGGGGTCTAAATTTTTTTGCACAAGTTTAAAGGGGAGATTTTAAAGGTGGTAGAATCTGATGATGGCAGATGGATAATTTCTGTTATCAAGCAAGAATAATAACCTTTATTGTATGTAATGTTTATGGTTTTAATTCTCACTTTTCCAATAAGACACTCCTTTCTCAGGTTACAGCTAAGGTGAAATAATTACTTAGTAAATTGAGTGGTTCTTATATTATTTCAGGTGGGGACTTTAATGAGTGCATGGATAATGTTCTGGACAGATTCCCCCCTAGATTGTGTCTTGATGCTGTTAGAAATTCTTTAATTCTATCCTTGTACTCTGATCTCATTTGACTGATGCCTGGCATTTTTCAACCCAGTTGCTCAGGATTTTACGTGGTCTAACAAGAATTTGTCCCTCAAATCTAGAATTGACCTTTTTCTAATTTCCTCTTTGACTCTTCATCTGGTTATGTTTCTCATTCTTTTGCTCCTTTAACAGACCATAAACAGATTTTTACAAAATTGGGTGGTATGCAGCATAATTCCAGATAGAGGGGTTATTGGAAATTTAATAATATTTTATTGAAAGATAAAATATTTAACGATAGTATAAATAACTTTTTAAAGAAAAATAATTATTTAAAGACTTAAATGATTGCTATAAAGATACTTGGGAATACTTTAAATACAAAACAAGAATCATTGCTTTAAAGAGATGTAAAGAAATAAATGCTGCCAGACGTCAAGCTGATTCTGAACTGATTAATCGAGTAAATTTACTAAATTCTAAAAAGAACATTTCAGAATATGAGGAGCTAGAATTAAAGCATTTTAATTTACAAATTAATGAAACTTTTTTGGACTTGGCTAAGGTTGCTTTCATAAGGTCTCAAGCTAAATGGCTAGAGGAAGGGGAAAGGATCTCTAGCTGTTTTTTTGCAATTTAAAAAAGAAATGGAAAGAGGAAAGCTCTGACTGTTCTTAATTTTGGTGGAGTTAATTGAAAAGAGTCTAATCAGATTTCCAAGTTTATTGCCAAATTTTATGGTGATCTTTACACTTCTAACTTTAATGGAGACAGCAGTAAAACATTTATTGATAAAATCCAACATCATATCCCTTTTATTAATGAAGATTTCAAATCCCAATGTGATGCTGAGCTAACAGCTGACAAAATTAGGAAATCACCCTTTTCAATGAAAAAAACGGAAATCTCCTGGCATCGATGGGCTCTCTGTAGAAATGTATATTCATTTTTGGGAACTTATTAAAATCCCCATACTTAACATGTTTAGAGAATGCATTAGTCAAGGTGAGATGACAGCAACCATGAAACAAGGGATTATTACTCTCATCCCTAAACCCAGAAAATATATTATTTTAATTGACAACTGGCGCCCTATTACGCTCTTGACTACTGACTATAAAATTCTGGCTTCAGCGTATGCCAACAGGTTAAAAACTGATCTTAATTCTGTTATTATTTCAGGCTTCATAAATGGTCGACATATTTCTAATAATATAAGTTTAGTTATGGATTTGTTAGATTATGCCGAGTCTGTTCATTCTCAAAGTCTCATTCTTTTTCTTGACTTCTACAAGGCTTTTGACACCACTGAACACAATTTTCTTTTGCAGTCTCTTAAATTGTTTGGTTTTGGTGAGCCCTTTATTGATATTATCACTATGATTTATAGAGGAATCAACAGCTCTGTTATTGTTAACTTTGATACCCCCCCAAGATTTGATATATAGTGTAGCGTCAGGCAGGGCTGCCCAGTTTCACCTTTTTTAGTTTTATTTGTAACAGAGTTACTATCCCTAAGTATTATACAAGATTATAGTTTGAAAGGTATCTCTATGTTTGGCAGGGAAATAAAAATTTCACAATTAGCAGATGACACCACATTGTTCTTACAGGACAGAAACCAATTGCCCAAGGCTTTAGATTTAGTCAATCAATTTTCTTCTGCTTCAGGTCCAAGATTGAATGTTTCAAAATGTGAGATAATGTCACTTCATGACTTGGATCATGACTCTTAGGAAATATCCCAGTTAGATCTTCCGTCAAATACTTGGGTATTTACATAACTAAAAACCCTGTAATGAGACAGCAATTGAATTTTTCTGACAAAATTATTACATCTAAAAACATCCTTAATGTGTGGTTACAGGGGGACCTTTCCTTATATAGTAGAGTTCTTTTATCCAAGGCAGAAGGGCTATCTCATTTTGTGTACCCAGTCCTGTCTTTATTCATTGATGACAAGGTTATTAAAGAAATTAATAGGACCTTCTTAGATTTCATCTGGAAAAATAAATCTCACAAGTTAAAAAAGGAGGTTCTTTCTAACAGCAGAGCAGTTAGGGGTCTTGATGTTATATATTTTTCTGATATAATAATGGTTTTTAAAATTAATTGGCTCAAGAGATGTCTAGCTAACCCAAAGTGTATTTGATCCTTCATCCCTAATTCCTTATTTGATAAAGTTGGTGGCCTTAATTTCCTTTTGCTCTGTCCAGATTTCATCAGCAGTGTATCCTAGCTTGGAAGTTCTGTTTTGTCCATGGTTTCTCGCCACACAAAACATTTCTAAGGAACAACTCAGACATTACTGTCAGAAACAGATCTCTCTTTTTCTCTAGGTGGTTCCAGAATAATATTAACAATATCTTTTCCATATTTGATGCAATTTGTTAACTTACGAACAATTTATGACTTACCATAACTTCCCAGTTCCCTTCAAATAATTTAATACTTTAATTAGAGCAGTTCCATCAGGATTAACCCTCTTAATTAAAAATCACTTTAATTTTTGTCCTGGGAATACTGACATAATGCGGTCTGCCTTGCTTTTGGAAGGTATTGATCTTTTAGATAAGAAGTGTACTAATAAACATGTCCGACAGATAATTCAGCAAAGAAAGAAAATGATACCAAGGGGAAAATTATTTTGGGCTTCTCTTGTAGAGGACATAGATTGGCACAGGGCCTGGCTTTTACCTGGGAAATATTGTATCTCCAACAAGGTCAAAGAAATACATTTCAAAATTCTACACAAAATATATCCTGTCAACTACGACATCTCCAAATTCGTGAATATTGTTAGTTTGTGTTCTTTTTGTAGAAATGTTGATGAGACATCTCCCCATCTGTTTTTTGAGTGCCCTATAACTAAAAAATGTTGGTCGGATCTGGGCTCACACTTATTTGATCCTGCCAGTACTACATATTCTTTTTGCATGAAAGACATTATTTTTTACTATAATAATTCCACAAACAAACCCTTTGAATATATTGTCAATTTCATTATCCTGCAAGCCAAATATTTTATACATAAACAAAAGTTTGCAAGCTGCCCTCTTTCTTTTCCCCATATTATTACTGAATTAAGATCTCTCTTAACGTCCCTCAGTTTTGTTAAGAAAACAAACAAACAAAAAAACAAACAAACAAAAGTTTTTGAAATATTATAAATAATATTTTAAAGGAACGCTAAGTAACTAGATGCTTTCCTTTAATATACTGTATATTTTTCTCTGTCTTGTTGTCCTTAATTCCTGAAATCTGTTGTTGTTGTTGCTGTTGTTTTTTTTTTTTTACAATTCTTATGTCCTTGCAAAGACTGTCCTTTGTTGAATATTCTCCTGTATCCTAATCTGGTTTAATAACTGTTTTATATTTCTTGTATTATTGATCCTGAAGTTGTTGTAAAAAAAATTCTCATTAGTAATAAAAAAAAGAAAATAATAATAATAAAAAAGGCATCAACGGCACCATATGTGAATGAACTGCATGGACACAAGGCACAAGTGCGAATATTGTAGAGCAAGCAGTACAGGGGAAGATTTGGAAAATTGTCAAGTGAGTAATGACTCACATTTGGGTCTGTTACACATACACACAAAGCTATTTTATGGCTTTTTTTAAATAGTTCACCCAAAAATGTAAATTCTCTCATCATTTACTCACCCTCATGCTATCCCAGATGTGTCTTTTCTTTCTTCTGCTGAACACAAACAAACTGATTTTGGGTGAGAACAGACCAAAATGTAACTCCTTCTTCACTGTATATAATTATTCCTTACATTTAAGAGTGTTTTCTTGGCACTCAAAGTACATTACATAGTAGGCCTGTAGGAGGAATCTCCTCAAACACCACCAGTGTGCAGCATTCACCTGGATGATGCGACAGCAGACATAGTGCACCAGAACATCCACCACACATTAGAAAGTCTAGATTGGCCCCCTAAATTTTCCTTGTTCCCTCCCAGTCGGACAGCGAAACGACCAAGGGGGACCCTTCTGGTCAGATAAAGAGAGAACCTATTGCCCACCCTAAAGGCAAAAATGCCACCAAAGATCACATTCTAGTATCGCGTCCTCTGGTCCTAATGGTTAGTGTTAGAAAAGATAACCATGTTGGATTGTGGGCACTCCAGTGCTTGATGAATCGACTATAAATTTTAACATCATGCAGAACGACTCTGATTTAGAGCTGGCAACACCATCAGTTGTGACCTATAGTACTGTGCAAAAGTCTTAGGCACATAAGATGTTTCACAAAAACATTTGTCTTAAGATGGTTATTTATATCTACTACTTTAGTGTGTCAATAGGAAATATAAATGTTATACTCCCAAACATTTATTTTGCAAATAGAATATAAGAACAGGGAGCCCTGCAACAGATGGCATGGCTCTCACAGAGCCCCCCACTGAACATGGGGTCAGTCTGGGATTACACGAAGAGACAGAAGTAGTTGAGAGAGCCTAAATAAATAAAAGAACTGTGGCAAATTCTCCAAGAAGCTTGGAACATCCTATCTGACAACAACCAAGAAAAACTGTGTCCAGGTGTAAGTAGGAGAATTGGTGCTGTTTTGAAGGCAGAAGTGTTTACACCAAATATTGATTTAGCTCTTTTTCTATTTACTGGACTTTGTATGACATTGATTGATTAATGAAAACTATTTATGTCATTATTTTTTTAAGAAATCCTCACTTTCAAAGTTTTCATAAGTGCCTAAAACTTTTGCACAGTACTGTACCTACTCATGAGGAGGTAATGGCTGCCATACGGCTAACAAAGAATGGGAAAACTCCGGGCATATGTTGCATCACCGCGGAGATGCTGAAGTCAGGCGGTTCTTCCTGCATAGACTGGCTGATTCAGATCCACTGCAAGGTTTGGACTAGAGGGGAGATTCCTGAGGATTGTAAAAGAGGCATTATACTCCCATTCTACAAAGGCAAAGTAATCGCCTGGTCCAAGGGAAAATCTTCACCTTTTTACTCTTGTCAAGTGTCAAGAACCATCTACTGAGCAGACAATGAACAGAGCAAAGTGGCTTTACACCAGGCCGCTCCACACTGGACAGAATCTTTACCCTGAATCTGCTGACCAGGATAGAATTTCAACAGCCATTATGGATTGCATATGTGGATCTGAAAAGGGCTTTTGACTTAGTGGACCGGGCTGCTCTGTGGAAACTGATGTTGTCCATCTGCCTCCCTTCAAAGATCGTGGATTTGGTGAGGGAACTGTACATGGGCATGTTGAGTGCGGTACGGAACAAGGGCCCACAGTCTGACTGGTTTCCCATCAACGGCAGAGTTAGGCAAGGCTGCAGGATCCTCCCAATGGATCATATCATGGAAAGAACTGTCCACCATGGTTGTGCAGGAGTAACACTTGACAATGAAACATTTTCTGACCTGAATTTGCAGGCGATGTTGCCCTCCTTTTAGAGATGCTAGAAGTCTTTGACCTGTTCTTGGAGATTCTGGACGAGGAGGTATGCCAGCTGGGATTGGAAGTCAACTGGAATAAAACCATGGTCCATCAAATACCTGCCCTTCATCTGTGCCTATTGCCGGAAACTAGTTGGAGATCATTGAGTCCTTTACCTACTTGGGCTCGCTAACAGACAATACAGGATTATAGGAAAATTCTGATGAAAAGATGGCAGCGGTGTGTGTGGCCTTCCGTCTGCTCCCTGATGTGTCTCTTTGTCTATTTTAATGTGTCTTTGGTTCTTTTTATTCCAAGATGTCTCGCCGCTTATAGTATATGACTGTCAAACGCTATTAAATTTCCAATTTTGTACGGATGAGACACCTAAACATGTTCAGAGAGGCCAACAATACTTTCCTCCTCCCTTCCTGGCATCTCTACCTGCATGTTTGCGCCGCCCTCCTTGCTCTCTACCTGGGAAAAGATGCCGCAAAAGATGGGGAACACAGGGAGGTGCTGCTGTTAAGCTCAAGCTCCTGGTGTTATCAAACAAGGAGGTCCATCCTTGTTTGGTCTTCCCTACTCGTGATGTGGATTATAAACGTTTTATCACCTGGCGTTTCTCAGATCCTGTACGCTCTTGGAATATACGCATTGTTCTGCCTACCTTTGATCAGCGACCCTGGCACCACTCACCTCATCTTCGCCATGGCGGTGTGTGTGCGTGCCTTCTCCATTCGCTGTACCGGACCTCACAGTCGACTGATGTCCCGGTGCGGGTAAGGATGGCTTTGATCAATGCGAGATCAATGGTAAATAAAAGTTTTATTCTCAATGACTTCACTTCATGTGCCTTAGACTTCCTGTTTGCCACTGAAACGTGGCTTACTACTGGGGATTTGAACCCTTTTTCAGAAGTACTACCTGCTTACTGCAAATTTTTTAATTCCCCGTGAGCTGCGAGACGGGTGGAGGGCTGGCCTCTATGTTCAAAGACAGTTTTTCCTGTTGGCTTTTAATGACAGATGCATATAACAGTTTTGAATTACAACTCCTGGTTCTGGGCTCTGTCAATCCCTTGGTGATTGTGCTGGTATATCGACCCTCGAAACCTCACAAAGACTTTCTCACTGAATTCTCTGTCTTATTAAGTGGCATTTTGCCTAAGTTTGATAGGTTTTTAATTCTTGGGGATTTTAATGTGCATGTGTGTTGCCCATCCAACCCTCTGGCGAAAGATTTCATTAGGCTTATTGACTCTTTTGATTTAGTCCAATTGGTGAAAGACCCTACTCATACACAGGGTCATACACTTGATCTTGTGTTGGCTCATGGTTTTTCTGTGCTGGACATTGAGTTGGGTGATAACAGCTTCTCAGATCATAAACCTATATTATTTACTGCTCCTGTGTCATCTCCTGCTGTCAAATCCTACAAACCCGCCTGTTTGACTTGGAGACTGTTCTCTTCCACCAGTGCTACTTTCTCTTCAATGTTCAAGGAGTCTTCTCAATCTTTGCTCTCCTTCCCAGCTGATCAAAGTGCAGAAGAGCTCCTGGGTTGTATTAATGATGTCTGCACTAACATCTTGGACTTGGTAGCTCCTCTAAAGCCTAAACTCCATAAACCTAAGTTTATGCCTTGGTTAAATGATACCACTCACGCTCATAGACAGGCTTGTAGAAGGGCTGAAAGAAGATGGAAGAAAGACAAGCTCCAGATCTCGTATGAAATGTTAAAGGACTCCCTATCTTAGTATCAGAAAGCAGTCAGATCGGCTAAGTCTGTGTACTTATCTGATCTTATTGATAAAAATTGTCACAGACCTAGAACTCTTTTCAATACTATAAATGCTTCTGTGAATCCGCCTATTTGTAATTATCCCTCTGAGTCAACAGATATGTGTGAAAGCTTCTGTCAGTTCTTTGTTTATAAGATAAGGAAAATTAGACAAAATATTAGTCCAACTTCCTATGATCCTGCTGTGTGTTGGGCCTCATGTATTCAGATAGAAGACAAAGGCAGGCCTAACACAGTCGTAAAAACCTAACTCAGGCCCCCACATTCCAAGTCGTAAATTATACTGATAAAAATCGCACCAAAATCAAACAAAGGGAGTCCAAAACAGACTACAAATCCCATGAAGCCTTGCTCACTAAAGGATCGAACTCTCAACTCCTATTGGATGAGGCACACAACAGAACGCACCTCAAACCATGACATCATCAGGAGTTGAAATACCCTGAAATGCTTTCGGGATTTGCTTCCAGCAACTTTGCTTGCAGTGTGTGGACGCAGTTCATCGCTGCTCTCATGTGCAACCTCGTGGCACAAGGAAGTAACGTCCGACTTGAAACTGTAGCCATACAATCTCCATCTCGCTGGACGAGTTGAGATTACTCTGTGTTCAACCGAACACTCTAACGGATCCGAAGGAGACCGCCGAGCAATTCGCATCTTCATCCGTTTGCCTACAGAAGTGAAGAGATTAAAGATTTCTCTTCCATCTTCAATCAAGTCGACATTTCTGAGTTCTCCGCCAGCCCGCCGAGAATCAACAGCCATACTGCCTGCCAACAGAGCGAGGAAAGGCCTCCCATCATCACCCGAGCCTCAAGGAACCGGGTCAGAGTTAAAGGACGGAGTAAAACACATTCTACCTGTGTCCTCATGCGATTCAAGTAAGAGGTTTACGTCTGGGCAGAGATAGAATATTATAGTGTGTTATTCTTGTGTTTCAAGGTTTTTTTTTGCTTGTACAGTTTACGGACCGCCATGTCCACTCATTATTAATACTCAGGGTATTAATTATCACAAATTTGTTTTGCTGTATTGTGGTCCAACCAAATTGGATTGTTGTGCAATTTCGCCATCGCGGGTGAGACAGCAACTGAGTTCATCCATTAAAGAGTCAAAGAACACGGGACTTTTACGAGCCGTCCACCGCGTCTCTGAGTGATAAACTAACAGCTGCTTTCTCTCCCACTATTGCAAAATCGGCTTTAGGGCTGTCATTTAATTCTCTCTCTCTCTCTCTCTCTCGTACTAACCACACACTCACACACACACACACACACACACCTTATGTGTTATAGGATTATTTTTATTTCCATATCTAATCATATCACTGTTTAGTTTGTAGTTGTAAGTCGGAAGTTTATTGACTGCATTGTATTAATTATTAATTGATATTACGGCATAAATATACTTTGTTTATATTACAAAGAGAAGTGTTTTGGTTTGTTTTGCATATGCCTGTGTCATGCTGACGGGATGTCAGTGCTCGGATTCAAACCTTCATTCATTGTTTTTTTCCCGAAAAGCAATATTCTTCGGATGCCGATTTTCCTAAGAAAACAATCTAATATTGAGACTGTTTTACTATCTGGTTATTAGTCCCTGATTTCAGGGTGGTGCCCCGTCAATGTTAATCCTTATTAATATTCTATTGATTTTTGATAATTGATAATTATCTTTGATGATTGTTGAATTTGAATGATCAATAAGCTAGTGTTAATTTTAATTAATGTTTCATCGATGTTAACAATTAACGATTATCTTTGATAATTGTTGATTTAAAGGATTAAAAAAAGCTAACATTGATTCTCATCAATGTTCTATTGATTTTAATAATTAATAATTATCTTTGATAATTATTAATTATTGCTAATAACCAAACTTGCTCCTAAACGTAGCACACTACATTTACTGGAGCCCCATATGAGGTTTTAATGAGTTAGATTCAATTGATTAATTTAAATATTAATTAATAACTAAAGAAATAATTATTAATTATTTCTGATAGTAACACTGATCTAAACAACCAGTAAAGCCCTACATGTGTGTTCAAACTGTATTGGTATTTTTAGCCATTTCAATTCGGTTCCCTTTCTGTTTTTACGGGAGATTGTTAACCAACTAAAGCCTACAGGGTCTCCATGTGATGTCATCCCCCCACATTTTCTCAAACAAGTTTTTGATGTTCTAGTTTTTATCAATAGGTGCCTGGAACCAGGAATTGTACCTGACTGTTCAAAAATCTGAATCTGGATCCTACAATATTATCTAATTTTAGCCCCATCTCTAATATTTCATTTTTATCCAAAGTTATGGAGAAAGTGGTTCTTCACCAATTGCAGAGCTTTTTGGTTGATAACAAGGTCTTTGATATATTTCAATCAGGTTTTAGAAAACTTCATTCGACAGAGACGGCACTTGTAAAAGTTTTAAATGATGTCTTAATAGCCATTGATTCTGGTGACTCGGTTGTCCTGGTTCTTTTAGATTTAAGTGCTACATTAAATACAGTTGACCATGATATCCTTCTTTCTTGGTTAGAGCATTTTGTGGGCATTAGAGGAACTGCCCTAAGTTGGTTCCAATCATATCTTAAAAATAGAAGTTTCTCTGTAAACATAGGAAAATTCCATTCAAGTGTTGCTCCCCTGACTTGTGGGGTCCCACAAGGCTCTATTTTGGCCCCCATATTGTTTTCTCTTTATATGCTTCCCTTAGGCTCCATTTATTTTAAACATGGCTTGTATTATCACTGCTATGTGGATGATACACAAATGTATCTGCTCCTGGAGCATAAAAATGGCTTAGACTCTCTCGTTGCCTGTCTTTCTGATGTTAAGGCCTGGATGTCTTTAAGTTTCTTAAATTTAAATGAGAGTAAAACTGAGATCATCGTGTTTGGCTCTTCAGAAGCCCCTAAAACTTCTAATTTAAATTTTGGTGTTTTATCCTCTTCAGTTAAAACTTGTGTGAAACATTTGGGGGCCTTTTTTGATAGTGCCCTTAAATCTGACAAGCAAATTAACTCAGTTGTAAAATCCAGTTTTTATCAGTACTGAGTACTGGCTAAAGTGAAGTCCTTTCTGTCCATCAAGCACTTCGAAACAGCGATACTTTTATCACCTCTAGACTGGACTATTGTAATTCCCTATATTTGGGAATAAACATTTCTTCCATTTCTAGATTACAGATGGTTCAAAATGCAGCTGTGAGACTTTTAACGGGTGTCAGTAAACGTGAACATATTACTCCTGTTTATGTACTCTGTTTTAGTGTCTTTACATTGGCTTCCTGTCCATTCTAGAATTGATTTTAAAGTGCTTTTGCTTGTATTTAAATCCTTAAATGGCAGAGCCTACCTCTCCGATCTTTTGTGAACACTGTCCAGGAAGAGCTCTTAGGTCTGCCAACCAGAGTTTATTAACTGTTCCTAAGTCAAAGCTAAAATCTAGGGATGATCGAGCGTTCGCCATAGCCGCACCTAAACTTTGGAACAGCTTACCGACTTACATTAGAACTGCTCCAACTCTACATATTTTTAAATCTAAGTTAAAAATGCATCTTTTCTCTCCAACTTGTGATGTTCTCTGTTGTTTTTATTTTATGTCTTTGGGTCTATATTATTATGTTTTATTGTGGGTTTTATTGTATTTAAAAAGTTCTTGCGAACACATTGTACAGCACATTGGTCAGCTGTTGTTGTTTTTAAATTGTGCTTTATAAATAAAATTGATGATGATGATGATGATACAGAAAGCAGTGAACCTGAGGTCTCCAGGTGAATTGGCAGTGTTTTTATGTCACCGACAAGAAACATCTGTGCCCGGTTGCATAAAGCACCTTAAGTGTAATTTTTCTTTAAGATCACCCTAAAGTTTCCCTTAATTCTAAGGGTGTTGCAGGAAATAACCCTAAAGTGTTTACTTAAGGGTTTTTATAGGTAATTTCGCCCTTAAAAACAGTTAATGTTGCATAAAGCCCCTTAACTGCCATTTTCCTAAGTATTACTTAAGGTTAGGAAAACTTCACCTGAAGTATAGGTTAAGAGTTACAAGGTTTCTAAAAATTAAGAAATGGCTACGTTTATACAAACAATTGAAGAGTATAGTGTGCCAAGGTGAATTTTTCGCGACAGGGAGAATTCAGTTTAGACCATTTTAGCTATGAAAAACTGTTGCAAGAGTACTGATTTGATGGTCACGCAATATGAAAAATTGCTAACAAGCTGGGCGGCAATCTAAAAAGAATACACACAAACCAGAAGTGTGCCCAGTATTATCTGCTCTATGCATCTTTATCAACTGTATGAATGGATGCATTAAAATCATTCCGCAAGTTCAGTTGCAATATACCGCAATTTTTATACTGTATATATCCTACACCCCTACTGACCACCACTAATATTCTTAATTTGGGTTGGAAAAATATTTGGCAAAAATCATAAAGGTGCTGTGAAAACTAACAGGTGACATGTGACAATGCCGTTTATGTGCTGCTTCAGATGAGGTCAGACAACAGTTTGCACATTAATAATGATACTGAGAAACTTTATGATATGATTTATAATAAAATAAAATGAAACTTTATAATAATTTAAAACATCTTTATAATATGTTTTTTATGTTAATTTTAAAGTTAAAGTATTTTCTGTGTGGTAAAATTGCCCAAGTGTTGGTCGGGACATTTCCGGCCTTCTGAAAGTTGGCAGAGACAGGTCGTGTCCAAGGTAACAGCAGAATTTTATTACAGTAAAACCTTGCTTACTGTAGGAAATCCCTTAATGGTTTCCCTTACCTAAGAGAAGTGTATAAGGGATTATATGCAACACCCTCAAGTCATTCCCTCAGGTAAGGGGAAATCACACTTAAAGTGTTATACTTAAGGGAAAAACTTTAGGTGTTTTATGCAACTGGGCAATGGTCCTTAACTACAACACTTAACTGGAACTTGATGCATTTCACCAGTGGTATTTGAGAAGAATATTGGAGATATCCCATCTCAAGCGTACAACAAACACCGAGATCTTCAGATGCACAGGAGAAGGGCCGATTTCAGTCAATAGCCGTAGCAGGCGACTACAATATTTTGGACGTGTCGCTCAATCGGCATCCAAAGAGGACCATGCAAGAGCACTATACACCATCATAAATGGTCTCCCAAAGACCTGGAAATGGCCTCTGGGCAGACCGAGAACAATGAGGACAATAGTTATCGAATCTGATCTTGCCCCACTCAGTTTCGGTCTCTTATTGCCTGGAAGCAAGCTCAGGACAGAGAGAGTTGGCAGTGTACAGTGGAAAAGGCTACGCTCCTTTAGTGGGCACGCCGATGATGATGATCAGCTTTAACATTTTCACATAAAATGATACTGTATAAACAGTATGTATATATATATATATATATATATATATATATATATATATATATATATATATATATAAACACACATATATATATATATATATATATATATATATATATATATATATATATATATATATATATAGATAGATAGATAGATAGATAGATAGATAGATAGATAGATAGATAGATAGATAGATAGATAGATAGATATATAGAACAAGACATTAGGCACAAAATACACTGTTTGTTCTATGGACTGTATGTTGTCTATGAATGTGCATTCTTCACTAACCAATGAAATCCTTCACATACACTCATATGGTAAAGTAGCTGCTGGATAATGTTTAGCTTTCGTGTTAAACATGATGGGTGAGAGGCGGTATTTTCTTTGGCAAAGATTTTGATCATATCTTTCCTTCTCTCTCTCTCTCAGAGAGAGAGGTTTGAATAGACAGAATGGCGCCCGGTTGCCTCTGTGTACATTAAGGACAGACACGAAGTTCTTGGCTTTGAGAGGAGACCTATATCGGGCGTCGATTTTGGTAGATCTGGATTCTCTGAGCTGCTCTGAAAGGAATCCCATTGTCTGGCTTCCAGTGAGTTCCCAGGACTTGCCTTGTCTAAATAAGCCATGACAGAGTGGACTCCCTCCTGCAATAGCCCCTCTGACTTACTTATCTCTGGCAGACTCACTTTCAACACAAACCAGTGCCGTCTCTCTGTCACACAGCCTAATCTGTAATGTCATGGTTTACTCCCACTCTCTCCAAAACTGGCACTATTTTGTTCAACACCATCATGATCCTGTAAAATTGATAGAGTGAGAACAGAGGGAGCATTCACACCATCAGAGCAATCAGCATTACATATGCACTTGGCCACACATTTTTCTGCAGAGAAGTTTACTGTGTTAACTCCAATTACATATATATATGTGAGTGACCAGTCTTTGCATAACTCAGCATGTAGTTTACAGACATACTGTCCCAAAAAGTATTTGTAAACCTAAGTCACCCTTAAACATGTATGAATGTCATTGCATTACATAACAAAATATCCAAAAATATTCCTATTTCATGTGCCATTTATTTTAAAGAAACATAGCACAAGCACACTTTTCTATCTATCTATCTATCTATCTATCTATCTATCTATATATATATATATATATATATACACATTTAAAACCTAATAAACGTCTTTTTGTGAAATAATTTATATATATATATATATATATATATATATATATATATATATATATATATATATATATATAAATGTATAAGGATATATATATATATATATATAAATTATTTCACAAAAATGTGTTTATTAGGTTTTAAATGATAAAATAATAGCTGTAATCTTCCAAATGAAGACAAAAAGTATTTGGACACTTTCTGGTTGTCAAACTTTGTGGGCCATGTCTATAGTTAATGTTATGACCTACCACTAAGATGCATCGATATGAAAATTTTTGACATACCGATACATATTTTAACAAAAATCTATGGGCCAATACCTAGATTTTGCAAATTACTCGCTTTATATTTTGTCATTGTGGCAGCGTGGTCGAGCGCCCGTCTGGAGAGAGAGAAAGCGGTAAGGGCGCTTACACCTGAGCGAAATTATGTCTAACACCTGTTCTAATTCCAGTGAGCTTGGAGACAGCAGCATATAAACAGCCACGCCACTGCCAGAAGAGAGAGAGTGAGTCTGGCACGAGAGTCTCACGGTGAAGCTACTGAGTTCGTGACGCTACAGAGTTGTGATAAAGACTTTGTGATGATTAAGAGGCTGTGACTAGGAGCAAGAAGAAGTTACTGTGCCAGTTGTGACTGTGTTATCCCTAGGTTTGTGATTAAAAGCTCATCTGAGACCTGAACCTTCCTGTCCCAGTGATCTCATTCCATCACACTGGTGCCGAAACCCGGGAATTGTAGTACGCCCCATGGAGACCTCCCATGTGGCCGAGATCCTCCAGTCCCTCGCCAGCCTGCATCAGTCCAACCAGCAATCCCTGCTTGAGCTACGCCAAGACCAGGAAAAACGTTTTTTTGAGATCCTGCGAGCTCAAGCAGAGAACTGGCTCATGATCTGGAGCCTCCTCGGCCAGGAGAGAGAGCAAGCGGCGACCCTGGACCACCACAGCCAACTGCCTCCCCCCACACTCCTGAAGATGGGCACGGAGGACGATGCCGAGGCCTTCCTTGATTTATTTGAAAGGACCATGGAGATCTGGGCCTGGCTGCGTGACCAGTGGGTGGCCAGGCTCCTCCCACTACTGTCCAGGGAAGCCCAGCTTGTGGCCCAACAGTTGCCGGTAGCTAATCTCCTGGCCTATGATGACCTCAAAGAGTCCATCCTGTAGTGGGTGGGTCGTAGCCTGGAACAGTATCGCCAACTGTTCCGGACCTTGAAGCTGGGGAAGACTGACCGCCCGTTTGCCTTTTCCCAATGGCTCCAAGACATGTGCCGGAAATGGCTGCTGGCGGGGAATCGTGACATCGGGGGAGTGTTCGACCAGGTGGTACTGGAACAGCTGATTCATTGACTACCGCAGGGGACAGCGGAGTGGGTCCAGTGCCACCACCCGGCATCGCTGGAGGAAGCTGTCCAGCTTACGGAGGACCACTTGGTGGTGTACCCAAGGGCGGAAGAGCCCTCCTCTCTCTCTCCCTCTCTTCCCCCTCCCCCTGTGTGTTCCCCCCATCCCTCTCACTCTGCTCTCTCCCCAGAGCCCATTCCTGCCCTGTGGAGGCGGGGAGCTCTGCCACCAAGGCCAGTTCCTCCCCGACACCCCACAGGCTGCCCCCGACCGAGCCGGAGTGTATCGGATACCAGTAAGAATCAAGGGGGGTACTCACCAAGCATTGCTGGACACAGGTTGTAATCAAACCATGGTCCACCAATGCTTGGTTCAATGCGAGGCATTGGGCACCGCTAAAAAAGTGAGGGTGCGGTGTGTGCATGGGGATATTCACAAATACCCTATGGTGACCCTGGTGATTACATTTCGGGGAACAAATCATAGAGTGGAGGCCGCGGTTAGTTCCCGCCTCACCCATCCGCTGATTTTGGGGACTAATTGGCCTGAATTTGGAAACGTATTAAAGGGAATATGCGTGGATGGGTCCTGCACAAGAGTGTGGAAATGTGAAGTGTGCGATGCTCTGGCAGGGGAGGCGGAGGCGGAGCCAGGGCTGTCTTCGACAGCTCCACATCAAGATGACGTGAGGGGAGAGGCTCCCGCCCCTCCCATCCTCAGGGGATTTCCCGAAGGGGATTTCCCTCTGGAGCAGTAGCGAAACGAGACTCTCAAGCACGCCTTCAACCAAGTGAGAGTAATTGATGGTCAGCCGCTCCGGCCGAGTGTCACACTTTCATATCCCTATTTTACAATTATAAATGAGCAGTTGTATAGAGTGACGCAGGGCACTCAAACAAAAGAAGATACAACCCAGCTCTTAATACTGTGGAGACGCCAGGATATGCTATTCCAGGTGGCTCACTGTAATCCGATGGCGAGACACCTAGGGGAAAGGAAGACACTGAACCGCTTAATAGCCCATTTTTATTGGCTGGGCATTGGTGGCAATGTCTGCAGGTGGTGTGCAGCATACCGTGAATGTCAGCTGGTGAATCCACCGGCCACCCCAAAAGCGCCATTGCGCCCCCTTCCATTGATCGAGGTCCCCTTCGAGAGAATTGGCATGGACCTCGTCGGGCCATTAGAGCGGTCAGCATGCGGACATCGCTTTGTATTATTCCTAGTGGATTATACAACGCGATATCCGGAAGCAGTGCCTCTGCACAGCATCTCAGCACGTAGTGTTGCGGAGGCATTCTTCAAGATAATCTCTTGGGTGGGGATTCCGAAAGAAATCCTCACCGACCAGGGCACAACTTTTATGTCATGGGCACTACGCGAGCTTTATGAATTATTGGACATTAAGGCGATACGCACCAGTGTCTACCAAGCTCAAGAACGGCAGAGCTGACTGTATAAAAGGGGTACTCGGCTGCGGGAATTCGCACTGGGAGATAAGGTACTTGTGTTACTACCCACGTTGAGCTCCAAATTACTCGCCAAGTGGCAAGGACACTTTGAGGTCACACGATGAGTGGGGGATCTCAATTATTAGATAAAGCGAACCGATAGAGGGGGAGCATGTCAAATATATCACCTCAACCTCCTGAAATTATGGAGGGAGGCGGTCCCTGTGACGTTGGCTACGGTAGTTCCAGAGAGGGCAGAGCTCGTGCCGGAGGTGAATACAAAACCTAATCATAACTTGCGAAGACCACCTCTCACTATACCAGCTCGCAGGAGTTGCCAACTTGCAACAGGAATTTGCAGACGTGTTCTCCCCTCTACCAGGTCATACGAACCTCATCCAGCACCACATCGAGACCGAACCGGGAGTGGTGGTACGTAGCTGTCCCTATTGCTTGCCCGAACACAAAAAGAAAATAGTTCTGGAGGAATTGGATGCGATGCTTGATATGGGGGTAATAGAGGAATCCCACAGCGATTGGTCCAGCCTGGTTGTTATGGTGCCTGAGAATGATGGGTCTGTACAGTTCTGTGTGGATTATAGAAAAGTCAACGCGGTGTCTAAATTTGATGCATACCCGATGCCCCGCGTTGATGAGTTGCTCGATCGGTTAGGTACTGCTCGATTTTATTCGACATTGGATTTGACAAAGGGTTATTGGTAGATCCCCTTGACACCAATTTCCCACGATAAAACTGCCTTCTCCACGCCGTTTGGATTGCACCAATTTGTGACGCATCCTTTAGGTTTGTTTGGGGCCCCGGCCACATTTCAGCGTCTCATGGACCAAATCCTCAGACTGCATTCAGCTTATGCCGCTGCCTATCTAGAAGATATTATCATTTACAGTAATGATTGGCAGTGGCACATGCAGCATCTGAGGGTGGTCCTGAGATCGCTGCGGCAGGCGGGACTCACAGCAAACACCAAGAAGTGCACGATTGGGCAGGTGGAGGTACGGTATGTGGGGTTCCACTTGGGTCATGGGCAGGTGCGTCCCCAAATTGACAAGACTGCAGTGATTGCAACCTGCCCGCGACCCAAGACCAAAAAGGGGGTGAGACAGTTCCTGGGGCTGGCTGGCTATTACAGGAGGTTTGTACCTAATTATTCGGACGTTACCATCCCACTGACTAATCTCACTAAAAAGGGGGCTCCAGATGCGGTCCAGTGGACGGAGCAGTGCCAACAGGCCTTCACGCAAATTAAAGCCGCACTTTGCGGGGGGCCACTTTTGCATGCACCTTATTTCTCTCTCCCTTTCCTATTACAGACGGACGCTTCAGACAGAGGACTGGGGGCCGTACTCTCGCAGGTGGTGGAGGGGGAGGAGCGCCCGGTGCTGTACATCAGCCGCAAGCTCTCCTTGAGGGAGACCAAGTACAGCACTGTGGAGAAGGAGTGTCTGGCCATCAAGTGGGCAGTCCTCATCATCTGCTCCTACCTGCTGGGGCAGGCCTTCACCCTCTGCTCGGACCATGCCCCACTCCAATGGCTCCACCGCATGAAGGATACCAACACGTGGATCATTCGTTTGTATCTGGCTCTCCAGCCCTTTAAATTCAAGGTGGTCCACAAACCGGGGGCGCAGATGGCTGTCGCCGACTTCCTTTCCAGAAATGTGGGGGGGAGTGGTAGACAGGCCGGATGGCTCCCCGGCCTGAGTCGGACGGTGGGGGTATGTGGCAGCGGGGGCGTGGTCGAGCGCCCGTCCGGAGAGAGAGAAAGCAGTAAGGGTGCTTACACCTGAGCTAAATTATGTCTAACACCTGTCTCTAATTCAGTGAGCTTGGGGAGAGCGGCATATAAACAGCCACGCCACCGCCAGAAGAGAGAGAGAGAGTCTGGCACGAGAGTCTCACGGTGAAGCTACTGAGTTTGTGATGCTACAGAGTTGTGATAAAGACTTTGTGATGATTAAGAGGCTGAGACTAGGAGCCTGTGATGCTAAAGAGTTTGTGAAGCTGAAGAAGTTACTGTGCCAGTTGTGACTGTGTTATCCCTAAGTTTGTGATTAAAAGCTCACCTGAGGCCTGAACCTTCCTGTCCCAGTGACCTCATTCCCTCACACTCATCAATTCACTGTTTAGCTAAGCAATTATGAGAGGTAAAAAATATATTTTATTGTTCTAACAATAAAGCATTTCCATTGAATTGCTTAGATCTGTTGAAAACATGACAGGCCAAAATTAAGACAGCCACAAAGAAATACAAGATAAAAAGATTAAAAAATATGTTATAACATGACAATTGATGTGGAGAAAAAAGTTATTTTGCACTTCTAAAACATTTTTACATTTCTGTTTTTGCAGTTCTAATCTATAGAACTCACATTTTACATATTATTATAGATCATTACATATTCATATTATGCATATCGACATGCTTTTTAATTTTATTTATTTAGGTAGGGATTTCTTTCTAATACACAGAAACAAAGATTATAAAACGTATTCAATGCAACAAATTTACGCAATTAATTATATGTAGCCAAGTGGAGAAATTTCATGTAATTTAACTCTAGTCATAAATTGGACGTGGCACCTTTAAGAACCGGAGATTTCCGACACCAGAGTTTTGTGACACCTGCTTTCTGGTACTCCTTGTGTTGCGGATGTGTGCTGGTTAGAGATGTGAGAACTTGTATTGCACAAGAGAGCTCCCGGTTTTGTTCATCGGTTGAGAATTAATTGGGTAAATATCAAATTTGACACAAAATGCTGATAAATTTCATTAAGTATGTGTTCAGAAGAGTTGTTTGTTAAAATGTTTGTTATGGGTTATTTTTGAAGGATGCATATGGACTGCATGTGTGGAGTTTGACCACGTTTTGGTGCACATGCAAGGACTGGGTATGTACATTTAGAATAAATCATATCTTATTGAATGATTTATAGCCCAGAGTGTTTTTCAATTTAGTGAATAAGTGTAATATGTGTTATATGTGAACACATGTCTAATGAGATTCTAGTGTCTAACCCTAGTCTAGTTTAACACTAACTGTTATACATGTCCTTAAAGCCTGATTAAAAATGCATAAAATGCTTTGAGTGATTTAAGCATGTGTTAAATGCATAAAATACTGTGTGTTTAAGAATGTGTTAAATGCATAGAATGCTTTGAGTGATTTAAGCATGTGTTAAATGCATAAAATGCTGTGAATGATATAAGCATGTAATAAGGTGATGTATGCTGATGTATATGGGTAGGCTTATGCCCTGTTTGTATTTTCTTTTTACATTAGTCTCTACCTTATTTCAGTTTCTGTATTTTCTTTATTTTTATTTTTTAATTCAATACGGCCCCATTGACCGCAGTTTCTTTTATTTAATTTTTTTATAAACAGCCATCAAAATAAAACCCCAAAAGATATTTTTGTATTCTGTGTTGTTTCTTTACAACCCACCGGCTACATATAAATAAACCACTGGTTTTTCATTTCAGCTTTTTCACACTTATGACCAGTATGCTGATGGTTTTAATATGGCCAATAATTGACCGATATATATTGGTGGCCGATACATTGGTGCATCCCTAGTTAAAACCAATCTAAAGCAATTGCAAAAATGGCTGAAAAAGGAAAGTTAGAAAATGTATCATTATTTGTTTGCAGATGCCACTTGGTTTGAATTTGATTTAGATTTTGATACCTAATACAATAATATTTATACATTTGAATTGTGGCTTAAGTGTTTAAATGTGTTTTGGGAAACCATTTAGCAATAAGTTTCTACAGTATATAAACCACACTCTCTCTCTTTCTCTCTCTCTCTCTCTCTCTCCTCTCTCTCTCTCTCTCTCTCTCTCTCTCTCAACTCCTCTCTATCTTCTGTTGTGTGCATAAACCGATGTTTTGGAAACATAATCTATAGTTCAGAGCCCCTCTGTGTGTGCACCTGTGGAAGAGGGCATTGTCAGCCCAGGTAGAGTCGGACCCCTTGACAACATGTTCGCACACAAAAAAGCAAAAAACACACTGCGTGGGTCTAGTCCTAAAATAATCCCCCAATGATACTGTTGCCTTGCTTTATAGGATCTCTGCTGACAGACAATCTGTTCCATCTTATGTGTATTGGCTTGAGACTTTAATACTTACTTTAAGCAAACTGTAGTTCTTCCGTTTGTTTACACACTAGTAGTCAAACACTTTTCTATTATACAGTTGACAGTCAAGGGACAGTGAATGATTTCAGGGAATATTAAGATTCAACTTGACAAATTGGTTTCTAAGTCCCACTGTAAGGGGCTGTTCACACAGCACAGGACACACTCTTGGGTTAAAAATAATACATGTGTGCAACAAAATAGAAAAGTATGCAGGGGTCTCGAGTTGAGACGTGTTTTTAAAGGGGTCATGACATGAGAAATCAAATGTTCCTTGATATTTTGACATATAAGAGGTCATTGTACTATAAAAACATACTGTAAGTTTTAGAACTCAAAACTTCCTCCTTACTGCAAAAAGAGCTTTTGTTTAAACCAAGCCGGCAAAATGATTCGTTCTCTAGTTCCTCCACATTGTGATGCCACTCTGTGGTAGACATTTGCATCTGACCATCTCCACAACACATCAACACCTACTTTACCTGATCAGTTCCATAGCCTGCCCAATAGTGGTGAGCAGTGAGATGACAATTGGAGAGCTGTCAGTCAACAAGCTAATCAAAACAGTGGGCGTTTACTGTCAAGTCTTAAAGAAGCAGCACCAAAACCAAACATTTTAAAATGAGGGTGGAAAATTATGTTTTACAAATTTTTGACTGCATTTGTGCAAATATTTAATATTATAAGTGAACCACAAGGAACATATTAAAATAATAAAAAAAGGCATTTATGTCCCCTTTAAAAGTTCATTTCTGTTCCACTAGTATTACCAAAGCGAACTGCAAAAACTCACCCTGTTGGCCATTGGCCAGCAAGCGGATATTTCTACCCCAAACTCGCAGCATTAATTGATCTAATATTGTGATGTCCAGCTGGTCGTGATGCTTAAACAAACCAAGCAATATTCTGAAAGTGACACAGAGCAAACAGTGTTTACAGTTTTAGCAGCTTACAGTTTCATCAACACATGAATGGCTTAGGCTATTTATAGTTGTCTCTGCATTTTATGCTGGCAAAGGAGAAAGTATTGTAAAAGTTTTTAAAAAACTACACATATCAACTTGACACAGAAATGTAATGCTCATAGTGCAAGATGCTAAAAAAAGACAACAGCCGAAAAAATCTGTCAAGGCATGTGTACATAGGCAAGCAATTCTAAAATAGTGCAGACGGAACATGAAAATGTGTCCTGTGTGAACAGCCCCTGACATACCTTCAATACTTACAGCTGAGAGGGGCTGATGACAAGTCTTCAGTTAATTTTGACAGATTACCTGGAAGCCTTGTGGGTCTGTAAGTTGTGTAGGTACACACTTGAGACAGACAAAAACCCTGAAAGCTGTTTGAAAGCACACCTGGCCTTCCTTTCTGTTCCCTTCCATCCACTTGTGCTGAAGGCTGCTGTCTATCTGCCTGTCTCTGACTTCTCTTCATTTTGATGAACCTCCTGGCCAAACCGAGAGACATCTCAGTTGTCTCAGTTTGTGCATTGATGTCATTTAGGTTAATGAATCTTTTAGACTGTTTCTTTTTTCAGACACTTACATGGCACTTTATTTTGCAACGCAGAAGTTAGCAAACGGTTGCATTTCCAGCAGGTGTGAGAAAGTTCCGTTGTTATTAGCCACATTATAAATATCTAGGAGATTAATAGAATTTAGTGATGTGAGCTTATAAATTACGGATTGTCTATTTGCACCCCGGTGTAAATAGTATCTGCCACACAGTGCAGCTATTTACACCCCAATAGTCTAGTGGAACCTCAGAAATATACGACAAACTAAACAATATGTGTTGCTGCTGTTGCATGAGGTGTAAAGACGGTGTTTGAATGTGCAGTGTTGTCCTAGCGACCGGGGTTCGAATCCATGTTTTGTCACACTCTTTTTCCCATCCGATTTCCTGTTTCCACTTTTAATATTTCCTTTAATACTACTTAAAATAATAGATAAAAAATTAATATAAATATTTCATTGCAGTGATTTGGTCATTGTGAATGTCGGGGAGTGCAGAGAAGGATTTTATCCGGAGGCGTGGTCTGTCGATCGCACTCGTTCCCGCGGCTCAGCGTCACTTGTGTGTAGATTGTATCACTGATTACTAATATTGCAGCAACCATGTTTTTTTTTTTGGCAGAAACCATAGTTTTAATGCAATTAACTATTTTGTTAGTACAATAATATTGTGGTAATAGAGTAACCATGGTTAATTTTTTTGGTTACTGTAAATTTACAAAAAAATACCATGCTGTAAAACCAAGGTTATTTTTTTCTAAGGTTAACTTCCTCCTTACTGCAAAAAGAGCATTTGTTGAAACCAAGATGCCAAAATGGCTCGTTCTCTACTTCCTCCACATTGTGATATCACACTGTGGTAGACATTTGCATCTGACCACCTCAACATATCAATAACCTTATCACTTCTGCTGCCCCGCCCAGTAGTGGTGAGCAGTGAGATGACAAGGAGAGAGCAGGTAAGTCAATAGCAGAGAGCTAATCATAACAGTGGGCGTTTACTGTCAAGTCTTAAAGGAGAAACTGCACCAAAACCAAGCATTTCTTACAGAGGGTCAGAATAAGGGCAGAAAATTATGTTTTACAAACAAATTACTGTTTTTATGCAAAAACTTTACTAATATTATATGTAAACCTCAAGGAACATATTAAAATAATCAAAAAAGGCATGTCATGACCCCTTTAAAGAGATGATAATAAAATCTGCTTCTTTCTTTACTGAGAGTGTGATGATGCATTATTTTCGTGTCTTCATGAAAACCTCCCTTTATATGATCTGCGTTACTATTTACTATACACCTCTAAGAAAGAGAGAATGTTCTCTGAAACGTAAGGAGAGACTAATGCATTTATTATTTTGCATAAAAGTAATTTATAAGACTCCAGTGGTTAAATACATGTCTTCTGAAGCGATATGATGTAACACATCAATATTTAAGTACTTTTTTATTATAAATTCTACTTCCTGCCAAGTAGATGGCGATATGCATGAAGAATGCGAATTGCCAGAAACACAAGAAGAACAATGTAGAAGTGAAAGTGGAGATTTATAGTAAAAAAGGACTTAAATATTGATCTGTTACGCACCCACACTTATCATATTGCTTCTGAAGCTATGGATTAAACCACCGGTGTTTTATGGATTACTTTTATGCTGAGGAGCTTCAAACATTTGGTACCCATTCACTTGCATTTTATGGACCCATAGAGCAGAGATATTTTACTAAAAATCCTTATTTGTGTTCAGCAGAAGAAAGAAAGTAATACACAGCTGAGATAGCATGAGGTTGAGTATATGATGAGAGAATTTTCATTTTTAAGTGAGCTATTCCTTTAATGTGGCAGAGATTGTTTAGCCCAAGATGGACTATTTGTATTTAAATGAATGAGAGAAATATGAATGCCTAATATGGCGGGTGTAGAAAAGGAAGTCCCACCTTACAGGTATAAGAGCCAGTCACCTTTCACATACAGACATACAGGTATCAGTCAACTCGGGAATGTGCATGCGCATTAGCTGATACAGCCTGAAAAATAGCATTTGTTAAGTGTGATCTGAGCCAAAGAAGCACGATTTATGATACCATTGTCGTCAGATTTTACTGCTGATTTGAAATATGTTCTTTGATCATAACCTTGACCAGCCATTTTGGAGATTTCTGTGTTACCCCATTCAAGTAGATAGGAGCTGTACGTATGCTGCTTGTATTCATAGAAAAAAGCTGCCCGAGAGCATTACAAAGATGACTGCCAAATGGATTGACTTGCCTTGAAAGGGATTTTGACAAGGGCACCTGTGTGAATTTGAGGGTAACTGACTTCATACAGTACATCCCCTTAAAATGACCTTGTGACCATTTGGCTAGAAGTAACTGGGAAAATGGATAAGCAAAATGTTTGTTCATTTGTTTGCAGATACCAGTTGGTTTGATATATTGCTATCTACGTTGTAATTCATACATTTTCAGTGTGGCTAGAGTGTCCAAATTACTTTTTAGGGTCCACACATAAACTACCTTTTTTTTTTTTCGCATGATGGAATTCGAAATCATTTTTCCTTTGGCAAAGTGTTCATTTAATCACTGTGAAGATGGTATGGATCAGGAAAACCTCAAGGATATGAGGACTCATGGAATTTTCTGTAGAGAAATATGGGTTCTTATCTGAAATACATTTGACATTTAATGTGTGTATTTGGATTCTGTTTTCTTATGTTTTTGCTCAGTGTGTGTATACATGAAGGCTTGTGTTGTTTTGTGTCACTGGTTTAGGCATGTGAAACAGGATACTTAATACCTTTCATGAAATAAAAGAAACTCATGCAATGCTTGCTGTGAACAGAGAGCTTCCCTTAATAAATCCAGCTGTTTATAGTTCGAAGACATTCTTAATGGCCTCTAGTCTTGAGAACACAGTGCACGGTCTTGGACTCACAAACGTGATATATTTATACCACACAGAGTGTTGGCATTTCTGCATGAAGACATTTGTGAAAATGAAAGAAGGGATTGGAGTACTGGTCTTATTAATTTGAGATCAAATATCTACACAGAATCCCTGAGAAGAAAACATGATAAGACAGAATTTGTTTGAAGGTAAGATCTTAGTGTAAATGTGCTGCTTGCATGCTGACTTTTGAAAATTCAAAAAAGTAAACAAATTGCTTTGAAGAAGAACTAATTGAAATGAATGACTGAAAGTAATTAAATCAATGGCACGATGCATACACTATTTTTTACAGTCATTTGAATGGATGCGCAAGTGAATAACAACAAATTTTGGTCTGTTGCATATAAAAAAAAAAAAACATGTATTACTTTTTGGAGCTTGATAGCCATGGTCATTATGAATTGTTGTGTAAAGATTCTTCAAAAACTCTTCATTTGTGTTCAGCATACAGGTTTGGAACCACATGAGGCAAAATGATGACAGAAGATTTGTTTTAGTGTGTTCTGTTCCTTTAAGGCCACACAAGGTCTGATGGTAAACTGTATGCTGATTTTGGGTGCAGGTGTCCAGAACCATCTCACTTCTGTTTCTTGTTTCTATCTTCTACTATGTCTGCTTGACAAATGCCTCTCAGAAAGTAAACAAGGACATAAAATCTCCCGATAAAGCCCTGAAAGGAAAGGTGCCTACCCTCTTTATGCAGTGAGACAATCTTCAGGTGACTTCTCTATCACAGGTGTGGACAGGGCTGAGGACAGGAGTTTCAGCTGGTTGGACAGAACAAAAGTGCACCCGGCAGAAATGTCTGATCCTAATGGAACATAATAGAGGTTGTTCTACATTCAGAAATATCTTTGCCTGCCTCAACTGGTCATACACAGTCTTGCATAGCCAGACTTTTGCCTTGCGGCATAAAGTCTGATCCAGTTTGAAGCTTATTCTAGCTAAGAACCCCCACTCAGATGGAATTGCAAGAAAAGGAAATTGCAATAATTGCAGAGTAAGCATCTTCCGAATGGCTTACTCATTAATCTGGGATAAGAGAAATTAATTACTCCCTTTAAAGTACTTTGCATCATGTCTCAGAACAACACCTGTAACTGTTGTAATCACTATAATGTATGTGGTTTGTTGCTTTTGTTTGCAGTAAAACTACAGTACATGTAGCCTCGTAGTCTTGAAGCAGATGTTATTACTAACAAATTTTAAGCCTTTTCTCAGGCCTTCTACTGAATCATGAGAGTTCAAGGTCAGGTAGTTTTTGTTCTAGGCTGGCAATAGTGAAGTCCTTGAATTTCTTTGTGTTACCTGCCTGACAATAAAGCTCATGATCCAAGGAGAGCAAGGACAATGGGACACAATTCTAGACAGTGGAGGAGAGGATGTGTGCCAAATCAGAACTGGTGAGCAGCCTAAGAGGTTCTAAGTGGAGGTCCTATCTCTGCTCTAATAAGTGAAGTTGCCTTGTGTCAGTGTTTTTCAATGCACTCCTTGTTTTTCCTTATCTTTGAAAATTAAAACATTGAAATTCCTTTCACAGAGCTCAGGGAGTGAGAGACTGACCTGTTAGGAAGCATCGTGTGGAAATGTAACAGGTTGGAGCATATCAGAGCTTTTAGCAGCCCATTTATGGCAAGAGGAGTGCAAAGATATTCACAGACTGGAGCCAAGAAACACCATGTTCCCATACTCACAAACTCATCATGCATCCAAAAAGAGAAAACACTTTTTCCATCTTTTTATGGTAAACAAGTGTGCATGTTTTTTTTTTTTAATAAGCATGGTAGGTGCATGTCGGGGCCCCCTTCGGCATATCGCGGCGCCGTTTCGCAGCCTGTTTGGCCCCGTTTCGCAGCCGGCCCACCGGGAAAAGTCCCGGTTCTCCCTATGCCCAGTCCTCCCCTGGTGACAGTATTTGAAAGGTTTAAGGTTTAGGGAGGGAGGTACGTTTTGTTGTTTTAAAATTCGATAGAGAATTAACCTTAAAAACCTCATCTGTTTGGGAGAATATTTGGCTCACTTTTAGTGCAATACAGTGGACATTTCCCCATCAGAAGTGCTGTGATACATGTAATTGTTACCAGTCCTGCTTGACCTGCTCTGAGTGGGATTTGAACCGCCATCAGCCGGCATGGGAGGCGGGTGCGCTAACGAGAAGGCTAAAGTCCCTTGCGTCAGTCGCTAGTGCACCTCTTGAGCCCAGGGGAGTGAGGTTTACACATACCACTTAGCTATCACGGACCAGCTGGCCTGTTATATAATGAATCACATATTTTTGCAAAATTGGCACCACAGACACATTTTCATGAGATCAGGCTGGTTAATAGTAACATTACATTGAATATGATGATTTAAATCAGAATGTTTTTTACATGATTTATACAGAAATGACCGTGCTTCATAAATGAGGCCCATTTGTTTATTTATTTTATTATGGATTTTATGGGCCAGATTTCAAAAGTTGCCTGAATTCCTTAAAAAATAAAGGGCTACAAAGAAATGTGTCTTTTTGTGACTTGACTGATTTGAAAGGCACAATAGGGTAATTTTATCATAAACAATATCTTTACATGCATCTATATTTGCCCCCCAAAACACCCATAAAACATTTATGCTTTGAGCATGTCTTTACATTGTTTTCCATAACCACACACCCGTAAAACCCTTTATATTTAATTCTGTGGAGTTACATAGTTTTGCTTGTGGTTAAAATGCTCACTGTGGGTTTTCAGAGAAAAGAAGCAGAGTTGATGGCTGATAGATGTATCATGCTCGAGGAGAGTTCATCTCTTATGGTTTTACTGTAAATGTTTACATTCCAGAATGCCTTGATGTTATCAGCTAATAGTTTTTGGAAGAGGCTGAGGAGTTCTGTGGGTCGGATTATTGGTGGTGGTGTTGGAGGGGGGAGAGATTCGGCTGATGAGACAAGGTCAACGTGAAGCTGTGCTCTCTCCAAACAAAGGTATTAACTGTAGGCCATTTCGTTCTTCTATCGTGCCCTTTCTATAGCCTGGGTGAACACATTAATGCCTCATTTCACAGTACAATGTGAAGAACTAACTTTATATTACACCCTCTCAGCTTGAAGCTTGAACATCTACTGGGTCTGTGGTACTGAAGACATGCAATTTGATGCATTCAGGTCTGTTTCTTAAAAGTGAAGTGTGTAATTTTTGTGGCACTAGCATCACTAAACAGAATTGCAAAAATTATGATTTTTTTTGTGGCAACATTTTTGCAAAACGAAATTACGTGCTTCAATACACCTTTCACTGCAGTTTCCCAGTGAAATGTCCAGTGAGGGGCGCCACAAGTGAGTGAAATGTTGACATAATCAGACAAGGTTTAAAGATGAATGTTGTCATTAAAGATTAGTTTAAATGAGTTAAACGTACCTCCTTAACCGAAAATTTTAACCTAAGCATAGAAAATAGTGTCTTAAAAGCAAATGCAAGGTGAACAAAACAGGCATCCTTACCCTAAACCAACACCTATACCTAACCGATAGTGTTCTAAAAGCAAATGCAACATAAAAAGCACATTTTCTGAAGCAACCATGTCATTTCATGTTGCTTTTATGACACATTCTCCTCATGTATCAGCTTGCGTGCTTAGCTGGGATCAAACCTTGGTCTTCTGAGTCCAAAGTTCAGCACTCTATCAAGTGAGATACTGACAAGCAAATCAAGTTGGAATAAGTGTGAAAATGTAGGTGGGTCATTAATACAAGCTTGAAAATATGTAGTTTTTCAAATGATGCGTAATGCAAGTGTTCGATATCTTAACATAGCAATGTGTGAGTAATAGAGCGAAAAATAAAGGTTTATAAAGTCATAATCAGTCACTGTGTTTGTGATTTGTGTGGAAGTAAATAAAACACACAGTTGTTGTAGCACATCCGGTGTTAATTTCACCAGGGAACTGCAGCAAAACAGAAAGCGGCACATAAAACTCAGTTTGCAAAAATGAAGTTATAATAACGTTCCTTCTATTAGACTACGCTGTTTTGATAGCACCACACTTTTCGGGAGGATCAACCTACTAATGGTTTACTCATTGTTGTCTCTGCACACTAAGCTGGAATAGAGAAAGTATTTTAACATCGAAAAAATGTCATCAACTTTAAAGATCACTGAACCTTCACTTCATCTGTACACTGATGAAAGAATAAGTTGTTGAACTTGTTTTGTTGTGCCGATATATTGTGCTACACAAACCACTTATGAGAACGACACCACAGAAACACTTAACCTGTGATCTTTTTTTAATTGTTCATCAAGGAAATTGAGCACTAATCCAAGTTATTCTGGAAGTATTTACAGCATTTTGTGTGAAATACCTCAATCAGTGTCTTTGCTCAAAATCAACGCTTTGTTCTTCAGTCGTCAGAAGCTGAGCTACAGTAGCTGGGGGAGTCCAACTTGCGGTTGATGTGTCTTGAATCAATTCTTTGTCCCACCCATTTAAATTTCCACATAGATCAATGTAATACAGGTTGTAATGCAACACAGCAATATAATAATAATAACAATGTGTTTTGCCCATCAAAGTGTGGTTTAATTCATGTGGGGCTTTGTTGTAGCAGGTAAAAATGAATGTGCACTGGGCGAACTCTCCCATCCAGCACATTTGTTTTCTTTGTGTGGGTTTATAAGCCTGCTCACTCTAGTCTGCACAAATCGTCTGCTGTACTCCAAAAATGTGTTTACATACTTTTTCACTATATTTGTTTGTATAAACACAGACATCCATAATGCGCTCAACTATGGCTCAAATCCTTGTCAGAAGCTGAGGTATGTGCTGATGTTTGTGTAGAGGATGACAGTACTGTAAATTACTAATCAATCATCATGTAAAGATTTAATTGATTAAAAAAGTCATATCTAATTCTAAATGAGAAAACAGACAAAAGACAAGAATAGGAGCTTGGGAGACACTGAATTAGTTTACTGCATGTTATATATATACAGTTGTGCTCAAAAGTTTGCATACCCTGGCAGAAATTGTGAAATTTTGGCATTGATTTTGAAAATATGACCGATCATTGCAAAAAACCTGTCTTTTATTTAAGGATAGTGATCATATGAAGCAATTTATTATCACATAGTTGTTTGGCTCCTTTTTAAATCATAATGATAACAGAAATCACCCAAATGGCCCTGATCAAAAGTTTACATACCCTTGAATGTTTGGCCTTGTTACAGACACACAAGGTGACACACACAGGTTTAAATGGCAATTAAAGGTTAATTCCACACACCTGTGGCTTTTTAAATTGCAATTAGTGTCTGTGTATAAATAGTCAATGAGTTTGTTAGCTCTCACTTGGATGCACTGAGCAGGCTAGATACTGAGCCATGGGGAGCAGAAAAGTACTGTCAAAAGACCTGCGTAACAAGGTAATGGAACTTTATAAAGATGGAAATGGATATAAAAAGATATCCAAAGCCTTGAAAATGCCAGTCAGTACTGTTCAATCACTTATTAAGAAGTGGAAAATTTGGGGATCTCTTGATACCAAGCCAAGGTCAGGTAGACCAAGAAAGATTTCAGCCACAACTACCAGAAGAATTGTTCGGGATACAAATAAAAACCCACAGGTAACCTCAGGAGAAATATAGGCTGCTCTGGAAAAAGACGGTGTGGTTGTTTCAAGGAGCACAATACGACAATACTTGAACAAAAATGAGCTGCATGGTCAAGTTGCCAGAAAGAAGTCTTTACTGCGCCAGTGCCACAAAACAGCCCGGTTACTATATGCCCAACAACACCTTGACATGCCTCGCAGCTTCTGGCACACTGTAATTTGGAGTGACGAGACCAAAATAGAGCTTTATGGTCACAACCATAAGCGCTATGTGTGGAGAGGGGTCAACAAGGCCTATAGTGAAAAGAATACCATCCCCACTGTGAAGCATGGTGGTGGCTCACTGATGTTTTGGGGGTGTGTGAGCTCTAAAGGCATGGGGAATCTTGTGAAAATTGATGGCAAGATGAATGCAGCATGTTATCAGAAAATACTGGCAGACAATTTGCATTCTTCTGCATGAAAGCTGTGCATGGGACGCTCTTGGACTTCTAGCACGACAATGACCATAAGCACAAGTCCAAGTTGACCCTCCACTGGTTACAGCAGAAAAATGTGAAGGTTCTGGAGTGGCCATCACAGTCTCCTGACCTTAATATGATCGAGCCACTCTGGGGAGATCTCAAACGTGCAGTTCATGCAAGACGACCAAAGACTTTGCATGACCTGGAGGCATTTTGCCAAGACGAATGGGCAGCTATACCACCTGCAAGAATTTGGGGCCTCATAGACAACTATTACAAAAGACTGCACGCTGTCATTGATGCTAAAGGGGGCAATACACGGTATTAAGAATTTTGGGTATGCAGACTTTTGAACAGGGGTCATTTTATTTTTTTCTTTGTTGCCATGTTTTGTTTTATGATTGTGCCATTCTGTTCTAAACTACAGCTGAATATGAATCCCATAAAAAATAAAAGAAATGTGTTTTGCCTGCTCACTCATGTTTTCTTTAATAATGGTACATATATAACCAATTCTCCAATGGTATGCAAACTTTTGAGCACAACTGTATATAGCTCAATCATTATATAGTTAAGCTCAATCAGCAGCATTTGTGGGATAATATTGATTAAAAAATATTTAACTCTTCGTTCGTTTATAAAAAAATACAAATACAAATGTGGTTACAGTAAGGCACTTACAATGGAAGTGCATGCAGTCAGTCCATAAACATTAAAATACACGTTATTTCTATACTTTTGGAACAGTGAGTATTTTAATGTTTATGGACTGGCCATATCCACTTCCAATATAAGTGCCTTACTGTTACTAAGTCAAAAATATTTGTGTTGCCAAGGGTGTTGTGGTTGTACAGTGTATAAAGAATACAATCTTACATTATAAAACATACCTGTAGCATATTGAATTTTTTCATTTATTTTCTTCTAGATGCCTTGATACAGTCGGCATCCTGTCCAAGCAGTTTCCAAGCTAACAGTATATAGGTGACCCAGGATGATGTTTTTATGCAGGTTTGCTATGTTTTTATCTATTTTGAACAGAACAAAAAAAAAAAAAAGAGATAGGCTACATTTCCTTACTGCACAGATCATTATCTCTGAAATAAATGAATATCAAAATTAAAATGTATTACTGGGTTGATATTGAGTGACACCCAACTCTGAAACCGAAATCAGTGTTTTGCCCTTAAATGTACTGATGGTGTCACACAATGAACAAAGATAAACTACGTGTTACTAAGATTTCATCCACTGAATCTGTGGATGCAGGTTTGAGATGGGTGCGATTGCAGATGGATGCTATATTTTGGTGATACTGGACCTTTTTTCACTTGCTTCTATGAGGGTGTTGTCTCCTCAAGCGTACATGATTAATGTGCCCTGCACTTTAGCCAGACTCTGTTGTGCAACACAGATATGGTCTATTGACAGTATCTGAATCATGCAGATATCACGAAAGGCCTGCTTAAACTTATGTGAACTGCTTTATATTGTGATGGTTGAAATGAAAGTATATTTTTCTGCTGCAACATTTTTTATTGCGATAAACAGCTGTCTTGTGGAGTGTGATAGGCAGCGCAGCCTTTCTGTCACGTGGAACAACATTCATTTAATTGTTTAGATAAACAACCGTACCGGAAACTTTGAGGATATTCATTGCAGTTAAAGAACAGGCAAACTAACATTGTATGCATAAGTTAGGCATACAGTGCATGCGGAAAGTATTCACAGCGCTTCACTTTTTCCACATTTTGTTATGTTACAGCCTTATTCCAAAATTGATTAAATTCATTATTTTCCTCAAAATTCTACAAAGAGTACCCCATAATGACAATGTGAAAGAAGTTTGTTTGAAATCTTTGCAAATGTATTAAAAATAAAAAACGAAAAAAAAATCACATGTACATAAGTATTCACAGCCTTTGCCCTGACACTCAAAATTGAGCTCAGGTGCATCCTGTTTCCACTGATCATCCTTGAGATGTTTCTACAACTTGATTGGAGTCCACCTGTGGTAAATTCAGTTGATTGGACATGATTTGGAAAGGCACACACCTGTCTATATGAGGTCCCACAGTTAACAGTGCATGTCAGAGCACAAACCAAGCCATGAAGTCCAAGGCATTGTCTGTAGACCTCCGAGACAGGATTGTATCGAGGCACAGATCTGGGGAAGGGTGCAGAAAACATTCTGCAGCATTGAAGGTCCCAATGAGCACAGTGGCCTCCATCATCCGTAAATGGAAGAAGTTTGGAACCACCAGGACTCTTCCTAGAGCTGGCCGCCTGGCCAAACTGAGCGATCGGGGGAGAAGGGCCTTAGTCAGGGAGGTGACCAAGAACCCAGAGCTCCAGCATTTCTCTGTGGAGAGAGGAGAACCTTCCAGAAGAACAACCATCTCTGCAGCACTCCACCAATCAGGCCTGTATGGTAGAGTGGCCAGACGGAAGCCACTCCTCAGTAAAAGGCATATGACAGCCCTCCTGGAGTTTGCCAAAAGGCACCTGAAGGACTCTCAGACCATGAGAAACAAAGACTGAGCTCTTTGGCCTGAATGGCAAGCGTCATGTCTGGAGGAAACCAGGCACCACTCATCACCTGGCCAATACCATCCCTACAGTGAAGCATGGTGGTGGCGGCATCATGCTGTGGGGATGTTTTTCAGCGGCAGGAACTGGGAGACTAATCAGGATCGAGGAAAAGATGAATGCAGCAATGTACAGAGACCTCCTTGATGAAAACCTGCTCCAGAGCGCTCTGGACCTCAGACTGGGGTGAAGGTTCATCTTCCAACAGGACAATGACCCTAAGCACACAGCCAAGATAACAAAGGAGTGGCTACGGGACAACTCTGTGAATGTCCTTGAGTGGCCCAGCCAGAGCCCAGACTTGAACCCGATTGAACATCTCTGGAGAGATCTGAAAATGGCTGTGCACCGACACTCCCCATCCAACCTGATGGAGCTTGAGAGGTCCTGCAAAGAAGAATGGGAAAAACTGCCCAAAATATGTGTGCCAAGCTTGTAGCATCATACTCAAAAAGACTTAAGGCTGTAATTGGTGCCAAAGGTGCTTCAACAAAGTATTGAGCAAAGGCTGTGAATACTTATGTACATGTGATTTTTTTTCGTTTTTTTATTTTTAATAAATTTGCAAAGATTTCAAACAAACTTCTTTCACATTGTCATTATGGGGTATTGTTTGTAGAATTTTGAGGAAAATAATGAATTTAATCCATTTTGGAATAAGGCTGTAACATAACAAAATGTGGAAAAAGTGAAGCGCTGTGAATACTTTCCGGATGCACTGTATGTGGTATCATTTGAAAGCTTAGAATCTGTGCTTTTCAGAGAGCCACATCACCTTTGCATTTATTTACATAAAATAACAAAATAAGGCCTTAAAACATTTGTGTCGCAAATTGGCCCCACCTAGAGGTTACGTTATAGAAATTTTTATAATGAATATAAAAGTCCTTCACATAGCACTTAAATAGACAAGTCATATATCAAATGAAAGCTCTCTTTCTCAGGAAGGTATTTAACAGGACTGTACAGTTTATGTTTTTGCCATAATACCACAGTTTGAATTAATATAAAAAATATCACAAAGTGAAATTTTATTTCGGTAAGGCATAAAATGCAAAGTCTCTCTTTTTTTTTTTTTTTTGCTGACCACTGATCTGTAAACCCCAAATAGCGTCAAACTTTACATACTTTTTCACTATATTTGTTTGTATAAACACAGACATCCATAATGTGCTCAACTATGGCTCAAATCCTTGTCAGAAGCTGATGTATGTGCTGATGTTTGTGTAGAGGATGATAGTACTGTAAATTACTAATCAATCATCATGTAAAGATTTAATTGATTAAAAAAGTCATATCTAATTCTAAATGAGAAAACAGACAAAAGACAAGAATAGGAGCTTGGGAGACATTGAATTAGTTTACTGTCTGTTACATACCTGTGGCTTTTTAAATTGCAATTAGTGTCTGTGTATAAATAGTCAATGAGTTGTTAGCTCTCACTTGGATGCACTGAGCAGGCTAGATACTGAGCCATGGGGAGCAGAAAAGATCTGTCAAAAGACCTGCGTAACAAGGTAATGAAACTTTATAAAGATGGAAATCCAAAGCCTTGAAAATGCCAGTCAGTACTGTTCAATCACTTATTAAGAAGTGGAAAATTTGGGGATCTCTTGATACCAAGCCAAGCTCAGGTAGACCAAGAAAGATTTCAGCCACAACTACCAGAAGAATTGTTCGGGATACAAATAAAAACCCACAAGTAACCTCAGGAGAAATACAGGCTGCTCTGGAAAAAGACGGTGTGGTTGTTTCAAGGAGCACAATACGACAATACTTGAACAAAAATGAGCTTCATGGCCGAGTTGCCAGAAAGAAGTCTTTATTGCGCCAATGCCAAACTTTATATCATCTTACCTTGGGTCGTTAGCTTTAAAATGAGTTAAAGAAATTACTTGTTTACTTGTTTGTTAGTTTGCTTGGGTGAATAATCCAAAGTTGTGTAAAAAAAATTACAACAAAATATGAAGTCTGGTAGAAAAAGTATGAGGAACAAAATCATCAGAAAATTGTTTCTCTTCTACTGAAGATGAAATGTACATCACTGTAAAGCTGGGATTCTCTGCTTTCCAATGACACCTAGATTGGGCTTCTAGACAACTCAGAAGCCAAGATATTCAACCAAACGTGGAAGATCTCAGCACTTTAAAAATACACTTGTTGTCTATGGGTGAGCACCACCTACATTTCAGATCAATATAAAGTGATGGAAGGTGATAGAGGGAAAAAAAAAATTTCTTGTACTTCCTGGCATCCAGCAAAATTAAATAAGACTTTTTGCTTGAAAATTGAGGACACAGATCTGAAATGGCATGCTTTTAAACTTATCATAAAATTAAATACAATGTTATTTATTATGTCAATAATTTCTTAAAATATAGGGGGTTATCTGTAAAATGAAACATTTTTTATGAAATTAGTCCACTGTATGTGTGAACAGGGAGCTTTTAAATTTGAGTGTGAAAATGTTCAGGTGGCAGCCCAAAAACCTTGTAGTGCGCAGTCAAATATGACCCTAAAAGATTTGTGATGGTTGCTAATCTAAAATGGTCTTGAATTATTTACGTAAAATAAAAAAGACTTACACTTTTTTTGTGGATTGTTGGAGTTTATTTCTGTATGTTGACCTGTACTGTATCGCCTGTCAAACCATATCCACAAAAGATCTTTTAATCATTGTTTCCTCTTAAACTGTTGCCCTAAAGTCATTAATCTCAGTAACTCATGTTGACAAACCTTCTGTAAGCCTTGTGCTCTTGTGGCTAGATTTTCTCAGACATGCCACATTATTTCCTTATTTGTTCTAAAACATGTTATATCTTATTTAGACTTGTATTATTTCCCTGTTGTCAGTGGCTATGAGAATAAATGTAATTTAGATATTATATTAAAACACTGGGTCTGCTTGACACATATTAAGACATGGTAGCCTGTATTACAGCATATGGAAGATTCATTTTAAATGTCCCATGGTGATGGAAATAAAGAAGAACTTTAATCAACAACAAAGGCTAACAAAGGATTATTAACAGACAGCCATTCATGTGTTTTTTACTGATGAAAGAATAAGTTGTTTAACTTGTTTTGTTTTGCCCTTGAGTATTACAGGATCGGGGTATGTGCCATGAATGAGAATGAGAAGATCCTAACCCTTAGCCTTAATCCCAAAACTTGATACAATCTGTATATTAAACTATATAGGCTACGGTGGCCCCAAAATGTATTTTGACACTTAAGCCAGACTTATAAATTTATGAATATCATTGCATTAGAGAACAAAATGTCAAACCATGTGGCATTTATTTTTTTAGGAAAGACAGCACAAGCACTTTTCAAGTAAAAAGTTCTTAATGCAAAGATTATTAAGGCACCTGTACATGAGGGTAACTGACTTTGTACATTCACAAAAAGCTAACTTTGGACCAGTTAGTTACAAATAAATGCAAAGAACAAATGACTAGGAAAAATTGAATTCTGAAAACCTAACCTCATCTTTGCAGATGACACTTTTTGGTTTGATAGGTTGTCATCTAATCTAATGCAATGACAAGAATACATTTTTAAATGTGGATTAAGTGTCTAAATTTTTTTTTTTTTTTTTTTTTTTGAGTTTACTGTGCAACATTAACAGTTTTAGGCTACTTCAGACCTGACAAAATCTCTATAGAGTGAATTGTCTCTGCTATAATCATCAATATAAAACAATATTTCATCAGTATATCACATCCCACTTTGGTTTTCCTTTTGGATTTTTAGACCATTCTCAACCCAGTCTCATGAAAATTCGTACATATTTTACAGTTGGCCATTTCCTATGATTTTGTAGGAGTTCATTGTATGAATTTGTATGATTTCATCATGTGCAAATGCCCGGATGTCTAATGCGGAAATAAGTGAGGCGTTAAGGACAGGCTTATTAATATTATGCCCTTTCCCAAATCCCTTATCTAAACCTAACCAATCAGCAGAGTGTGTAAACATGATAGGAAGCTGGTGTGTGTGTGACAGAAGCAAGTCATTGTGGTGTATTAGGTGGAAACGATGTCCAGCAATGTCACTTGCTGTAGTGAAAGTCATACGAATTCATATGAGTGCAGTCCTACTATATCATACGAACTAGCCAAATTTAGAAAAGTCGTATGAATCCTTACGATTTGGCAGTTAGAGTGAGTATGCCATTCTACAGTCTGTTATAGATATGTTTGGTATTTACAGCCCTGCTGGAATAATGTGATTTGTGTTTTCTCTGTTCCCTTCTGCATAAATTCACTTCTGGCTGGCTGGTGTCTGTTTGTGTTTGACAAAACTCCGTAGTCACTGTCCACTGATGCCGTAACCCCAGTAGATCAGTACAAGCCACCACTTAAAGTGTCCCCTGAGATCCACGGCTGGAAGCAGAACATGTAAGGATAGTAAGGGAAAGACTGGTATAAGGGAGGAACGGACGAACTGGGTAGAATCTCGGCGTTGTATTGCCTCTGGTCGTTTTTTACCAGCACCTTCACCGCCACTCTCTTAGCCAGCGTTGCCGTGGGAGTTGTCGCAAGCTCGGTCGCCACGTGTCGCCGTTTGGTTTTATATCTCCTGTTCTGGAACCAAATCTTCACCTGTGTCTCCGTCAGTTTGAGCGCACCTGCCAAGTCTGCGCGCTCTGGGCCGGACAGGTACCGCTGCAGGTTAAAGCGCCGCTCGAGCTCATACACCTGCGCATGAGAGAACGCCGCCCGAGACCTTTTCTTGCTCGATTTGGAGTTATCTCCAAAATTACAGCTCTGTGGCTTCCCTCGGTCAATATCGTAATCTGTAGATGGACAATGCACAGGATTAGGCTATGTCTGGCAAATCGGCGGCCTTGTGCTGCTGCATATTTCCAAGATTAAAATAGTCTCGATTCAATGCGCTAAAACAACTTACAACTCACAAATAATTTCATACAGCAAAATACAATATGAATTGACGCGTAAAATCTATTTTGGATAGATATTTAAAATCATAACGAGAAATTCTGCATTTAAATTATGAATTGCGTATTATGCCAAATGAGTTGCATATTAATTGCCTTGACAAACTCGCTGTTAACCCATCAGATTCCAACATTTGCAAATGTAGTGCATTTTGTTTAATGGTAGTCCTGATTTAATATTGACCAGTTATTGCAGCTATAACCTTACATAGAACTAACAAAGAACTAAACAGACCAAAATATGACGCAGAGTGAAGATTATTTGACAAATAGAATCCTAATAAGAAATCATTCGATTGTTTTATTGAATTATTGTCTTCTTGACAAAGTCACAATTATCCTATCAATCTATCTTAGGTGTACAACATGTGTATAGCTAGGTCTTCGTCAGTTTTGGCTAGCAATTTGAATTTATAGTGAGTGTTTCTTAATTTTGCGCTCAAAATAACAAGTTTTAACAGGTTGCGCATTCATTTACTGTGTAGTTGTGAGAATGTCTCACCGTGTCGTCTATCTAGTTGTGAAGTGTCTTCCCCCGTTGATTCTTCCTCGCATGAATGCTGATCAGAGAATGAGTCTAACGTGAACACACAGGGAGAGATGCGCCTTTCTGCGCTCTCCACTGCAGTCTTTCCGACCGACAGAGATGAACTGGAACAATCCTGTGCCTCTGTTTCTCCATTTACCTCAGCGTATTCCTCATTTAGACGGACATTTTTTTCAGAATCACGGTTTAAGATGTTATGAATGGAAAATGAGGTGCGGTTATTCGCCATTTAAAACATTTACGTAACTTGCTCGCCAAATTAGGACGACCTGAAGTTTTATGCTTCTCCGATACGCTTCTATCTGGGAGACTGTTTCATGGTGATGAATTAGTCCACAGTGTAATGGTTTCTCTCGTTAATTGCGGCAAAACGTCTTCTGACCCAATCAACAGGCAAAGTGTCAGAAAATATCATGTGTGCATCAGTTCCCTCTCTTCCCTTTCCAAGCGCGGTGCCAATTGGGTTTCTGGTGCGCTTTGCTCCGCCCTCGGATTCCTGTGTACAGTAAAGTAGATGTGTCGAATTTAAGCCCCATCGAAATGTGTTTATTTCCACATGTACTACTGGATGAAATGTTGTTAGTTTATGTGGACATTCTTATATAGGCTATTAAGTGAGCATTGACATCTTGGTGGGGTCACAATTTAAAAGGAAGCACTGATTAAAATCGTGTGTCCAAAAAAGAAAATCAACAAAATCACATATCCACAAAGACAAATTATTGTACTTTCATAACCATACTTAGTATTTAATATTTCATTTATTAATGTGCCTAATAAGTTAAAATATTGTGCTTGCCGAACTGGTTTTTAAAATCTTCCCGACTGAGGACATTTATTAAACATACCTTTAAACACACCCCCACATTAATCCTCCGTTCCATACAAAACTTATGTTTTGTTCTCGTGAAACCAGGACAGAAAATTACTATACTGAGATGTTTTTTTTTTAACAATTATGCTTAATGTAGACATTCGATGAAATGGTTAATGGACAATACCCACAAAACTCAGTTTAAATCTTTCTTCTTATTGCACAATTATGACAAGGCTAATTCAATTCTTTGGCATTGTTTTATTCATGCTTTTGTTTAACCAAGGTCCAGTAAAGTATAGTCAATATGTCAGTATTTATGTATTCAACACTTTAAATGTTAAGGAGCATAAACCCCACAAACATCTAAAGAGCCTATATAGACAAGCAAAAAAAAAAAAAAAAAAAAAAAAAAACACACATTCTTGTTCATATTCGTGTTTCTCTCCTTTTTTACGTATTAAGTCATAATTTAGATGTTTCCTTTAAATAGTAGATGATGTTTATTTTTAAACAAATTACTATTACCTTATGTTTCCCATCAGATGAACTTAAGGTGGCACAAAAGGATACAAATGACCTATCAGTGCTGCAATTAGATGTTGCATTAGATATGTCAATTTATTATGTTTTTCTTCAATGTGATCTTTGCTATATTTTTTCTAAAATAAATGTGTATTTTTTTTTTTACTTAAAAAAGCGAGTTTGTGTCAAACGTTCATTTTTATCTTTAGAAATTCCGCAGTTTTTTGTGTGACGATTTTCTTCTGCATTTCATTCTCCCTCGAGTTGTATTTATAATATTCAAATACTCTGCACTGATCGTGCACTGCTTTATTTATCAAACGGATGTTAGCTATTTATATAGACTAGTATGTTCGTTTTTAATTTAATGTGATTTATTATTATTATTATTATTATTATTATTATTATTAACTGGAAGTTTTGGGTGAAATTCCACTTTTGCGATATGTAGGCCTAATTATGTTGTTTTAAATGCAAATTCACATGTGCGTTCTATTCGATCATTTGTGAAGCACAAAAAAACGCTGTGTTTAGTTGAATATAAATGGGTTTTTTATGTAAACGATATTTACCTGTATAATGTATAACGCGTACACGAGTGCATAAACACAGCATGCTTTTGGGTTTGGTATTCTAATAAGCTAAGTAGTTACTGTGAAGTTACTGTGAGTGTGCGCATTGCTTTGTCACATATTCTGAGTTTGTTGTGCATGTTTCGTCAGAGCCACTTTGCACCTATAGGCTCCGTTTGTGTTTTCAAGAAATACGATTGTAGCGCCTCCAAGTGGCTTTCAAAGACACCGTAAGCTGACGTCTGATCTGTATTCGTTTGGGTGCAAGTTTAGGCCTGGTGAAATGTAAGCAAATCACTGCGACAGAGTTTGATCTGATGACTTCGAAACTTAATGTGGTGATTCTTTTCTGGCCTACTTCAATACTGTAGGCTAAACGTTGCATCTTGGGCTAGGATACAATTCATTTATGCATTTGGCAGACGCTTTTATCCAAAGCGACTTAACAGTGCACTTGTTACAGGGACAATTACAGTTAAGTGCCTTGCTCAAGGACACAATGGTGATGGCTGTGGGGATTGAACCAGCAACCTTCTGATTACCAGTATTGTGCTTTAGCCCACTAGGCCACCACCACTCACACTTTGACTTTGAAGGCTCAACAGTTGTGTTGCAGCAGTGTTTTGTTGTGGTTCTTTTTGCATTGGACCATCCATCACCTGCCATGTGCCTTGTTGTTAGGCTTAGGGATAATAGCTATTTCGTTTATTCAGTTCCTAAATAAATTACTGTTTTTTTTAATGTTCTTTTGTGATATCATAAGGAAGTTATTTCCTTTACAACTTCTTTACCGCAAATTGACATAGGCAGCATTGTGACAAACAACACTATAGCTTACAATATGAGAAAATTAAGACTATTGGGAGTGGTGAACTTATTACATTCTACCTCCACTGGGTTATAAATAAATTATAATTTTATGTCAAATAGTAAGTGATTAATATCCTGTGAGCTAATGCTCAACAAAGATCATTTAGCAGAGTCTGATTGCAAAACCTGTGCAAAAAGCGTCTTAAAAATCTGTGTACACCCCCATAATCTAAACATAATTTCTTAAGAGAAAAATATGACAAGAATATGTGCCACTTGTATATTTAGTGTAATATTTCACATAGAGCTCATAAACCAAAATGACTCGTATCTTATAAGTGGTTCATGTTTAAACCATTTTACTTTAATAGGATGCGGTTCCTTTGTTTGCACTTCCACTAGACACCACGATCAGCGAAATAAACAGTTATCTGCTTTTGTTTATGATGAGTAAGTTATATCACCGTATTGGGAGGTCTGAAGTGTTGTTTCTGTTATTCACGCTGACGCTGGAGAAACATTCTGCTGAATTTCATCAGGTCAGTCAATTCTTCTTCTTCTTCTTCTTCTTCTTCTTCTTCCTCAAATACTGATCTGCCGTAATTGCGCTCTGCAGCCAAGCCATAAACAGCTGGGTGTGCAAAATGCGTGCTTGGATGGGAGGTCAACACCACCAGGGGGCGTTTTCCATCGTCCTGCTTCTAGTGCAGAGGTGCTGACAGTATAAATTACATATGAGCTTTGGCACTCAACTATAGTGGACTTTTATTGTAAAACATGTCATATATCACATAGCGTGGGAGATCTGTGAAAATATCAGTAGGTTATGACCCGTTAGTGCTGCTGATAGCCCGTTACCTAGAAATGTGTCTTTCCTCCCCACTTAAGAGCATATTTGTGGTAAATACAGTGGCGTTCATCAGCTGTGGTTACATCCAGGGGCGGACTGGCCATAGGGAGAACCGGGAGTTTTCCCGGTGGTCCGGGAGCGAACTTAAACTTAAAACTTAATTTTCTAATGGAAAAAAACTTTCCTTCATTTTTATAGTCACTGGGTCCTGCACCCTCTACAGAGGACCTTAAATAAAATAGGAATACTTTTTTTGTTTTGTTTTTTTCAAAAACAATTACTGTGTGTTTCTTATGCCTTATGACACTATACAAAGTACAATTAAAAACTGTATTTATTTGTATTTATTTATTTATTTATTTATTTATTTATTTATTTATTGCTGGGTATCAGAAGGATTTGTGCTAGAGATTTTTATGTGTTCCCAATTTCACTCAGCTTCCTCCCCTGCCTATTTTTGACTTGACATCCAAAAAATTGTTCGTTGTCTTTGCAGTTCAGAAGCTGAATCCAGTGGCCTTATAGCTTTGACCCATGCTCTCTTGAAATAATTATTGTGTTCCAACTTATCCTTTTTCCTTCCGTTTTTATATCTCTACAGATAACCAGTAGGCCTACATATATATATTCCTTAAATACTTGTCACATTAATTTCTGTTTGTTGTAGGCCTATATTTTTTTTTAGGAATTTCAAGTCTGAGCCATCAAAGTTATAAGATTAACTAAATTAATCAAATCTAAAATCTTTAAACAATTCTTCTTTTTAAACATATTTTCCTCTTAGGTCAAGTAAGGTTTCGGTTTCAGAATTCTAAAACTATTGTAGTATTTTAAGAATTTTGCAGTCCAGCAGAGGTTTCCATCAGTGTTTTATTTGATTCATAACAGCTAGGCCATATCCAAACCTGTGATGACACACCGTTTTGGGAAACTAACCACGCCCTCTCCTGATAGTCGTCCAGAAATCCTCTCTATAGATTCATATCTCTAGTCCAGCACTCTCTATTACAACGCGTCCTGAGGCATCGCCGCTCCGTCGCCATGAGTATTTACACTGAAGTGTCTGGGCCACTTACCCTGACAGCAGGTATGTCCAACTGGCCTTGCAGTAGCGAGGGGAGCTGTTCATCCTTGCTGTTAGCAGAGAGACAATCCCCCGATGACTCTGTGTTTACTTTTCTATTAATCTTCATTATAAGAGTGTGAGCACTGCATGCAAACTGGTTGTCCCTTCGTAATGGCCAAAGGTAATCCACAAACCAATAAAACCATTCACTTTGTTTTTAGTCCCAACAGTGTTATTTGTATTACTATGAAATCTAATTAAACTGGTAGGCTATTAAAGGAATAAAAAAAAAAAATAAAAATAAAAATAAAAAAAGGAAAAGTAAAATCAATATTTCTATTGTTATCCGTTAAGATTTCCCCCTGAATTTCAGTTAGCTAAAATGTCTGATTTCTACTGTGGTTTTTGTTGTTTGATGTTTTAAAAGTAACAGCAATAATCAAATAATCATGATAAGCCTATATGTTATCTCGTAATTTTTGATTTACGAGTTCATCAGTCTGCAGGTGCTTAGAACTTTTATATTTTACGCAAAATGTTATTCTTGCTCACCAACACGAAAATATGCGAAAGCTAAATGTGGCATTCTATCTTATAGAGGCGTTGAAAGTTATTGAACATTATTAAATACATAAAAAGAAACAATTTGGGGTTTTATAAGACCGGATTTTCAGAACTGTAATGCTCAGCTATACCAAAAAAAAAAAAAAAATAAAAAATAAAAAATAAGAAAAAAAATAAATAAATAAAAATAAGGGTCACAAGAAAAACTCAGGTATAATGCAATTACACTCAGACTGTAATATGCAATATTTGGTTGTCATGCAGCAGATTTGAGCCTGCTATTGGAGGAAGAAGAGGATGAGGAGAAAGAGGGAGGGAGATGCTTTGTTTATGTAGGAATTTATTTATTTTTCAGTGGCAACTGTATATGGTCATGTTTTTCTTGAAATTAATATAACCTAATTAATAAAAGTAGGCTATAGCTAGGCCTAGCTGAAATTATTTTGCTAGGTTTGACTGTCATGTAAGTCAAGGTTATTACGTGGAATGCACAAACTGTATAGCCTATCGTGTAAATAATATGTGAATATCATTTATTTCGTGTCTCTTTGTTTCTAATAAACGAATCTTTCTCTTTGGAATATTCCGGATTCAACTCAAGTTAAGCTGAATCAACAGCATGCCTGATTAATGTTAATTACCACAAAAATTAATTCTCGACTTGTCACCCTTTAAAAAAAAATCTGGGTAACAGTGAGACACTGTAAACGTTAAAATACTCACTGTTTCAAAATTATAGCCACAAGACCTAAACAATGTTATTTTTTATTATTTATGATTTTACAACTTTGTTGCCACGACGAGGTAACGCCGTAAATCCGTAAAAACCATGACTTAACAGCTCAAATAACTCACGAGTTTTAACAGAAAAAGCTATGTAAGTGCTTTTATAAAATTACAAGGTTCACATTTCTGCCTTTAAACCCTTCAAAAATTGGCCCCATTCACTTCCATTGAAAGTGCCTAACTGTACCACTTTTGTTTCTTTTATTTTTATTTTTATATTTAAGAAAAGGAGGGACGAGTCGAAATCATTATTATTATTATTATTATTGTTATTATTATTATTATTATTATTATTATTATTTTAGTAATCAGTATTATGCCATTGCCACAAATGTTGTCGATTGAGATTAATTTATTGAACCCAGAATATTCCTTGAGTGGCACTCAATGGAAGTAGGCCTATACGAGCGATCTGAGGCTCTCTTTAATGTACGAGCGTTTTTACTTATTACTTTAGATACAGATGCTTTTGAAAAACGTGTCGTAGAGGTTAAGCAGCTAATTTACGGGCCAGTAGGAGATACGGGTATCCCTGGCCATGATTTGTGTATATTTCTGTGAGGTGTTTTTTTTTTTTTTTTTAGCATGCTAAACTGACAATTGCTTTAAAAATGCGTAAGATCGTAAATGTTATAAATGTTTACATTAAATAACGCCAATTTGTTTCAAACTTAGGTAGGTCAGGGAGAAGGCTTTCCGTTAAATGTATTTTATAACTTTTGTAATGCATGAAGAATATACTAAAAACTGCCTAAAAAAATTAAAGTTAGTCAGTTCATGACTGCTCATGTGATCATTAGTCATTAGCTATACCAGACTGTTAAGAAAATAATAAGAATAATAATCTAATTTCTTTGTTAATATCTTACATTTAAAATATTTATTATAATGTAATGACGATTATTAACCGAGGAACTGCATGTTCACTGTTAATCATGACACTCTTTACTCCAATCGATTCCATTTATATATATATATATATATATATATATATATTAACTTTTGCAAGACATCGATTTCTACCAGTCTCTTTCTTCCTGTATAATTTAAAGTATAATTTTGAGTTCCAAATGGGAAAATGTATTTTCGTGTAGACTCTTATATCCATGTATCAAACTGTAAATATTTGAGCATGATGAGTTTAAAATAAAGTTTACTGTTTTATTTTTTTACAAGGTAGGTTTGCACAACATCACACATTGTCAGTTTTCGTAACATTCTTTGGTAGGCCTAATAAACGTTCATTACTAAGTGCAATGACTGAGAAAGCAAAAGTCTCTGAGTATGGATGCCAACATAAAGACCCACATAAATGTTCAGGGAATGTCTTCAAAAACCTGGTCTTACCACGCATTGCGTGGATAGGATGCGAATCTGTTATTCAGCATTATCGTGAGATGTCGGTGCTGTAATCTAGTCTGCTTTCAATGCACATCTTAATTTGTTCATCTGCTGTGAATTTATATGTATTCGTTATGGCATCATGGAAAGGTTGCTCGAAGAAATTCACAGAAGCTTATACTGAAAAGGTAGACTATACACAACCCTGCATATGTTTCGAATGATAAAAGTTACAGGCCTATAAAACATGGGTAACTGTCTGATAATTCTGTAAAGCTGTCATTTATGTACAGAGGGAAGGGTTGTAATGTCACTACCATGCGCGAATACCCTGCAAAGTCCCTTGACACGCTGACACGGGCGTCCCTTGTGTTGTCTGAGCTTGAGAATATGTTCCGAGGTTGTTCAGACTCATGCTCATCAGCGCATTGGTGGATGTGTTTGTCGGAAGAGGTGGAAGGCTTGGATACGTACAGCTGTATGGGTTTGTGTAAGCGGCATTATTATAAGATGAATAACCATTGTAACTGTATGGGCCAGGGTTCACAGCGTAGGAAGCGTTGTAACTCTGTGATCCCGCTAAACACGGTTTGCCATCCCGGACCAGCACCGGCACTGCCACTCTCCTGGGTGGCGGCGGATGGTGGTGTCCTGCCATTTCCAGTGTTTTGTCTTGACGCTGTCGCTTGCATTTGTATCTTCGGTTTTGAAACCAAATTTTGACCTGCGTCGATGTCAGTTTCAGGGTGTTAGCTAGATGTTCTCTCTCGGGAGCCGATAAATAGCGCTGCTGCTTGAAGCGCCGCTCCAGTTCGAAGACCTGCGCCTGGCTGAAGAGAACCCGCGGCTTCCGTCGCGTCCTCTGCCGCTGCGCCCGCTCCGTGTCCGAGTGCACATCACCATCACACTCGGGGGATCTGATGATCGCACCGCAGCTTTCTAAAAAACACAAAACACGAGAAAAACAAAAGTCACATATGCTGACTTGCAACTCTCACTTAAACATTTTATGCATTTGCATGCATGGAAAAAAATCACTGCACATTGCATGCAACTAATCCTAGACAGGCCTTTAGCCAAATGCGATAATAGCATTATATTTTAAATTAAAATTTTTTTTTAAATTTTTTATATATATATATATATATATAGGCCTGCAATCTAAAAATATACAGGGTGATTTCTGTCTTCTCTATTCAAAGTAAATTATTTGTCACTATCCCGAACATTAGAATTTGTTAGGCCTAATTTTAGGTGTGCGTGTCCACATCTAAAAGACCAGTGTTTCTGTTTGTCAACTTCTATATCATAAATCTGTATGATTTATGTAATATTTCATATTTATAGAAGCATTTAATATAATAAGAAATTCATAATTAGTTTTCTTTCGTTTTCTGTCACTACAACAGGCCTAATCTTTCTTTCTTTCACCGTCCAATATTCAGAGACACATGCAATTTGATGTTCTCTTCGGTTTCAAGTTTTAAAATCCAAATCACCCACTCGTTTCGTGGTCTTCAAGATCATCTTCAAGTTTGTCGACGTGTCCCAGTGCCGGATGGGAGAACATCGGAGGGGAAAGGCTGCTCTCCACTAAACTATCCTGCATGGAGAGCGAGTTCAGAAAAGACATCTTCTCCTCGCTGTCTGAGAAGCAGGGGCTGTCTCCACCTCCAAGAAAACAGGATGATGGTGCCTGAAATCTCTCCTGCAGTTCCGGATGCAGTTGCGCGTGGTGTTGCGCTGGATGCAAAGATTGAAATTGGCGAGATTGCTGCTCCAGTTTCAGTATATCCTTCACAGAAAACGGGGTTGAAGTAACCGGGCTCGGAAGCATCATCAGGCGCTGTTGGATGACATCTACAATATTATTCCTAAATCAACTGGAAGCCTCGAGAACTAAGCCCCGTTGAACAATTGTTTAGATAAGCAACAATTTTATGTAAACATACCTAAATGTGTCGATTAATCTCCCATTTTGTCATGGCTGGTTGATTTGCATGAAGAGAGGTGAGGACCGCCACTCGTCGGTGTGAAACCGTTGTGTGTTTTTCCTTGAGTCCGGCAGCACAAGGCAGTTCTTCTGGTGATGTCACATGACCGGGGCGGAATGTTACGATCCTTCCCACAATCCACAAAGGAAACACATATACAGTTTCATACCAGCATTAAAAAAGAGCCCCGATATCACACGATACTTTTTCAGTAGCGATGTTCGTTATATTGGTCTGATTAATTGTAAATGTAGCCTACCTGATGAGCAAAGGATACATTCATCCACAAAGAAGACTTTTTTAAAGTGTCATGCTTTAAAGCTTGTGTTCAATGCAATTCATCTGCCCAGAATATTAAAATCATTTTTCGAAAATATATGCGTTCTTGGTTGGCCTGAATATGTTTTTATTATTTTATTTTATTTTATTTTGTTTACCATGTAAACATATTTTAGATTTGTCGATTTGAGATTTAACTGCTATTATTCTGTTTAGAGCTGACCTGCACCACACGTTTATTTGCCAGAAGACAGCTGGAGTAAAAGCAGCAGCAAACTTTTGACAAAGCAAAACGTGGATTTAAACAACTTTTTAGAACACCCTTAGTGTGCGTTTCTTTGTGTATGTGTGTGTGTGTGTGTGTGTGTGTGTGTGTGCGCGCGCGCGTGTGTGTCTATGGATATATGAGGCTTTGATTAGTTTTCAAAATATATATATTTTAAATAGTTAAGAAAATCAATTTTAAAATCAATTTTACACGCTTCCTTCAGGCGATCAGACTTACTGTAAAAAAATAAATAATAATGAAGAAAAAATAATGAAAAAAGTTTCTGGGTATTCAAAAAAAAATTATTTTTTTTTGAATTTTATAAGGTAAATCTATAAGGATCCTTTGAAACGTCTTGGTATTTGTTATAAGTTCACTATGCACCCACTAGTATCATAATTTTGATGATTTGATTGCAATGTCTTTTTTGCCCTTATTGCTTATTGCTGTTATCATTGTGAAATATTCCTTGTCAATACCCTCAGAGCTAATTATGATTAAAAAAAAATGCCAATAAAAATAATCTAAAAGGAGCTGTGTAGTTCTACATGTAAGGAGACTTTAAAGAACTTTAGAGAACTTTTCGATTCCCTTTTAATCGAGATGAATCTTGGTTCCAGAGATGAAAGTTTCGAAACTTGATTTCATTTTCAGTTCTTAGAACATAATTATTTCTTCATCTCCAATACTTGGAATCGTGGTAAATCAATCGCAATATTAACCTTTGCGTTCTTTATCACTTTTTGCACTGGTGGGTATGGTGAGAATAAATATTGCCTTTAAAACTGTAAGATTGTCGCTTCTGTGCATAACAGATTTATTGCATAGAATCAGAAAAGTATTTTACAACAACATGTTATTCCAGAAAACATACACCTGTTTCACATTTTGTTTGCTCCATTTCAGTTTACAATTAGACCAATTTTGGTAACATTTCAACCTGACCTCCTCATACGACTTTTTCATTCAAAAACACCTTTTGCTGTTTTGAATTTTGCAGATATCCAAAGCAAATTTAGAGGCCTATCGGAAATCACAAAGTCTGCTCATTTGCATCATTTAGGCCGTGGAATTCCGAAAAGCACCAGAAGAAATAAAACAGCATGTTTGTAATATTCCTTTTTTCCATCCTGTATCTCAGGTATCGATCACTTATTTGAGGTGGACGCGCAGGAAACATGTTTGAGGGCGCAATGATGCGCAACGGTGTCTCTCTGAGCTCCTACTCCGGCGCCAGAGACAAAAGCCAGCCAGAGACTTAGAAGAAGGAAAAAGAAAAGGAAGGAGAGACGAGATTATCTCATCCGTTAGCTATCAACAGAGCTGTTTAGATCAGCTTTGTGTCCTCCCGTCCCAAGACGAATGGCTCAGAAGGAACGTCGGAGTGGACGGGTTCTAGCTTTTCTCTAACCGAATGAGAAGGTACATTATTTTCATGGTATTTGTTGTCATTTGAGCAGTAATCGTGGCCCTGATTTATTACAATAAGGATTTGATGCAGTTATCTTATCTCTGTTGTTGGAGAGCAATCCGCTCATGGGTGTCGGCCATACTACACAGCCTGATATGACAGTCTAATTATTGGTAGATTCATACAGGCAGTGGGCCTAACCCATTATGAATTTTGTTCTGGTGTGATTTATTGCAGGTTCATGAAATGCTTTAGATAGAGCTACCCTCGGAAAGATCAGCTCATTTTATTTATTTATTTATTTATTTTTTGAGTCACGGTTTTCAAAAACTCCTTCCATATATCATGATAATTCCACGTGTGCTGACAAAATGACAAAGTGGAGAAACTCCATGGCATATTTGGTCATGGTTTTAAGGCATAACATGAATAACACTTGCTCTCACTGAAACAAATGTCAAGACTCTTGGCTTTGGATGTTGTGAGATAACATCCGACTTGTTCGGCCATCATCTGCATAATGCACAGAGAACAGAGGGAAAATACAATAATAATAAATAATAACGACATTTTAATATAGACAGATGACTAGGCCTATATCTAATAATTCTTCAGACCCATTATTAGAGCTGGGGATAATGTTCGATCACTGAATTTGGATGCAGTCGCGTGTTTTTATCTGATCAGGGGTTGATCTTTGCCCCACACACGACTAAAGTGTGTTAGTGTTTTGACTGGTTAATAGCACCATTAGGATGAGGAGAGTCTCAGTCAAGCATGAAGCCAAGCTGACCGTGAAGAGCGCATGTCTGCACATGATTCTCTTTTGGAGTCTCCAGTCTGGATTGACATATTGATGACATCAACATAAGAAAATTACAATAAACCACCTCCTGAAACGCTTCCGTTTACTGCTTTATCCATTGTTTCATATTATGGATGTTATACAAATATTATACAAAATAATTCATATTTCACTGTTGATACATTATTATTATCAACATGCGTCACACCGTCAGGCCTACATGGAAAAATAAATTAGACCAAATAATAATAATTATTACCATTTTTCTTTTTTTTCTTTTGCTTTCAGGCACAATCAATCACAAGAGACGAAAAACAAGTAGTGCGTTCACTTACAGATCATAGTTATTATAATTATTATTATTATTATTATTATTATTATTATAATAACTATGATCTGTAAGTGAACGCACTACTTGTTTTTCGTCTCTTGTGATTGATTGTGCCTGAAAGAAAAAGAAAAAAAGAAAAATGGTCCACTCTCAAAACTTAACCCCCCCCCCCCCCCCCCCCCCCTTTTTTTGATAGGCTTTAGCACTACTGGATAGGCTATATTTCATTTTTATATTCCAATAATAGCCTACATCAATTGATTAAACCTATAATTTATCTATCTATTCCGCTTTCTATTAAATCACATTGCCTTAATGAAATAAACGGCACTAGAGAATTTATTGACGTTGCCTATTCATTTTAGATATAGGCTGTAAGGATCTAACAATTCGAGTATACTGAGGCTGTAAGACAAGAAAATGTATAGGCTATCTAAACATGACGCTACAGCCTTTTAATCACTTCTTGACACTTTTCATTTTAATAATTAAATTATTGTGCGAAGTATGATTCTCGACATTTTTCAGATGCTCATACGTTCTAAATTCATTTATTGTATCTGCAAGAGGCGCATTTCCTTTAGTAGTCATTAAATTAACGGCATATTGTCCAGACTCCGGTGCAACTGACAGTTTTACTGTGCAGAACCACTTGTTGTCAGTTTAGTCATTATCTGTCACACACATCCCCCGTAGCTGCATGTTAATAATAATGTTTCTTTCCATGGTTCGCTCATTTTGTCATACTACGATTTTTATTCATTCTGCACATATCCGTCTAGTCCCCCCCCCCCCATATTGGATTGGATTATGCATTTCGGCTATAGCGGCTATTACAGCACAGCAAACCCTTATAGGCGCTTTATCCATCAAATTATATTTAGGCCTATCTTAAATTCCCCAAACAACCACAAAAATATTCACTTATGTTTAAATCTGATGTATAGAGATACAGTATGTAAAACACACACATAAAAGGCTTTACGTTCATGTGTTATTTTCACTGCAAGTACATTTATGCAACATACTGTATAGCTCAAAATACAAAAAAAAAAAAAAAAAAAAAAAGACAATTTCCACATATATGACATACAGTATATTTTCCTAAATAATAGTGGACTCTATGTACATATATGCTTAAACATATGAACTAAAATTTTACATACAGTACGATCTATATGGCCACAGATTTCTGTATCATTACAAATAATTTCATTTTCATAAACAGAAGCACAACATTGTCTCCACTGGCCCTCAGCCTTGTACCCCCCATTTTAGAGAGATACTAAAATGGTTGCGTGCAGATGCCAGTCCGATGCAGATGCAAATTTTGAGTCATATGTTTATGTAAAGGAAGAGCCTGTTTCCTGGACCTAACAAAACCCAGGCCTGAGCACCATGACAGTGAGGCGGTCAGCAGAGGGAGGGAGAAGCCAATAGATCATCTTCATCTGGACACTGACTGAGGCTAGCTGTGGAGGTACCAGAAGTGGGTCAAGGGCCTGCGTCTTTTCTGACCATCAAATGCTCATTTAGATCACAGCATTCTGTGCAAACTCAAGCACTGAACACTGTAAACATCAGGACACTGTTTATGCTCATATCCCATGTCATACGAGAAAAGATTATGGAGTGGCAGAACAAGAAACCAATAACACTTCATTTGTTCTATGAAATATGGACTTTCTCTGGTTTTTCTTTCGCAAAAAATATGTTTATAAATTCTGACTTGAGTGAGAATGTTTCGGAGTACAATCTTGCTCTGTAAATGATATCATATTCAAAGGAATATCCCGGGATCAAAACAAGTTAAGCTCAATGGACAGCATTCGTGGCATAATGCTAATTACCACAAACATTTATTTTGACTCGTCCCTCCTTTTCTTAAGAAAAAAATAATCTGGGTCACAGTGAGGCCAGAATCGTTTCCAAAGTATAGCCACAAGATGTAAACAATATGTGTGAACATGATTTTAGTGTGATAAAATCGCTTACTAACCTTTTCTGTGCAAAGTTATATTTAATTTAACAATTTCTTTGCAATGACGACGTAACGCAGTGAACACTAAAACCCTAAAATTGCCTTAAAGGTAACGATTTAAACAACTTTACAGCTCACACGTTTTCAACAGAAGAAATAATGTAAATGCTTTTATAAAATTATAAGCTTCTGATTTCTCCCTTTTAAAGGGATAGTTCACCCAAAAATGAAAACTCTCTCATCATTTATTCACCCTCATGATATCCCAGTTGTGTATGACTTTCTTTCTTCACCAGAACACATTTGAAGAAAAGTAGCAAAAAATCTTAGCTCAGCAGGTCCTTAAAATGCAAGTGAATGGAGATTTCTCATTTGAAGCTCCAAAAATCACAGACAGTCAGCATAAACGTCATTGTGTTTATGCTTCTTGGAATAACATTTAGAATAATGTTGTTGTAATATACTTTTCTGATTCTATGTAAATAAATCTGTTATGCACAGAAGCGACAATCTTACAATTTTAAAGGCAATATTTAATCTCATCATACACACCAGTGCAAAGTGATAAAGACATACAACTCTAGCGGTTAAATTAATGACTTCTAAAGTGATAGAAGACATTTCTTTCGCACCTTTGGTGCGAAAAATATCAATATTTAAGTAATTTTTTAACTATAATCCAATGTGAGTGTAAGCTTCACGAGAAGGTGGAGTCCAAGTGGTTTCTTGTGTGATGTATTCGTGTGCCATGATATCTCCCGTTGTGTCCCATTGAATCTCACGTTCTCCACTCAGTTGAGACATCCAGGATAAGCAAACCATTGCACCATTGTGAGTAAAGAAACAGATAAATACAGATCTAAACCAAAACCAATCAAGCTACTGTACAGCTTTCCTCCTTCTCACTTGTAAACAGCGCTGCTCTTCCAGCTGTGGCACCTGCCTCAGTTCTCTGTTTCAAATGCCAATGCGATTATGGTGAAAGCGTGAATTAGAGTTAAAACATATTTTTTTCGCACCAAAAGTGATGGTATGGCTTTGGAAGACATTAATTTAACAGCTGGTGTTGTATGGATGACGTTTATGCTGACTGTCTGTGATTTTTGGAGCTTCAAAAGAGAAATCTCCATTCACTTGTATTTTAAGGACCTACTGAGCTAAGATATTTTTCTACTTTTCTGCAAATGTGTTCTAGTGAAGAAAGACAGTCACACACAACTGGGATGTCATGAAGGTGAGTAAATAATGAGAATTTTCATTTTTGGGTGAACTATCCCTTTAAACCCTTAAAAAAATTGACCCCATTCACTTCCATTGTAAATGCCTCACTGTAACCTCGATTAATTATTTTTTATTGATTTATTTATTTATTTTAGTAATGCTGTAGTCTGTGGATTGATCTTAACTTGAATTTATCTTGGAATATTCCTTTAAATTCTGCCCAGAATATCATAGCTCTTTAACAACTGCAGGTAAAAAAGTTAAATAAAAAATTAAAAAAAATTAAAAACCGGAGAAAGTTTCCTCGCACAGTTCTCAACGCTACCGAGAAAACCTTCCATATACACAGAACGCATATCTGAGGAGGTGCAGATCCTGTTAGGTCCCGGAAGGTGAGTCTTATCAGCTCCTGGTTTCAGACTGTGTGCTACGCCAGGCCTTGAGACCTCGCCGGCACCATTGTGCATCTGACCCAGCTGTATGAGTGATAGCCTTCCCTGTTTCTGCCTCAGACGGGGAGGAAAGGAGGAGGCGAGGCAAGGGCCTGTACTCCAACACCAGACATTCCCTGTCACAGCAGAGCTCTGAGTTAGGGAGGTCTGGTCTGGTCTGGGAGCGCGCTGACGGAAGTCAGGCCAGGAGAAATCCACAGTGCTTGCTACCCCCTCCTGGGACTAATAAATTAGACAGCTGCATTTTCCCTCATGGCCTTAACCCTGCAGGTGTGTGTTTGTATACATGTGTGCAAATTACTGAGCGTTTTGCCCGTAATGTGTGTGACCTATATGTCGTGGTTAATGTGGGGAGAGAGGAAGGCTGAAACTTAAATAACGATTACAACAGACAGGGGTGATTAAGATACAGTGTCGCTACACGAAGCTACCACCTTAAAATGGGATGTGAAAGGCTAGATTTCCATTTTTTTGTCTAAACATTCCCTGGGCTGTGCCAGAGAGGCAAAAATAAAAGGAAAGGTTGCTTCGAGTTCATTTGACCGCTGGTATGTGCACAGTTTACAAAGATTGTCATTCAAACAATAATACAATTAATTTTATTCAGATTTATATGTTGTTCGGTTTTGGATGCACACCACATGACCTCCCACTGGATAAACATGTTGCGAGCGGGGAGTCTGTGTTACACAGTGCAGCCAGTGTGGCGTCTCCCATCAAACTGACAATTTGTTTCTATTCAACCGTGAGTTCCCATTCATACGCTGTCGCAGCTGTAAATAAAGAGGAGGTTAATTTCTGCTCTTACTTTTTCCTGGGGGATTCGCTTTTTGGAATGCCTCATTTCTGCTGGGAAATATACAATTCTGACCAGCCTCTGGGAATCCCTATAGTTTCTGAAAAAGAGAAGGGTAAAATACGTACAGTGCATTGCAGATGCATACATCTATGCTCCATCTAACAATTAATGATTGTCATTTATTATCATATGAAAGCTGAAAAGCCTGTGCACTTGTTCACATCTGATGTATTACCTTAAATGTGTATTTGCTTGACTTGTTATGCTTTTCACGGAGGAGGAAAAAAAAAAAAAAAAAAAAAAAAAAAAAAAAATTGGCAGTGACATTATCAGTTTGCAAGACGAAAAGAGAAGACCTCAGAAGTATTCATAGCAGGCGTGTAAGAACTTGTAATATTCCATGGCGCTAAGTTGCCAGGCGCTGTGATTGCTATGGATTTCTTGCACTGCCGTGACTTTTCTATTTATTACTGAATAATCTGAAGTATTAGGGTGCTGCATTTATAATATCTGCGACCATAATTCACTTGGTTCCTTGTAAAATCTGCTTTGCAAATATTTGTGCGATTACACATTTGTCAGAGCTGCTAATGCAAACATGCATAATGGTGCAGCTATTGCACAGTATACAACTGATTTCACTATAGAAACATCTCTTTAAGAGACATTGTTCGTTTGTTACATTCTTACAAAGGGTCTAAATCTGGTGACTATAGTCAGCTGCGTGTATCAGCTGTGTTTCTGCTGACATTATGCCATGTTTATAGTAAAGCATGAATTAAGACAATGTTTGTGCTGCTCTTTCGTGTATGTTTATTTGTTCTTTTCAATAAGATGTAAACCAATTGGTAGCAGCAGACTCGTAGACATTAGGTTATACTTCCTCCTATTGTTTAAAATGGAAAAGTAGTCGAGGTCTCTCTTGTCACAGCTGTAAGTATGGAACCATCTGTTCTGTATGAACTGCTAATGCATCTCTGCATTTTGCTACGATTTTTGTGACATGTTCTGTGTGTATTTAACTATAATGTATTACTGTTTTCCCCTGAGCAATGACACACTAATCACACAGTAACAGCACTTAAAGGCATATTCCGGGTTCAATACAAGTTAAGCTCAGTCGACAGCATTTGTGGCATATTGCTGATTATCAAAAATAAATAAATAAATAAATAAAAATAATAATTAATTGAAATTAATTAAAAAATAATTATTTGAGCTGTAAAGTTGATTAAATCTAAAATGTTATGGTCGTATTAGGGTTGGCCTTATGTCGTCATAGCAACAAAGTTGTGAAATTGGCAATTTCTTTACACAGAAAAGGTTAGTAAGTCATTTTATTACACTAAAATCACATTAACAGGCATATTGTTTACATCTTGTGGTTATACTTTTGAAACAGTGAGTATTTTAACGTTTATGGATTGGCCTCATTCACTTCCATTGTAAGAGCCTCACTGTCACCCAGATTTTTGCTTTTTTTTTTTTTTTAAAGGAGGGACAAGTCAAACTAATTTTGGTGGTAATCAACATTATGCCTCAAATGCTGTTGATTAAGCTTAACTTGCATTAGATGTTTAATTGTATTTATTCCTTCAAACATACGTTCATTCCCCCCAAATATTCAAACTTGTACTTTTTTGGGGTTGCTCAATTGTTGCTTCCTAATACATCGTTGATGAGAGATAACAAGTTTCAGTGCTGTAAGCTGAAATACACACTGCAAAAAGGTTTGGTAAATACAAGTGTGCTGTCAGAAATTTTGCATTCTGGGAGATCAAGACCAGGCTCACTGTGAAGTGACTAGTTTAACGGTAAATAGCTGTTATTTGCAAGATATTATGGGAAAATGAAAATTTGTGAATTGGTGAAAGCTAGTCATGTTTTCAACCATAAATTTTGAAGCTCCAAAAATGACAGAAGTCAGCATAATAGTAATCCACAAGACTCCAGTAGTTAAATCAATGTCTTCAGAAGTTTTTGGTGATTCACATTCTTCATGCATATCACCCCCTACTGGGCTGGGAGAAGAATTTCAAGCAAAAAAGGACTTAAATATTGATCTGTTTCTCACCCACACCTAACAAATCACTTTTGAAATATGGATTGAAAGACTGGGGTCATATGGATTACTTTTATGATGCCTTTATGTACTTTTTGGAGCATCAAAATTTTGGCACCCATTCACTTGCATTGTGAGGACCTACAGAGCTGAAATATTATTCTAAAAATCAAAATTTGTCTTCTGCAGAAGAAAGAAAGTCATACATATCTGGGATGGCATGAAAGTGAGTAAATGATGAGAGAATTTTAATTTTTGGGTGAACTATCCCTTTAAGGTCTGACTGTAAGTCTGATCATAACTTGCAAATGCCACAAGGTGTGGCAGTTGTGAATGTCATTATAGATAAATCATATTATTAAAAACAATGCATCATATTTCAGCAACGTGATAGTTTGTTGTTTTTGGTGAGCTTACAGTGAAATATGAGTAAAAAAAAACAACAACAAAAAAACAGCTAAATAAACCAGTAAATAGTAAAAAAAAAACAAAAACAAATCCATGCCCGCAGTGCATGCAGGGAACTTAAGTGACAACATAATACTGTACTGATACATTGTGCAGCTGTATGGTGTTATACTGAAATGTACTATAACAGTAAGAGCTAGAGCTATAAAACTACATTTGAGCTTTACATTATGTGTGCTTTATATTTGTAGTAAATGCAGATTTTTTTCAGTAAATCTAAGAGGATGTTTTACAGTGCAGTGGCCCCAAAAAAGTATTTGGACTCTTAAAACACACTTAAAAATGAATGAATTTCATTGCATTAGATGAACATTGTACTATGTTTTAAAACCTAACAAACATCTTTTAGTGAAATACTTTGCTTTAAAAGTGTGCTTGTGCTATCTTACTTCAAAATAAATAATACCACTTGATTTGATATTTTGCTATCTAATGCCAATACATTCATTCATTTTTAAGTGTGGCTTAAGTGTCCAAAGATATTTTGGGGCCACTGTATGTGTTGCTGGACAATTTAGCCCATTTCCCCACCAACAGCATATCTCTTACCATTGTGTCTCTTGTAACATGTCCACTTTGGAACTTTAAGGGGGTCTGTGACTAATTTTTTCCCCTAGTATCTTCTCTCTCTCTCTCTCTCTCTCTCTCTCTTTCTCTTAAGAGTGACTCATGATATTTAACCTGGCCTACTTACTTTCTGAGCTCCACCTATAGCTGTTCTCTGTTGGTCTTCCTTATGAGAATGTCTTGGGCCCATAGACACATTCCACATAACTCAGAATGCAATGGAGGAAAACATGGTGGCCTTTCATTCAACTCCATCAAACAGAATTTATGAAACTGGCAACAGAAAACAAAATAACCGACATGGAGTTTAAAAAAGGCCCTCACTTAGCGAGGTGCGCTGACCTGTGGCAGAGAGGCTTGTAACACACGAACAACACGAGAAGGTCCTGCACTGGAATGTCGCTCTGTGTACATGTTTGGTATGAGTTGCTTATGTTCCGTCATGGTCCATGCTTGTTTTTGAAGTCAAGAAGACTTCTCAAATTCTACCTTCGTGTACTTTAGTCGTTTTTTTTTTTTAGAGATCTGAAACAGAGAAACAGAGCTGATCAATTTGGCTCTGTTTTTATAGAACAATAATTGAGTGGACACTTAAAAAATATTGAACACTACAGTATGTTGTGTACATAGTTGTTGTTCATCAGAAATAGAGCTGATCTTTGGTTTTGTTTAATATAGCAGGCCATCTGTTGGGATGTTCCAGGTCCAGCTCATCGACAGCATTTTTGGCATAATGTTGATTACCAGAAAATCATTTCAGTTGCCTTTGTTTAATTTTAAAACAGCAAAAGTCATGGTTACATTAAGTCACTTACAATGGAAGTCAAGGGGGGCAGTCCATAAGCATAAAAATACACAGTTATAGTGTGATTTAATCGCTTACTATTCTTATGTGTAAAGTTATCTGTCAGTCAGTCAGTCAGTCAGTCAGTCTAGTCTATCTATCTAGAAGGGGGGGGGGATTAATAATTTAAAGCATGCGTGTAAATTTGACAAAAGTGTGTCAGTCAAATATACAGACTCCAATTATTCACACATTTCAAAAAATGAATAACATTTATTGAAACATTTCTATGAAAATCAGATTTAGAGTTATGATCATAAAATATATAGTTGGCTATTTGAAAACTATCCTTGTGAAAACCTTAGCTCCTGAAATAATAGCACATCAAGATTATTTATATTAAAGTATTAGCTAGCATGAGTATTATCTTTTTAGAACTTTGGATGTTGGACTCCTACTTCTCGCAGCTATGAAAATGGCTGATCTTCAAATGCAGTGAACAGATGTGTAACTCTCTCTCTCTCTCTCTCTATATATATATGTAGCCTATATAATGTTATTGCAAAATGCTACAATGTTATTAGCCTATTTGTTGGGTCATGCCTCTTTGATATGGTATTAGCCAACTTTTTTTTTTACTGAAGCAGCTAATGATTCCCCAGGAGGCAATGTGTCATACACTTCTGTGGTCTCCGTTTCTCTCCTGTCTCTCTCTCAGCCTGAGCCAAACCTTGTGCTGGAAGCTTCAAATCCCATAATTACAAAGCTGACAGTTAACACACAGGTAAGCTACTCTTACTGACTGGCAAAGAATGCAAACATCTACTCCATGCAGCTAAGCGATTGGGGGGGGGGGATGGAGGTTGTGGTGCAGGTGCAGGAGTTGCCCCTCTACTTCTCCTGGGGGTTGTGGGGTCATACAGATCCACGACAGATTGGTCTACCCTACAGACAACAGAGAGATGGGGTTATTATAATATCCTTAAAGGTATTGTGTATCATTTAAATAATCTGAATCGTCTAATATTTGCCATGAGCATTAGCTATGATGGAGTGTGAAACTCAACACAAACTATAATTTGCTCACAGCTTTCTCCCAAACAATCACACTACTTGAAATACAGGTCTGGCTTGTGTGTAGGCCTAAGTGATTTGAGGTTGATAAGTTAGCTGATGGTGCTGTCACTATCTCTCTAAAAGATGGTACTTTCATATCTTTTTCAGGTTCATATCTTACACTAGCAGGTCAGGTAAAGTAAAAGTAAATATGATCTCTTAAGCTGACGAAACATTTCCCTTTTAAGGATGCACTCAAGATAGACAGCTAGGTGTGGCTGTCCAACAATACGCCTACCTATATTGACAATTCATAAAACCCCAAAAGTACATAATCACAAATATAAACAAGCAAAACCACTCTTTATTCTGTAATTTGAAGTAATTGGCTAATTAATCTGAAAAGATTAATTAGCCAAATTGTTGACAAATTCATGATGAAAATGTAAAGAAAAAAATGAAGCAGCAAAGGAAAAAACATCATGCGATGCCCAAACATACGGTTTTAGAGTCCTTAATGATATAAATACTGCTACCAGAACAGCTCATGTTTTCCTCTTTCCTCCCCTGGACTTGAATTATGTTTCCATTAGCGACTTCAAAACATATCGTGATTAGGGTTTCGCAGTGGTTCCCAACCCTGTTGCTAGAGGCCCCCCAGCATTACACATTTTGGATATCTCCATAACCAAACACGCCTGCTTCAACTCTTCAGCTTGCTAATAGATACTCCAAGACCTGAAGTGGGTGTGTCAGATAAGGAGATATGCAAAATGTGTAGTGCTGGGAGCCTCCAGGAACAAGTTTGGGAATCACTGTGGACAGTAACAAAGCTTAGACCTCCACCTTGTGGTCTTGCTAGGACATTGCACGGGACATGTTTTGGTTTTCAAATGTAAAATCAAATTTATAATTATATAATGTGTGTGTGTGTGTGTGTGTGTGTGTGTGTGTGTGTGTATATATATGTGTGTGTGTATATATATATATATATATATATATATATGTATATATATATATGTATGTGTATATATATATGTATGTGTATATATACAGGTGCATCTCAATAAATTAGAATGTCGTGGAAAAGTTCATTTATTTCAGTAATTCAACTCAAATTGTGAAACTCGTGTATTAAACAAATTCAGTGCACACAGACTGAAGTAGTTTAAGTCTTTGGTTCTTTTAATTGTGATGATTTTGGCTCACATTTAACAAAAACCCACCAATTCACTATCTCAAAAAATTAGAATATGGTGACATGCCAATCAGCTAATCAACTCAAAACACCTGCAAAGGTTTCCTGAGCCTTCAAAATGGTCTCTCAGTTTGGTTCACTAGGCTACACAATCATGGGGAAGACTGTTGATTTGACAGTTGTTCAGAAGACAATCATTGACACCATTCACAAGGAGGGTAAGCCACAAACATTCATTGCCAAAGAAGCTGGCTGTTCACAGAGTGCTGTATCCAAGCATGTTAACAGAAAGTTGAGTGGAAGGAAAAAGTGTGGAAGAAAAAGATGCACAACCAGCCGAGAGAACCGCAGCCTTATGATTGTCAAGCAAAACTGATTCAAGAATTTGGGTGAACTTCACAAGGAATGGACTGAGGCTGGGGTCAAGGCATCAAAAGCCACCACACACAGATGTGTCAAGGAATTTGGCTACAGTTGTCGTATTCCTCTTGTTAAGCCACTCCTGAACTGCAGACAATGTCAGAGGCGTCTTACCTGGGCTAAGGAGAAGAAGAACTGGACTGTTGCCCAGTGTTCCAAAGTCCTCTTTTCAGATGAGAGCAACTTTTGTATTTCATTTGGAAACCAAGGTCCTAGAGTCTGGAGGAAGGGTGGAGAAGCTCATAGCCCAAGTTGCTTGAAGTCCAGTGTTAAGTTTCCACAGTCTGTGATGATTTGGGGTGCAATGTCATCTGCTGGTGTTGGTCCATTGTGTTTTTTGAAAACCAAAGTCACTGCACCCATTTACCAAGAAATTTTGGAGCACTTCATGCTTCCTTCTGCTGACCAGCTTTTTAAAGATGCTGATTTCATTTTCCAGCAGGATTTGGCACCTGCCCACACTGCCAAAAGCACCAAAAGTTGGTTAAATGACCATGGTGTTGGTGTGCTTGACTGGCCAGCAAACTCACCAGACCTGAACCCCATAGAGAATCTATGGGGTATTGTCAAGAGGAAAATGAGAAACAAGAGACCAAAAAATGCAGATGAGCTGAAGGCCACTGTCAAAGAAACCTGGGCTTCCATACCACCTTAGCAGTGCCACAAACTGATCACCTCCATGCCACGCTGAATTGAGGCAGTAATTAAAGCAAAAGGAGCCCCTACCAAGTATTGAGTACATATACAGTAAATGAACATACTTTCCAGAAGGCCAACAATTCACTAAAAATGTTTTTTTTATATTGGTCTTATGATGTATTCTAATTTTTTGAGATAGTGAATTGGTGGGTTTTTGTTAAATGTGAGCCAAAATCATCACAATTAAAAGAACCAAAGACTTAAACTACTTCAGTCTGTGTGCATTGAATTTATTTAATACATGAGTTTCACAATTTGAGTTGAATTACTGAAATAAATGAAAAACTTTTCCACGACATTCTAATTTATTGAGATGCACCTGTATGTATGTGTGTGTATATATATATTTTAATACCCTGTTTAGTTCAGTGTTATAATTGTAGTAGTCTGACCCAGACATTGTTAATTATTATAGCACCTCCAGATTATGTTGTAAAAAAAAGACACACACACACTATAACATTTAGATAGATTTCGACATATTCTGGAAGCACTAAAATAATTTACAAAGGCTTAATCAGACTACTACTATCATAACATTCCAGTAAACAGGATATTATTAAACCTTACTTGAAGAACAGACAACAGTCATGAATTGCACATTAAAATAAGGTGCACATGGTCCACAGATTGCGGTGGGTGTGAACGGAAACAAGGATGCCCATTGCAGCGAATGAATTCCACCCTTTCTGCTCTACCATTGGTCAGAACTCAAGTCACTCAAAGCTTTGGGATTTTTCATTGGTCCTATCGGCATTATCGAGCGCGTACTTTGATGACGTAGAGGCGTAACCTTCCTGTACTAGAAGATGATTAGTTGATTCTGGAGTCAAACATGACGTCTTGATTTCTATTGGTTAGTTTCGGCACGCCTGTCCTCCATTGCCAAAATCCCACATTTGAAGGTTAAAGGCAGTCTGTGTCCATCATATCGCTAAACAAGCTAACGTTACTCGCGTATCAGTCTACTGTCTTTCTTTTAATTTACACAGACATAAACACAGTACTATGTCGATATTTGCTGAAGTCCCGCTGGCTGCCCCTGTCGCAGTATTTAAGCTGACAGCAGATTTCCGTGAAGATCAAAATCCAAACAAGGTGAATCTAGGAGTCGGAGGTGAGACGCCTTTTATACCTATATAAACACACACGTATATCAGAGTCAAACTGTATAGACGCACACATTTATGAGACATCTCTCTTTTTAAACCCATGCACATTGCGGTCATCCTCTTTCAATGTCAAGAATGATCATTGATCAAACATGAGACCTGATGCCATCTGTCAATTGCATTTAAATCCAGTCTTTTTCATTATGGAATAAAGTAAGGCGAATTATATTGTATTTATACGATAACAATACTTATTGTATTGTTGTAATGATAATGATGATGGTCACATGCACATGATCACAGATGGAACAGCATCAATAACATAACGTCATCCATAATGATCTGAAATTATTTGTGTAAATTACTATAGTTAACTACATATATTATACATACGTTTGATGACTTTACTGTTATTCTGCAACGTGAAAATTTGTCATTATGTAGAAGTGTGTGCATACGTCTGACTGGTATTAAACTAAAGGCATTGCAGTCAGCTCCAGAGGCACTTAAGGGTTTCTATATATATATATATATATATATATATATCTATCTATATATATATATATCATATATATATATATATATATATAGATATATAGATATATAGATATATAGATATATATAGAAACCCTTAAGTGCCTTTAGAGCTGACTGCAATGCCTTTAGTTTAATACCAGTCAGACGTATGCACACATACATATATATGGGCTGATAATATATAGTCTGTCTCAAACCCTTTGATCTTCAGATCATGATTGTTTAAAAGGTATCTGTTAAAAATGGTCTCCACGAAATGCTCATTCGAAGGTTATATATGTATTTCAGGGATTATAGTTAACTCTTCTGGCATTGGCTGTTTCTATTGTAGACCAATCACGTATGAATTGCTGTTAGCTGGAGATGAATAGATTGCGTTATGTCAGTATTTTTGTGGTAGGGCAGTTGTCATCTGCTGTGTAGACATTCCTGATCCGTGTTAGGAGAGCTTGACCTCTGAGGATTCTGCAAAGATTATCTTTGTCTTCTGCATTTCCTGACGCCCTTCATACACCACGACTGCTGCGGTTTTGAGCCATGGTAAAGGCATGGATGAAGAGTCACATCTTTGTAAAAATCCCTGAGTCATGATTGTGTCGACTGTTTTTAAACGCCTCCCCCTGGAATGTGGTCCTTTCTCAGCAACGTTGCTGAAATGATAATCCCTCCTGAGCAACACAGAGAAGTCTGATTTCGTGTGCTTTCAAAAGCCATTTACAGTTTGCAGCTAAATCATGCCAGTTTTGTTGAGATTAGGTCATAAATCTGCAGAAGAACTGTATTTTCTTGTTGTTTGGCTGAGTATTGCAATGTACTGATATGAGGAATTTTCAGGAATTCTGTGCTTCACATATTTTTACATAAGATTATCTGTGCAACACTTTAAAATAAATTTAGTTGAGAACATTAACATTATTATGTTGGCTTGACACATACTGTTATTCTACAAACTTTGTTTAGGGTTTTTTCAAAATCCATATCTCAAGCTACAGTACATCAACCAAATTTGGTACAAACCTTTAGTGTTCTGGAATAGCGTGCTGTCTTTTCTAACTGATCAGACTTAGCATTTAAACACAGTGGACAATCAAAAATGGTGAAAAATCCCATAGACTTGCATTGACAGAATGTTCAAACGAGGCAACGGAATGCTCGTTAATTTTAACTCCAACTGTCAACATTTTTTAATGTAAACAAATCCACATAAAGCCTTTATTCTGCATTAAATTGCTCTCTCTCTCTCTCTCTCTCTCTCTCTCTCTATATATATATATATTAGTATATATTCTGTCTGTCTTCTGTCTATCTACCTGATGGTTTATCTTACTGTCTTGCTAGCTGGCTGTTTGTCTTACTGTAGTGTCTGTATATCCATCAAACTTACTAACATATAAATATATTAATTAACTTATATATAAAATATTTGAACAACTTTTTGATACAACCACAGTCCAAAAAACTGATATGGAACTGGATTTATATAGAACTTTCTCAGGATTTGTATGGGATTTTCCTGCTACCTTTGCATTAGGACATGAGCAATACACGTTTGTGTTTAGTATGCTGAGTTAAGTTAGCTGTTGCCCTTAGGTAAAAGTTCAGATAGATCAAAGACCTGATCTGAGATGACACTGATATAAAGGAGCAATTAAGGAGGGATAGTTATTGATTATAGAACCATTTTTATATTTATTCTCACCCTCATCTTCTCTTTAGCTTACAGGACAGATGAATGTCAACCCTGGGTTCTGCCTGTGGTGAGAAAAGTGGAGAAGATGATCGCTGAGGATCATAGTTTGAACCACGAATACCTGCCCATCCTGGGCCTGCCAGAGTTTCGTTCCAGTGCATCTAAGATTGCTCTGGGTGATGACAGTCCTGCTATCAAGGAGAACCGGGTCCGAAATGACATGCTTGATTTGATAATCTGTATTAATAACATGCATTCAAATTTAATTTTTATTTTATTATTGGCTTAAGGCAAAGTTTAGATGCTTAACATACTGTATGATACATTCAGCCAGGGTCTAAAATTAACTCTCGCTAAGTGCCAAATGGTAGACAAAATTGACTTCGATGAGTTGGCTAGTAACTTTATTAGAAACTGCATTTTAAGACATGATATTGTAAGAAAGATTTTTCATCCGCCATTGATTGGAATTGCAAAATTTTAGTTTTGGACCTTGTTAGCATATGTTTTCTTGTTTCAACCATGATCTTTCTGATGTTTTTTATCGCAGGTTGGAGCTGTACAGTGTTTAGGTGGTACTGGCGCTCTTAAGATTGGAGCAGAGTTTCTTCGCCGGTGGTATAATGGAACCGACAACACAAAAACTCAAGTTTATGTGTCTGCACCAACATGGGGTGAGGACTGGACCTAATTACACTATATTGGAAATACTATATTGTGGAAATTTTATTTGGAAATAATATATATTTAAATGTTATTGGCTACAATTTTAGCCTCAAAATATGAGGTTCTGTTAATTAAAAGGATATTTGATTTATATATTTAAAACAATTGGTAACACTTTGCAATAATGTTGTATTTTTTAACATTAGTAAATATATTAGTTATCATGAACTAAACAATATATTTTTACAGCATTTATTAATCTTGGCTAATGTTAATTTATAAACACTTTTATTTATTCAGATTAAAAAAAAAGTTTTTTAACTAATGTTACAGTAAGATACAACTAATTTTAAAAATGAATCAGTATATGTTTAAATAAAGATGAAAAAAGATAGTTATGTGCTGAATAAGTATTGTTCCTTGTTAGTTCATTTTAAGTAATGTACTTAACTAATGTTAACAAATACCACCTTATTGTAAAATGTTGCCAAAATTGAGTTGTCTCAAATATTCTGATTTAATAGGCATTGTCCTTTTATATGACATCTCTATTGCTAAATCAGCCCCCATACAATTGACATTAAATGATGTTGTCTTTTATTCTAGAGAACCACAATGCTGTTTTCTCTAACGCTGGATTTGAGGATATCCGGCCATACAAATATTGGGATGCAGAGAAGCGTGGACTCGATCTGGCAGGTTTTCTGGGTGACATGGAGGTTAGCAGCGATTTTTGACATTCTGTCTCCTCTCTGGTGTATTTATCAGCTATTGACACAAGTTAAATAAAATCCATTGATTATGTGCAGAAAGAAGTGCATGAAATCAGTTAGCATTGCCAAGATGTAAAAATGGCTTTGGTTGGGTTCTAGCATAATTGTTTTTCTACGCTTAACATTTTTTTATTTTTTTTTATGGGTCCGTGTCATGGAACACTGTGCTTATCAAGTGCAATGCAAACAGTCTATTAAAAAATGAAAATCACTTCCATGTAAATCTGAGTTTACATTCTAACCAGCCATGAAAAGTGACTTACAATAGAACATTTTGTCAGTCTCTTAGGTTCTGTTTATGCGGCATTGTGCTGTGAAGCTCTGCCCACAGTGAAATCCAAATGTCCAAATTCCTGCTATACATGACTATAAAGTATATTAAACATCAATAGATCTTCTAGTTGGCTGTGATTGTGTTCTGTCATGCAGCATTTTCGCTTTCAGTGTGGACAGACAAATTACTTTTCGTCTGAAACTTAGTCCTGGTTAGTTCATGGCGTAACGCAAGAATCAGTCTGAAGATGAATATTTTCTTTTTATACCATCTGATTGCAACTGTGTATTTCCTGTTTAATCCCTGTCAGAGTGCACCTGAACACTCCATCTTTGTGTTGCATGCTTGTGCTCACAACCCCACCGGTACAGACCCCACACAGGACCAATGGAAGCAGATCGCTGAGATCATGAAGGTGAGACACTCCGAACAACCCAACATCGCTTGACTGTGAAAGTGTGGCCACAAAAACAGCAGGCTTTTTATAAATATTGTATCATTTGGTACAAAAATGGATCTTAATTGTACATAATCTACTAGTAATAAGACATTTAAGATTTAGGTACAGCCTGCAATTACAGCCTACTGTTGTCCAAATTTGAACTTTTGACCACTTTATAAATACTGAGAAAATTGTTGCTTAATTACCGAAGGCCAACATTTTTTATTTATTTATTATAATTGTGGTTGAGCTTTGCAGGACCCTGAAAGTCCCTGAAAAGTTCACCAGTGGAGATGTAATTCCCTAAAACACATCCCTAAAAACATCTTTGCCTTCTACAGTATCAGCATTTTGAATGGTAGAAATGTTGTTCGCTCATTTTCTTTTTCTTTTTTCTAATTTCCCGTCTCTTTAGCGGAAGAATCTGTTTGCCTTCTTTGATTCAGCCTATCAGGGTTTTGCCTCAGGAAATTTAGATAAGGATGCTTGGGCTGTTCGCTACTTTGTGTCCCAGGGTTTCGAATTGTTCTGTGCTCAGTCCTTCTCCAAGAACTTTGGCCTGTACAGTAAGTGTGTCCGACGGAAACATGAGGGTTAAATTGGATGCTTTTTGCTGTATCTGTGTGCAGAAGGATTTGATTCTTTTAACCTGAATCCACAGATGAGAGAGTTGGGAACCTGACTGTTGTAGGCAGAGACCAAGAGAATGTAAACCGTGTCCTGTCTCAAATGGAGAAGATCGTTCGAATCACATGGTCCAATCCTCCATCCCAGGGTGCACGCCTGGTTGCCATCACACTGAACAGCCCTGAGCTCTTTGCTGAATGGTAAAGTGTAAAAGAAAATTCTAATGAATCTAATTTCATATTTCAAATGTATTCATTTATTTAACAGATGCTTTGGGAATTTAAATTTAATTTCTAATAAAAAAAATGAAAAAAGTACAATGTTATAGGTTTTAATTTTTGTCCAAGTTACATTTTACAAAAAAAAACTAAAACAAAACACATGACATAAATATATATATATATATATAATTCATTTTATTATATATTACCTATATACTGTATATAATATTTATAATTAGTTCTATTAATTATTTTATTCTAAATTACTTTAATTTGAGGGCCTTTCTTAGTCAATATTGACACATCATGTAATCGGTAAAGAAATTTGAATTGATTAACAGCCCGTATGTATAGTGTATATTGTAATATATATTCATTATGTATATCAAATTAATTACCGGTAAATGATGTGCCAATTAATTAATCGCATATGAATATTTATTGAGAAAGGTAGAATATAATCATTATAAATGTAATATATAATTAATATAATAATTCAGATAATTCAAATACATTACATCATATACATACTGTGTGTGTGTGTATGTATGTATGTATATATATATATATATATATATATATATATATATATATATATATATATATATATATGCATGCACACACATACATACATGCAGTTTATACTGTATATTGCATAGATAATGAGGCCTATTTTTAGGATCATTTATATGTTTTATTTTGGAAGGAAAAATTTGCTTTTTAATCATTGCTAATTTTTGCTTAATGTGGCTGAAAATAATGTAACAATTAAAAAAAATATTAATAGCCCTAAAAATAGGCTTCATTTTATTTATCCAGTATATACAGAATAAATTATATATATATTATATATATATAAATATATATATACATATTTTTTTTAAATCTTTGTGATCTGGACATGTTCACATTTTCACCCATGCATATGTAACTACTCTTAATGTTTGGGTTAGGGGTGATTACAGTTTGGAATTTTTCATCTTGCCTCAGGAAGGACAACGTGAAGACCATGGCAGAGAGGGTCCTGTTGATGCGTGCTCAGCTGAAGGAAAAACTAAAAGCCCTGGGAACTCCAGGAACCTGGGAGCACATCACTGAACAGATCGGCATGTTCAGCTTCACAGGACTCAATCGTTAGCATCTCTATCTATAACTCTTCCCCTCTTAGTGTATTCATCAATTCCACTGCTAGAAACATCTGTTTAACACAGTAGACACTGATCATTCAGACATTATAATCATCTCGCATGATTTTGTGTGTAGTCTGATTAAAGAGGATAGAGAGAATAAGACCTTATATACTGAAGATTTTGAAGATAAATAATGCAGTTCATTAGTTGCCTTAGTGTAAACATTAGATTTGGAAACTTAAGTCACAGTGACAATGTATGAATATCATTGCCTTAGAAAACAAAAATTAAACCAAGTGACATTTATTTAAAAGAAGAAAAAATAAACTAGCCAAACCACACCTTTCCATTTCAGAAAGACGTTTGTCAGGTTTTAAAAGAAAAAACAAATCATGGATGGTATTTGAACACTTTCCGTTTGTCAGAGGCTAGTGGAACATGTCCATAGTTACTGTGTTGAACTTCAACTGTATGAAGTGTGAACTTTGAGGGTATCTGACTTCATAAGTCAAGATAAATGAACTTGACACCACATGGTTCAAAGTAATAGCAAAAATGACAAAGAAAAATCAAGTTAGTTGTGAGAAAATGTCTGCTATTTGTTTGCAGATGCCTCTTGGTTTGATATTTCTTTGCAGTGGCATTGATATTTTTTAGTATGACTTATGTGTTTTTAAGATTACATAGAACTATAACATAGATTCTATTTTTGCTTTCTGTTTTACAGCTAAGCAGGTGGATTATCTGGTGAAGGAAAAGCACATTTATCTAATGGCGAGTGGTCGCATCAACATGTGCGGCCTTACGACCAAGAACATCGATTATGTGGCTGAGTCCATTCATGAGGCTGTCACTAAAGTCCAATAAGCACCTGTTTCACACTTCCTGTGTGTGTGTGTATGTGTGTGTGTGTGTGTGTGTTTATGTGTCTGCAGGAACATAGTCACACACACATCACCTAGTTCACACCTTCACTAATTTAATGATCAGAAGTTGTACATTTATGTTTGAACTCCTTTAATCAAAAAGCAATGAAACGGTAAATATACGGTATATACAGTATTGTCATTTTCACTTCAGCTTTTTCCTGTGTTTAAGAGAAAGGGAGTACATTTAAATATTCTTGTAAGTGTTCATTTCAATCTTGTTTTTATAAATAAGCACTTTGTGGTGGTATTGTGGTATTTAGGGAATTTCCAGTCAGTTGAATGACTTTCTCTGGATTTCTGTAACCTAAAGGTCCATTGTGACTGATTTTAAGATCGTCCGTTATTCCTTAAATTAATTTCAAGCAGGTTTGTTTGACTGAATTAGAGTTATATGGACAACCCTTAGCTGGTGGGGTGGAAAGAGAATGCAGAACTAGCCCTGTCTTAACTCATCATTTTTATTGTCATGTCTCCGAAGATTTCATTGTATTGAGTGCATGACTGAAGGATAAGGTGTGTGTTTTGTGGTGAATGTTTCCATATGCACTGTTTAAAACTTATAAACATGCTTACAAAGACGGCTTGAATAGAACTTGAATGACCAGGGGCATTAGACTGTGTTTCACTGGTAATTCCAGCGTGATTTACTTGTCATCTGATGCTCATACCTCAAATTAAATGGTTAGAAGTAACATTTTACCCTGAAATCATCCTTTTCCTTTAGACTCACTGTCACACATTTTCTCATTATATGTCATGCTGCTTAATATTGCTCCAGGACATCAACAATGTGTTCAGAGACAGTTGTCTCATTAAGTTGATTGCATAAAAATGAGAGAAAGAGAATATTCAAGCAGTCAAGAAGAGTTTGAAAAGCCATGTCATCTTTGGAAGCTCTTTTGGTAAATTAAGTGCTTTTGGGGTTAAAATATTCCTTAAGGCTTTTTATCTTTTATGACGTTTGTGCTGGCAGCTCTGGGTTATGAAGACCCTAGGCATTGTTTTGCACTTTATTTTTGTGTCTGCTTTCAAAGCTGTCTTTTAATCTGCTGATTCTGGTCCAGTGCTTTCACTTCTGTATTCATATGTTCAAACTCATTTCTGCATTGCAGTGCTCTTTAATGAAAGTCCAGCCATCAGACCAAGTACAGTTCACTCTGCCACAGCTGAGTCTCATAAGATCAAACCTATATGATCATGAATTTCTGTGTGCACAAATACTTTAATCAAAGTGCATTGGAATAAAACATGTTGACTGTCATGTTTTATCACAATTGATATATTTAATAGTGCCATTTCTGTCCCCATGACTTGCTACTGAAATAATTAACAGAAAACATATTAAAATATAAATAATATATATATCAGTTGCTTGCAAAAGTATTCAGACCCCTGACCAATTCTCTCATATTACCGAATTACAAATGGTACACTGAAATTTCATTCTGATTGATATTTTATTTTAAAACACTAAAACTCAAAATCAATTATTGTAAGGTGACATTGTTTTTTGTTGGGAAATATTTTTATGAAAAATAAAAAAAACTGAAATATCTTGCTTGCATAAGTATTCAACCCCCTCACATTAATATTTGGTTGAGCCACCTTTTGCTGCAATAACTGCTTTAAGTGTTTTGGGGTACATATGTACCAGCTTTGCACACAGTGATGAAGTGATTTTGGCCCATTCTTCTCAGCAGATTTGCTCCAGGTTGTTCAGGTTGGTTGGGTGATGCTTGTGGACTGCAATTTTCATATAGTGCCACAGATTCTCAATAGGATTGAGATCAGGACTTTGACTGGGCCACTGTAGGACATTTATCTTTTTGTTCTTGAGCCACTCCAATGTTGCTTTGGCCTTTTGCATGGGATCATTGTCATGCTGAAAGGTGAATTTCCTACCAAGCTTCAGTTTTTTTAGTGGACTGAAGCAGGCTTTCTTGCAGTATTTCCCTATATTTTGCTCCATTCATTCTTCCTTCAATTCTAACAAGATGCCCAGTCCCGGCTGATGAGAAGCATCCCCACAGCATGATGCTGCCACCACCATACTTCACTATAGGGATGGTGTGTCTTGAGGCATTTATATATATATATATATATATATATATATATATATATATATATATATATATATATATATATATATAATGAATTCTCTTGTCTATGTTGTTAGTTTGAAAATACAGATTTTTTCTTTGTCCCTCTGTTTAAACCCTGTTAAGATTCTCTTACTGTCTTTATCAGTAAACATTAAATTCACACTTCAACTGGCCTCATCAAGCTCAATATTTCAACTCTGTATGGAAAACATCATAGTTATCAGTTTATTTTCTTGGCACAAAGTACAAAACTATAAATATTGACAGTGAATAATGTGGTATGGTGCATTGATACTTCCTAGTTAAAGCCATTATTGGCCATATTTGCTCTGACCTTTATTCCCAAAACTTTTCCGATGTAATGGTTGAATGGCCGTTGCACAAATTATTTTCTTATTTTGAAAGAGTCCACTCTGATGGTTCCCCAATATCCATAATGGGAAAACACAATGCATTCATAGTTCAGCAGTAAACTTTCCAAATAATATATGTTTATATGTTTTTAAATCCTGAAATTTTAATACACAAATGGTACTGTTTGCTGAGAATTGGACTTAAATGCAGTTGGCTTTGAGTGATTGAGAGGCCCTATGTGAACACACACCATGATGAGCATATTCAAGGAATGTGTTCTGCCTCAAAATAACAACCAGCAGAGGTTATCATCCTAAAATAGCCAAGCAGTTGTAAAACGTCAATGAACTTTATCACTCGTGGAACTGAAGTATAATAATGACTCGCAAAGTAGTAATTTGCCAATTTTCATCTAAAGCTAGCAGGACTGAGTACCCACCGTATAGGTTTTCTGTGTATACGTATTTTTGAAGGTGCACCATAAAAGCCCTTTTGTGTAATCATAATTAACTATGTTTGTTGTATATGAACAAAGATTGAACTTTAAAAGCCCGTTTTAAAAGAAAGATGTTCAAGGATAAGTCAGGGTCATCAAAGCTCACTTTATTGAGAGGGTTTCATTCTAAAATACCACACCAAGATATAATATAATCAATATTTGATATCCTTATAACATTTTTGTCCTTATATCATCAGAGCATAATTTTTGTAAAGTAGTTATACACAATTCATTATATTTTAAATAGAAGTCTTCGTAAACTCTGTAGAAACGTATAGTATTTCTTTCCCTCTGCTTACCCACCATACAGAGCGTGCTGGAGAGGATTATCTCCCTGTCTTAAACAAATACCCACAGTTTAAGGCTTAAATATACACCTCATACAAGAATGTGTGTCTGTGTGTGTGTCTGTGCGTGATGAAGGTTTGAGTGGATTTTGTGCATGTCTTGTCTACATCAGCTGAGTCAGTCTGATACAGAGCAGTCTGTTTGGATGTGTTCGTTTGGAGGGCTGATCCAGACATCAGAATGCATCACTCATTCCTCCCCCTCTGCAATGCTGTACTGTGATGTCAAAGTGCTGCCCCCCTCGCTCGCTCTCTCTCTCTCTCTCTCTCTCTCTCTCTCTCAGCATGTGCTCTCCATACAGTGGGTTTAGCTCACAGTATTGCACAAAACAAAGTGTCCATGTGGCCTGAAAGCAAGCAGGCTCATTTAATTCACTTCAGATTATCAAGATGGAAAGCAGCTTTTATAAAAGGGAGTAATAATTTGTAGCTTGGTTATTGCTATTAAATAGTACTAGTAATAAATATTGGAGGAAAAACAGACATCCAGTGGTTTCAAGCCTGAGTCTTTGTGCTTTTTGTGGTAGACTCCATGTTGGTATCATAGGTCACTATTAGCTGATTCTAACAGCTCAGAGGGAAAGAGAGGCTAAGTTCCGAATGGAATACTAGCTTACTATTTACTTAATACTGCACAAACTGTATGGGCTACTGCCTACTATATTATTGTTTAAATGGTGAACAGTAGGCATTATTTCTATGATTAATGTTTCAAACACACTGCAAGAAACACTACATTAATGTTACCTTCATTAAGGGTTTGTAAAGGGGTTCATTAATAAATAATAAGTCATTTACAAATGCATTATAATTAATTTATATGCAGTTATAGCAACATGTGAAAAAGGTAACTTTAATCCTATACTTGCCAAATAGTGAGCATGTTAACTACCATCCTAAATAACATAACTTATTTTATAAATACTTTTATATACAAATACTGTACACTCACACACACACACACACACACACACACACATATATATATATATATATATATATATATATATATATATAATGCATACATAAAATGCCCTAATTCATGATGTATGTCACAGAAATGTAGCAAAATTATACTATAATAGTGACTATTATAGTTAGATTAAAAGGAGGGATCATGTCATTTTGCTACAGTTCACTTTGTTTATAGGCTATTAATTACTGTAATGTCTAGACTCACTTATATTTTACTTTCCTTTTCAAAAGAGTGGTTTTAACTAGTCCTAGTTACCTAAAGTCCTCTACAAGAACACTTCTCAGGTCTTCCTGCTCATTCACAGTAGCCTACAAACAGTATCACATTATAAAGCCTAAAGACTATTAACTATAGTAAACTTTTATAAACAGGTTTCTAAAGTTGGCAACTCCTTATTAAATGCTTAACAGGTGTCAACTTTGGAATAAGGTACATTTTCAAAGTTTACTACTGTTGACTAATGTTACTACATGTTATTAAGCATTTATAACATGTGAGGCAAAATGGCTCACTATTTGGCAGGTATTGCATAAATCAGTATTTTTATGCATGTTGCTATAACTACATTTCAGTGATTTATAATGCATTTGTAAATGAATTATCAGTCATTAATTGACCCCTTTATAGTCCAACATTAATGTCAAGTTAACCCCAATAAATAAATAAATAAACAAAGATATTTTTATAGAAATATTTAAACATCCTTAAAATAAACTCGATTTATTTTGGATTAGACTAAATTAGAATATCTTCTAATCCACTGGCAATTTTTTTTAATCTAAACAAACCTTATTCTGATAATAAGTCTTATTTTCTTACACAGTTGTACTTTTCAAGTTAACTTATCTTGTTTTAAGGATGTTTAGATATTTTTACTGGAAAAAAAAAGGATTCAAAAATGATTATTGTTGCAGTGCGACATTGTTGTCACATGAACTCCTTATGTATAGTAGCAGTTATTAACCATGTTGGTTATTTTGCATTTTTTAAATACAATTTTGTGTAAAAATTCCATCTGATCGAAGAATGAGAAAAAAGAGATATACTACAGCTATTCATAACAAAGCTACAGAAAAAGTAGAAAAAGTAAGTATAGTATGGTAATATGCTATTCTGAATATAGCCAATCTCCCTTGTTGCAGTTTGAAATTCAAAGTCCAATCATCTATGAATTTATATAGACATAATGTATATCATTAGTGTCTGCTGCATGCATGCAAGAGAGAGGTATAGACTTGACATACTCAATATAAAAGCTTTTCATGCAAAACACATCCAAGCCCCTATTTATAATCCCTGATAACATTTATTCATGTGACTTGTTGGCAGGGACGAGCTGTTTGGTTATTTTTATCACGATCACGGCATGCTGGGAAAAGTGATGGCAGTGAACCAGTGATGGAAATTCAGATATTCTGCGGATGTCATTGTAAGTATAAATGCCACTCTTACTTGGATCCAAAGATGAAACTCTCATAACAACATGCCCATGGAGAAGCTAGAGATGCTAGAAGATTTTTTTTATGTCTGAGGTGATATTTTACCATCAAAGCTTTCAAGTTTTTTCAAGTTATGGCTTGCGCATGTCCTATCTATCTAAACTTCATACAGTAAACGCTCTAATAATCTGATCTAATAATAATACTGCTCTTTGAGAAAAGCATGCCAATGTAATAAACGTCTTTGATTTTAGACAAATCTTTTGTCAAAGAGATGTGGGAGTTTTAGCACTGGCATCTCAACCAACAGTATTTTTTTTTTTTTTTTTTAAGTATTCAAATCCAGACTAAAATAGCTAAACAATTTGTACCCTGTGTTCTCAGCAGAACAGAAGTGCAAAAAAAAAAAACAAAAAAAAAAAACATATATATAAAAAAATGTTTAGGTCATACTTTAAAGTGGAATCAACATAAAATATGAAACCTTTTAAAAAAGAAAATAGAAAAAGAATTCTGACAGCACTTACCTAATATAGGCATTTTGTTTCTCTGTCTATACCTCTAAAGCTAAAATCTGTTCAACAGAATATCAAATAAAAGGGTCTGATTTTAGATGAATATCGATAAATTCTCTTGATTGGTTTTCAGGCACAGCCTAAAATATATCTCTCATCTAATGATATAAAACTACACAATTTACACTGTCAATTAATTGCAGATAATTCTAAAAGATGACCATATAATGTGATGTACTGGACTCTCTGTCCTCTTATTGGTCAGATGGTTGGCTTCGGGTCTCCAGGCTTGTGTTTGCTGGCTTTGCCTGGTTCAGAGGTCAGAGTGTCATTACCACAGTGACTGTAGATGTCATCATCATAAAACCGCCATCAAAACTGTAGTATGCCAATGGTTACGTAGCATCTCGTCAATTAAAAAAAAATGTAATGTGTCTTGCTGCATGTTTGAGGCCTGATGGTGGAAATTTCAGGCTTGTTGTAACAGAATATTTTTTCGGTAGCAAGTGTCTTCCTGGTGTGGGAGCACACTGCAATGTTGAAGGAAAGGTTTCATAATGCTACATGTGTTGGATTGTGTTGATTGGGTTGTGCTTTCTCTCACACAAGATCCAGAGGAGGGCTGGAGAACATTTCACATTTGTGGGAGAAGCAGGAGAGAGTGAGAGAGAAGCAAACCCACACTAAATGCTAAGTCTTCACCTGTGAAGGTTCAGGATTGTCTTCCAGAGGTTTGTCTCCGTCACGAGACTTCTTTCGTTTTTTGTTGCCTGGAGATTAGAAAAAGATTGACATGTAAAATGACTTGTTTTGATTTGACCCCAACATCTGTGCCAAATCCTTAGATGAAAAGCTCTCAAAAACCAATTAATGAATAGTTCTGTCATCTTTTTCATGTATGACTAACAATGGATGACCATGGTTTTACAAAGAAAGTGTTCCTGTATCAACATCCTTTAGTCGTGGAACAAAAGTTCTGCCAAACATTCCCAAGTCATGGAGTTCCAGTGCTGGTCTTGGCTGGTTTATTCTAGTCTGGTGCTGGTCAGCCCTAAGACTAACCCTAAACCCTAAACAAATAAATCATCCCTAAATCTGAATTGTTGTTCCAGGAACCTCAAGAATAGGGAATTTTCTACTTCTAAATTTTCTAAATGACGTAAAAACTACTCAACAACCAGGCTGATATGTTCCTAGATCAAAATATTTTGTTGTCCCTGGACCAACGTTGCTGTCAAACAAACATTACCCTAACCTTAACCTACCACTAAAACGAGAGTAAAATGATTGGTTGAGGAGAATATAGTCCCTAAGCCCAGTCCTAAGCCTAACCCTAAAATCAGTTTGCTTAATAGGCCTGTCGTTCTAGGACTAACAATGATGTCGAGTAACATTTAACAACATTCCTGTCAAACAATCAGAGTATAGTAGAGTTTAGGGTTTGGTTTAGGTCACTTTCACACTTCATAAATTTTTTGATTGAAAGCACATACGTTTACGACTCTCACGCTGGAGACTTTCAAAAACGCTCTCTAGTACCATATACTTTGGAAAATGATGAAGTCAGTAAATGGAAAACAGAGTTTTCACACGAAAATGTATTGTGTGGACATGGCCTTAGGGTTACACTTAGGGCTGAGGTTTAAATTACATTCTGTTCAACCAATCATTCTCTGATTTTTTGGTTTAGGGCTATGGTTTGGGTTATGGCCATGATTGCTTGAGAGGAATGTTGTTCCAGGACCAACAAATGATGTTGACAGGAATATCTTCTACTGGGGTAAATCATGTCATTCTGAGTGAGTGAGTGATTTATTTTTATATTAAACAAAAGAGTGGGTTGCTGCTTGCATGTCTGGTTGCTAACAAACAGTTTGAGTCTGAAAATACAGAGTAAAAGCTGGCCAAAGTTAAAATGTGAGTGTTGGGGAGGGTTTAAAGAGGGCTTTTGAGGTCTTACTGCCATAGGCGTAGATTTAGGTAGGGATGATAGGGAAAACTGACCAACATTTGGGCAATTTTACCACTTAGAAAATACTTTAACTTTATAATATGTTTTTATTTTCATTTTAATGACTATGAAAAATTCTCAGTAATATTATTTATGTGTAAATTATTGTCCGATGTTTTCTGAAGCAGCACATAAAAAGCGTTGTCACACAGCACTTGTTACTTTTCCTGGCTCTGTTCAGGATGCACCAACCACAGTCATTAGTGATTACTGTACAAGGGCTTTTTTAATCATTCTCTAAAGATTACATGGGCGGATTTCCATTTGTATTTTATGTCCAATCCTTTAAACTAAATAGATTTAAAGGTACACTCAGTTACTTTTTGCTCATGTCATCTTGGACTTTCAGTGACACCTAGTGGTGTGGATACAGCATCATTCAAAATCAACTGTTTTCAGTTACAGATGCCATTGTTGAAATTCACTATTCACAGTCAGCCATGATTATTTAATCCAAGAGTGAAAGTGTCCAATATCAAGATGGTTACTGATATTAAGCGAGTAGTATTCAGTTGGTCATGTGATTTTAAAATGGCAGTCCCCATGTGTGGACCCTCTCCATATAGAATAAAACAGCTTTTATAAGGTAACTGATATGACTAGAGTCCTCATCTCATGTGAGTGCTTATGTTTTTTTACATATGTTTCAAAATTACTATTAATTTCTTTAGGAGTAAAACTTTTTTAATGGGGAAAATGACTGAGTGCAACTGTAAGCAAGCATACTTTTTGTGTACAAATATTTCCTATCTAAGACTTACCGCTTTTACAGGCGGTAAGCGCCCTCTTGAGGTAAACCAGTGTTGCCAGATTTTTCAAGAGAAACAATCAGCTTGGACTGGGAAAACAAGCCCAAAATAAGTAACCCTTTGTTTTCCAGCTGGAGGAAGGGGGATTTTTTTTTTTTTTTCAGAAATTCAGGCAACACCAGGGCTAGTTATCACACTTTCTTTTTTTTTTTCAATGGCTCTTTATGAAAATTATTATAATTATTTATTAAAATAGTATATATATATATCATATAAAATAAAATGAATAAAAAAATAAAAACATTTTGGGCAATCTAGTATTGTAATCGATACAATGTGTAATTATTTATGACATTAAATATTATTGCATAAAATGTATGACATTAAAAAACATGTGAACGACCTGGCATTACCTGTCCTGAGCAAAGTTGCCTAAATGGATGCAAGTGTGGTTTTATTTTAACTGAATATATAAAATGACTTGATAATTGCCCAATTGCTATCACTTTATCTATTTAATGAATACATGATTTGTATTACACATACCATGGATAAATAATATTGGCATATGTTCATGATGTAAAGCCAGAGGAGGATGGGTCATCTAAGCGAACAGTAACACAAAATAACACCTAAATAAAAATAACTGTAGATCATTTTAAAATGTGAAACCGGGTTTTCAATCAAACTCCAACAGTATCATATCAAATCATCCAGTGAAGACTTGGAAACAACAGAGAAACTCATTTTCTCCCTTTCTACCACATTTGCGTGAGACCGTGAGTGATATTTGATAGGTACTATTAGTGGTGGGTTGTGCAAAGAGTTACTAAGCCCCAGCAAGCCCAAACCGCTGACTGAATACTGAAAATATACTGCAGTAGGACAGGTGTTCAGTTAACATTTGTGTGTCAGTCAGGGTTGCCAACTGATTATGTGTGCAGCTAGGTTACAGGTGCAAGTGCAGGTGCTTGGCAGCTGATACACACTCAGTTTTCGCAGCAGTTTTTTCCCCAGATTCTCATCTGAGCCGGCCAGAGAGTGAGAGCTGATGAGTTGCGATGTAGACAGGTCTATCTCCACGGGTACGGCCATTGAATCTGAAATAGATTGGACACAGTCGGACAATGGGCCATGATCACATGACAAACTGAGCTGGAAAGTGACTGGTTATTGTCTCTTCTCTCCTCTCCTCTTCTTATCTTTTGTTCTTTTCTCTTCTCATTTGTTCTCTTCTCTTCTCCTCATATCTTCCCTTCTCTTTTATTCTCATCTCTTCTCTCTCTTCTCTTCTCTTCTCTTCTCTTCTCTTCTTCTTCTCTTTTCTATCCTGGTTTGATTTAGTAATTCCTGTTAACCTCCAATCATAACAAGCTGAGCTGAAATGGACAGGTCTAGCCTGGTGTCAACATTCCTCTATAGGTCATATAAACAGAGACTACAGCTTATGCATTTCCTCTCCCTGCAGTCTGTCAAATTTCTATCTCACTGTCAAACAGACACTCCAGTGTTTCAAAGTTTAGGTGCATTTACTCACAAAGCAGAGTGTTGGATTTACCCCACCACCATTCTTAAAGGGGTAGGTTACACCAAAATAAAAATGTTGTCATCATTCATTCACCCACAAGTTGTTCCAAATCCTTGTTTTTTCCCCCAGTGGAACACAAAAACTGAATATAGAATTTTTCACAAATCTTTACCATACAACAACAGTTGTGATTGAACATGTGTAAAAAAAATAAAAATTGAGTAAAACTGCTTTAGAGTTTATCCTTCAATTCACCCACCAGTTCCTTTTTTTCTCTCCAGATGAGTTTCTTTTATGTATGGGATGTCATCCATCCGCAGAAACACAGAGTCACTGGGGCTTTTCTGTCCATCTGACTTACTTCCTACAGAGGGAGCCAGAGAGTAACAGTCAGGTGGTTACACTGAATGAGTTTTGTAGCATTGTGCTACAGGAGTGTTTGCTTAACAAACCACAAGTAATCAAAGACATTTAATAAAGTCTTTTGACTCTGGCATTAAAAACTTTGCTGTGTTGATGTGTTAGCTTTTGAAACAGGAAGGAGAGGAAGTCTAATTGCTTGTCCTATAAACAAATATAGCTAGCAAAATTACATTCCACAGCTTGTGCCATGGACAAAAGCAATGAAGACACTTTGCAAACTACTGTAAAGGATCTTTTGCCACCATCTACAGTACAGCTACACCTGTAGACTAAGGTGACCAGATTTCTGAAATGAAAAACGGGGACATTTCTAGTTTAGTGGTAAATATGTCATTGAAATTTCACATGCTACTTATCTATGATTTAAAAAAGGGGGACAATTTGGATGTTATGTGTTTTGACCATGGTGAATGTAGTAATGTGATGAACTATGGTATATCATATTCTGTTGAATATGTCTCAATGAAATTCTGATACGCAGGTAAAGTTGATAGTTTTAATTGTCTTCTGTTATGAATTCATTCTTTTCTACACTGTATACAGTAGATGACAATGTGGCATAAAAGTGAACTAAACAAACATTTATAAACAATGATTGAATATAGGAACTATTGCAGCTGACTCCACAGCACAGGGACACCTGCCCTTGGTCACACTCTTTACATCACTCTTCTCACTCTCTTCTAAAATTCCTTCTCTTATCCTCTTTTCCTTCACCTTTACCTGGCACAAGTAAGACGGTAGGCTACTAATTTGCTTTTTGAGGATTTTCAAAAGAAATTAGCTTACTTGACTACCATTTCCCTCAGCATTACAAATCATATGAAACACTTACACTATGTATTATATCAGGGCCTGAAATTCATTTCTGAAGGGGGGATTGCCCCACTTAGATGCCTCATATTGTTGGGGATTTTTCCAATTTGTAGTCATGACACAAAGATATTCAGTATATTGTATAATAATAATAATAATTATTATTATTATTACACTATTTCACCTAACTGTTTCTATCAGTTATCTCATATGGACCTGTTTTTCTTAATTATACCTTTTATTTTGATCAACTCAAAATTTGCATTATGATGCTTCTTTTCAGTCCCTTGTTTCCCAGCAAAGAAAAAAAAAAAAAAAAAAAAATGGGGACGTCTGGTCACCCTACTGTAGACCTTGCCGAAATCAGTGGGTGATTAAGACTGTATTTCAAGCCAAGAAAAGACGTTGATGTATCTGAATGGTCTGCTTTAACTATTGTAGCATTATATCTGTGGCAGGGTGCATTTAAAGCTGATGTGTGTAATTTAGTTTAATGTAAAAAAAAAATAAAAATATTAATGTATCCCAGCCTAATACGCAGAGAGCATTATGTAAGCCATTTGTGGGTTGATTTCACCTAAAAGTGTAATAATGTGGCACTATCAAAACATTCCTCTGTTTGAGCTTTCCATCCAGCTCCACACCAAACATTTGCTCCAATAATAATGTCAGTTTGGGGTGAGGACAACCAATGGATCTGTTTGTACAACCAATGGATAATGGGGGGAGTTTCTTTTTCTAAGCCACTGGAGTTGAATGGATTACTTTAACCCTGTTTGCACCTGGTATTAAGATGTGTCTTGGGTGATCCGATCGCATATGGTTGTTTACACCATGTTGCATCAAATGTGTCTCCTATGACCACTTATGTTTGGATTTCAAGGGGAGGGTCTTTGATTTCATGACATCAGACATCAGTCACTATGTCAGTGTGTTGCTGCATGATAATAAACTGCAAAAAAGTGAGAAAAGAAAAAGAAAACTAAAGAAAAACTACACACTGTTTTTCACTGATGCATCTGAAATGTAAGCACAAATGCAACATTTCCAGCAGAATTCTCTATTACTTTAGTGGATTACCAGATTTAAAGGAGCTTCAGATGTGTGTGCTTGTCATCTGTGTCCCTGCATGTTGATATCAGACATACTGAAAAAGCTCTGTGAAGTTCTCGTGCTTGTATATGTATCCGCTTTTTCAAATTTTCCGATCTGACATTTTTTTCCCCCTTTTAAAGCCACTCATATACTCTTGTTTTAGCACAGTGGTTGACTGACAGGTGAGAGGTGGAGCTTCACTGCTGTCTGGGACACATCGGGACAGATTAGCATTTACACCTCATGCGATGTTGTCACATGCGTTTTTGACTACCTTCGAATGTGGCTTTTGTGATATGATCACAAAACATTTTAAACCTGTATTTAGCGCTGACCACATGTGATCGGATTACCCGAAACACATTTTAATACCAGGTGTAAATGGGGTTTTTAATGCTGTCTTTATGTGCTTTTTGGAGCTTCAAAGTTTTGCTCACCATTCACTTGCATTATATGAACCTTCAGATATGAGATATTCTTCTAAAAATCTTTGTTTGTGTTCCGCAAAAGAACGAAAGTCATAAACATCTAGGATGGCATGAGGGTGATTAAATGTTGAAAGAATTTTCATTTTTGGGTGAACTATTCCTTTAAGTATAAAACCTTATGCATATAAATACAAATGTTGTGTTCATTTAGCAGTGTAATTTGATTAACCATTTGATTCTTTGTATCCTTTAGGTCAGACTGATTTAACTGAGAAAACTGAACTTTGTTGTGATTGTGTTTTGATATAAGAAGTCAATAAAAATGAGACATTTTCACGCTAAATCTGATTAGTTTTTCTGGAAGGAGGAATAGTGTTTGGCCATCTGTTTTGTCTTGCACTTGAAAACAACAACTTCTTAGTTCCATTTCTGGAGTCATGTATCATCTACATGCATTATCTGCAATGTCAGTTTTCACAAAGACTAGAACATCTGCCAATGCCATATTTCGGATATATTTGGATATATCTAATCTGCATAAAACAATGCTTAAACTTTCACTGTTCTTCAAACACTTGCTTCAGACCATCATTATGTAATCGCTGCTATCAAAAACTTTCAGAAAAGATCAGTGTCTTTGGAGATGAGCTCAAATAATCTGTTTTATAAATCATCTGTAAGGCTTCTCTGACTGTCAGCTAGCTAAAGATTACATTTTCTTCAGTGCTTTAACGTCATAGTTCATTTATTTGCTGCAAGGTAAATGACTGACTCAGCCTGAGAAAGTCAAGAGCTGTTCGAGACTCTAAAAATGGAAAACAAATGCACTCACGAACGATGCGGTTTCTCTCGTTAAGTGTTGTGGTGCTATCTGGCTGTCTGTAGTGGTGGCTGTGCTTGTGGAAACGGGTCAGACAGGGCCGCGGTTCTGTCAGGGGAAGGGCGATGCTGTTGGAACGTGTCTCTGGGATGGTCATTCTCTCCCCGGGCACATGGGTGTCTGCGTCGGGCGTTTGAGGAGAGCTGTCCATGCGTGTCGCTGTCAGAGCATTCTGATAATGGTTACGAGTGATCTGGAAAGAAAAAGAATGAGTAACATTATGTAATGGTATGAGAATAGTTTTATATCAGGGTTACATGGTCTGCCTAAAATGCCAACATCCGAGTCTTCACTTCACTGTTGCAGATAAAACTGGTGCTCTGTTCATTGAAGCTGCCAGTTTAGGACCAGTGAGGGGCCTGTTTCTCAAACTAGAGACTCTGATGTACTTGTCTTCTTGTGCATTTAGGTATCCACTTCCCTCTCTATCCTTGTTAGATCCAGTTTGATTTCTTTTTTCAAGTCAGTAGTGCATGGAATAGCCTTCATCTCTCAAAAGAACAACAGACTGATGTGTTTCTAGAGAAAATGTTCTTTTTTTGGCCATTTTTAAAACCAAAATTCTACTTGTAACTGGGTATAGTAATTTGCAAGAAATGCAAATGTACTAAGTATTTCAGCAACTGAAAAAAGATTGCAATGTCCGTACCTCATTAAGTAGCACAAGCATTTTCAAAATGATATATAAATATGAAAATGAAAAATAAATATAAATATATACATGAATACATACATACATACATATATACATACACTATATGGCCAAAAGTTTGTGGACACCATATGTGCTTGATGAACATTTGATTTCAAAACCTTAGGCCTCAATTTCCCCCTTTGCTGTAATAATAGCTTCCACTCTTTTGGGAAGGCTTTCACTATACTGTATGTAGTAACATGGCTGCAGGGATTTGCTCTCATTCAGACACAAGGCTATCAGTGAGGTCAGGAACTGATGTTGGTCGATGGGGCCTGACTTACAGTTGCTGTTCCAGTTCACCCCAAAAGTGATCAGTGGGGTTCAGGTCTGGGCTTTGTGCAGGCCAGTCAATTTCTTCCACGCCAGACACAGTAAACCATTTCTTTATGGACCTCACTTTGTTCACAGGGGAACTGTCATGCTGGAACAGAAAAGGGCTATCCCCAAACAGTTGCCACAAATTTAGAAGCACACAAAGCCCACAAAGCCCAAGCCATTACATAAAGAAACATTAAGATTTTTCTTTACTGGATTTAATGGAGTAAACAAATTCATTAATTAGAAGGGGGTGCACACAAACTTTTGGCCATATAGTGTATATACTGAATATTGAGTACCGAGTTCGCACATTAGAATAATTTCTCAAGGATTTCGTGACATATTATTTGCTTAGTGGACTGAAGTAATGTTGAGTTTTACCCATCACAGGTCAAATTAAATTTCAAAATAAATGCAAATATAATAGTTATTTTAAACAGTAATAATGATTTGCAACAAAACTAATGTTTAAGGTAGTGTTTTTGATCAAATTAATGCATCTGAGGTAAAGAGTAGCATCAATTCCTTTCAAGAACAAAAATGTCATAGTGTTTTTAAACTTTTGAACTTTTGAATTGTATATAAACTATGCAATAATGACTATATATGTAGTAAATATGTATCATCACTGATCCTCCACCAAATTTCACAGTGGGTGTGAGACACTGTGGCTTGAAGGTCTCTCCAGGCCTCTATCTAACCATTAGACGACCAGGTGGAGGATCAGTGATGATCTGGGGGTGCTTCAGGAAGTCTGGAATTGGGCAAATTCGTCTTTGTAAAAGATGCATGACTCAAGCCACGTACAAGGTTATCCTGGAAGAAAACTTGCTTTCTTCAGCTCTGACAATGTTCCCCAACTCTGAGGATTGGTTTTTCCAGCAGGACAATGCTCCATGCCACACAGACAGGTCAATCAAGCTGTGGATGGAGGACCACTGGATCAAGACCCTGTCATGGCCAGCCCAATCTCCAGACCTGAACCCCATTGAAAACCTCTGGAATGTGATCAAAAGGAAAATGGATTGTCACAAGCCATCAGACAAAGCTGAGCTGCTTGAATTTTTTCACCAGGAGTGTATGGTGCCAGATGGGCTGGTTGTAGTATTTCTGTAACTGCTGATCTCCTGGTATTTTCACACACAACAGTCTCTAGAATTTACTCCGAATGGTGCCAAAAACAAAAAACATCCAGTGAGCGGCAGTTCTGTGGACGGAAATGCCTTGTTGATGAGAGAGGTCAACAGAATATGGCCAGACTGGTTCGAACTGACAAAGTCTACGGTAACTCAGATAACCGCTCTGTACAATTGTGGTGAGAAGATAGCATCTCAGAATGCTATTCTGAGATGCGGGATGGCGTTGTTTTGGCGGCACGAGGGGGACCTACACAATATTAGGCAGGTGGTTTTAATGTTGTGGCTGATCGGTGTATATGATTAAGTACTTCACAAATGAAAGGTACTGCATTTTATTTTAATCTTTTTGGCCACAAACCAAAAGATAAGATTATTCATAACAAATAAATGATAAGTTTGGCATCAATGCTAAAGAATCTGCCTCACACAGTATTATATAACACTTGAGTTAAAAGCCAAAAACCCCAAAACTTAATACATTATATCAATGGTGTAAAATAGCCAACATTAAGTAAATATTAAAAGATTACTTAAAGACATTTTAAAAATAGATATTTGCATGGTATTATAAAACCAAAAATCAGGGTTTATCACTTTTGGATCTAAACAAGAGAAAAAAATCGACAAATTATCCAACTCTCTGAGATATTTTACATTTCTCTCAGCTTAGTCAGAATTTACCTTAATGATCTGTAGATCGGTCAGCTGACGGACTGTATAGTCTGGTAAATATGGTCCTCCGCTAATACTCAGTTGACCCAGGCTGCCGCCATGGATCGTTGTGTCCGAATGATTCAAACCACTGCTCCTAGATGGTGATCTGTGGACTTCATCAGACAATAAAAGTGATTCAGTTAATTCTTGCTGTAATTAATCTTGGCTGAAAAGACCAGAATAGCTGCCTGGTCATAAGCAAATTTTGTATTGGATACTGGCCACCAGACCTCACTAAATAGACCATGCTGGTTGACCAACTTTCTCAGCTAAACCAAGTTTTGCTGGTAAACAACATGGTCATGCATTACCTAGATCAATGGCGCACCAGGACTAACCACTGTAAACTAGCCTCGACATTTCTGATGGTCTATGCTGGTCTATTTAGTAACATTTGGTATACACCTTTATGAAAACATGCAGTGCATTTAAGCTATTGTTCCCTGGGAATTGAACCCATGACCTTGGTGTCATTAGTCTTTGAGTTGAGCTACAGGAACCTTTATCCATTTATTGTTAATTGAGAGAAATACACCTCTTGTATATTCAAAAATCTAGGAAAACTGACATCTTGATATGATTTACTAAATTAAAAATGTAGCCCTTCAGTGTCTGTTTAATACTGACAATGTTATTGTGAGAGCAGAAAAGTCATTCTGCGCTACACAGGATCTTTTTGCGGCTTTAATTTACATGCCCATGTAGATGCCAAATCTCATTAGAGGAGGCTGAGTTTTTGGACAGTGTGTGTTGGTATGTGTGTTTGTATCTGCTGTGTGGCTTTGCTCTGTATGTCTATTGTGTGAGTCAGTCTACAGCACTTGAGAGAACAACCTCACCAGACCCTTAGCTTAGATTTAACACACACTTGTTCTGAATTAATCTATTCAACAAGGGCTAAAGGGTCCATCCTTGAAGTTATTTTGGCATTTTCGTGATTCTAAGCTTATGAGATTTTAATCCTTATATAATAACGTGCCATGTGGGCAGTGGGTAGACGAGAGTTTGTCTCCTCGCTGTAATTACCCGACTCTACTCTCCTAAGATTTACATAGCTGCTCTAGTTAGATTTTCTATCTTCATTATCTCTGGAGAGCAAAATGTCACGTATGCACTGTGCACTCAACGCCTCTCACAGTTTTTAATTGCTCATTATATTTTACTGCAGGAATACCATGGAAAATCAGGTTTATTTTTTTAAAGAGACCAATTATTTAACCACAGTGTGAATTTAAGGCAATATGAATTAAAAGCACAGACCTGTGGGTAGGGTGGTCATGATAGCAGGTAAGCCATAGTATGTAAAGGGCCCATTTTCAAACTTTAATCCCTCTTTGCCAATTTCTACCTCCACTCGACCCTGCAGACAGAAAGAGATTTACATTTAAAATATATGTTAGCATGGTCAGTGGCACATATTTGCTTACATTTGATTTGTGACCTAGAGATATTGCAGAATCTGAACTATTTAATCTATCTTTTTTATATAATGAAAAAAAAAACAAAAAAAAACAAATCCCAGATATTCAATGTGATCTCAAACTTGTGGACCCCGCTGTACATACTTATCTTTACTTCCATTTAAATACATACATTTTTATATGTAAGAGTTTGTCGAAGTGCACTTACCTGCAATATGAGGATGAAATAATCCACCGGCTTGTTGCGCTGGAAGAGGTAGTGCTTTAGTGAGCGTTTGTTTTTCTTATCAAACTTCAGTTCCTGCACCACACTCGGGTGCTTGATTAATCGCAATAGGATCTTTTCTGAGAGATGCGTTGATTTAAAAGGCTCTACTTCTACCGGAAAAAAGATAATTAAGACAAAATAAGACAGTAATAGTACTGAGAATTAAATAATTAGTCATTCGTCATTGATTTATTCATGTATTGCAAAAGCAGATGGGAACGAAAATACAAAATCTACTTTCCATTTTCTGAAATTTAAAAACCCCACGAAATGGCTTGACAAGTGAAGTTTTATTTCATACATTTAAAATGAGAAGTTGGGGCATATCTAAGATTATAGGTAGCCCGATTTAACAGTTTTACAGATTAATCGTGCCACTTTTTGAAACTATCGGTTATAAGCTAAATCTATGCCGATAGCTGCATATAAGAGGATTCTACCATTAAAATGGCTTTGTTCTACAGTATAACAGTGGCCTCTAGAGGTGAAATAAAAACATGGGGATTAAATCTTTCGTCATTGACAGTATTCATCCAAATTTGTATTCTCACTTCAATGCGTGTTTTGTTATTTTGATTAGATAATCAAGTGTTTTTTAATTGAAGGGAGGGCATGCAAAGAAAAATGCGACTATATGGAAATGTCTCTATCTGCACATACATTGTGTCTTCAACTTTATATCTTGTGAATAATAATAAACCATTTCATCATTAAACCTCATCTGGTGATATATAAACAAAACCCTTCATCGGGTGAATATATAGGCTATAAAAAGCTTAATTTGGTTAATACTTAAACACAGAGCATTGTAATGGAGCCAAGTCTCCATCATTTTAAAATAAGAATATGAATGGGGTACGTTGGTGGAAAGCGTTCCTGTCCCCGTCGTAAGTGATCGCGGGCCGGGGCCCCCTGCGATAGTGATCTCCGAGGGGACCGGGGGTGGGGGCGGTAGAACCGACCGCACCCGTTGGACGGCCCTGTTTTTAACATTCTATAAATCAGTAAAAAAACAAACAAACAGCTGATTAATTGGTTATTGGCCTTTAACACCATCTTAGTTATTGTTAGCGGGAAAATCCACTATTGGTCAACCCCTATCGAAGATAATAATTTTGTCACATTTTAAAAGTGCACTAGCATGTAGATGGCCTCAAAACTGCAAGCCACAAAACTCCAATTTGGATGTTCATGGGGTCTTTAAAATTTGAGAAACAGTCTCAATTGATCCTTGGACAATTGGAAGCAAAAAAAAGTGGTAACAGATCTGTAATAAATGACAGATTACATAAAATTACTCTCTCCCATTATACAACTGTGAATTGAGAGTACCTGTGGCCAAAAAGCGATGTGTTGCGAGCAGGAGCTGTGGTGAAACTTTGACCTTCATTTCACTCTCGGACAGTTTAAATATGGAGAAATCTTGCTGCTTCCTCTCATGGTGAGACACTCTCCTCTTCGTACGGTTATCAGCTGCCAAGACACACAATATAATGAGAGAACAGTGTAGACCCTTGACTGCAGATGCATTATATGGGATTTTCCATTCTTTGACTACCACAGACCTAAACCAATAAGCTATATGACTGAGAGCATAAAGAGTATAATGTAAAATATAGTTAATAAAGGATTCAAAGCAAATGCAGTGAACTGTTATACTGATCTCTAAGCAATACACCACATTTCACTAAATATACAGGATAATCAAACCTACACTTGCATGTATGAAACCATTCTTTACATATCATTGGGCTTCTAGTCATCCAATTTAGAGCAATCCTATTTTTTTTTTTTTTTTTTTTGGTACGTTCTGAGCAGAAACTGTATTTTTTCGTTCCGGTTCTGGCATTCCACTGCCTCCTTTCCAATTGATAACCAGTTTGAGAACTAAATTAAAGAGTGATTAATAATGTTCCTTATAAAATGACAGTACTCAGTGCTAAGGGTGGGTGATAAACCAGTTTCAGTGTTGCCAGATCTCTCAAGGAAAAAAAAGGGACCTGGTCTGGAAAAACAAGCTCAAAATAAGGGACTTTCCTTAACCAAAATAAGTGACAATAAGCAATTTAGGAGTTTGCAGGTACATATAGTCCTTCAGCAAATTAAGGTAAACGTATTTGGCTATTGTCCGAAGCGGAGGGGCTCTAGCACGGGACTGGGCTTGAGCTCTGAGATTCCCCCCTGTACTATAGGACTAAATTGAGAAATGGAAAGATAACTGAAATAATTGGTATAGGCATTGTGCAATATATAGGTGGAGATGGGGAGGTGGAGGGATGCTGGAAGAATCGTCATCGGAGTGAGCGAAGCAGGCCGGGGTTCCCACTCTTTTCAAGGCACACATTTCCAGGACATTTTATGTGCCCAACAAGTGTATTATTTAAGCAAAAACACATGCGCCACATGCGTCCATTTAAATCTAGCTTTTATTTTTGTGTTTCTGTGTGTTTTTGATGGTAGTTTCTCACCTCCAGATAAGCAGTTTCCTCCATGCCCAGTGTGATTATTAACCCCCGTAAAGCTGTGATTCAATTAAATAAATACATAGTCTGTATGTGTTGCGCACTTCAGAGTGCTCTCTGTCATTTCACACACAAGCACACGCATGACGATCATGATGAGGTGTTTTCAGTGTATGAGCGGCCATCTCTTCACATTCATTTTGAAGAGCGCATCACTTGCAGATTATTTATTTATTCAATTAAATCAGAGACTTTTTTAGTTTAATTATCACACTAGGGCATATCACAAATTTATTTGATTAATTGTACATTCAAACATTCATTTTCATCCAAATACAGTGGTGTGAAAAAGTGTTTGCCCCCTTCCTGATTTCTTATTTTTTTGTATGTTTGTCACACTTAAATGTTTCAGATCATCAAACAAGTTTAAATATTAGTCAAAGATAACACAAGTAAACACAAAATGCAGTTTTTAAATGAAGGTTGTTATTATTAAGGGAAAACAAAATCCAAACCTACACGGCCCTGTGTGAAAAAGTGATTGCCCCCTAAACCTAATAACTGGTTGGGCCACCCTTAGCAGCAACAACTGCAATCAAGCGTTTGCGATAACTTGCAATGAGTCTTTTACAGTGCTGTGGAGGAATTTTGGCCCACTCATCTTTGCAGAATTGTTGTAATTCAGCCACATTGGAGGGTTTTCGAGCATGAACTGCCTTTTTAAGGTCATGCCACAGCATCTCAATAGGATTCAGGTCAGGACTTTGACTAGGCCACTCCAAAGTCTTCATTTTGTTTTTCTTCAGCCATTCAGAGGTGGACTTGCTGGTGTGTTTTGGATCATTGTCCTGCTGCAGAACCCAAGTTCGTTTCAGCTTGAGGTCACGAACAGATGGCCGGACATTCTCCTTCAGGATTTTTTGGTAGACAGCAGAATTCATGGTTCCATTTATCACAGCAAGTCTTCCAGGTCCTGAAGCAGCAAAACAGCCCCAGACCATCACACTACCACCACCATATTTTACTGTTGGTATGATGTTCTTTTTCTGAAATGCGGTGTTACTTTTACGCCAGATGTAATGGGACACACACCTTCCAAAAAGTTCAACTTTTGTCTCGTCAGTCCACAGAGTATTTTCCCAAAAGTGTTGGGGGTCATCAAGATGTTTTCTGGCAAAAATGAGACGAGCCTTAATGTTCTTTTGCTCAGCAGTGGTTTTCATCTTGGAACTCTGCCATACAGGCCATTTTTGCCCAGTCTCTTTCTTATGGTGGTGTCATGAACACTGACCTTAACTGAGGCAAGTGAGGCCTGCAGTTCTTTGGATGTTGTTGTGGGGTCTTTTGTGACCTCTTGGATGAATCGTCACTGCGCTCTTGGGGTAATTTTGGTCGGCCGGCCACTCCTGGGAAGGTTCACCACTGTTCCATGTTTTTGCCATTTGTGGATAATGGCTCTCACTGTGGTTCTCTGGAGTCCCAAAGCTTTAGAAATGGCTTTATAACCTTTTACAGACTGATAGATCTCAATTACTTTCTTTCTCATTTGTTCCTGAATTTCTTTGGATCTCGGCATGATGTCTAGCTTTTGAAGATATTTTGGTCTACTTCACTTTGTCAGGCAGGTCCTATTTAGGTGATTTCTTGATTGAGAACAGGTGTGGCAGTAATCAGGCCTGGGTGTGGCTAGAGAAATTAAACTCAGGTGTGATAAACCACAGTTAAGTTATGTTTTAACAGGTGGGGCAAACACTTTTTCACACAGGGCCATGTAGGTTTGGATTTTGTTTTCCCTTAATAATAACAACCTTCATTTAAAAACTGCATTTTGTGTTTACTTGTGTTATCTTTGACTAATATTTAAACTTGTTAGATGATCTGAAACATTTAATTGTGACAAACATGCAAAAAAATAAGAAATCAGGAAGGGGGCAAACACTTTTTCACACCACTGTATGTCATATTCCATGACATTCTGCGTTGAATTGCTAATGCCATTTACACCGATCAGCCACAACATTAAAACCACCTGCCTAATATTGTGTAGGTCCCCCTCGTGCTGCCAAACAGCACCAACCCACATCTCAGAATAGCATTCTGAGATGCTATTCTTCTCACCACAACTGTACAGAGCAGTTATCTGAGACTTTGTCAGTTTGAAACAGTCTGGCCATTCTCTGTTGACCTCTCTCATCAACAAGGTGTTTCCATCCGCAGAACTGCCACTCATTCGATGTTTTTTGTTTTACGGCACCATTCGGAGTAAATTCTAGAGACTGTTGTGCGTGAAAATCCCAGGAGATCCCAGGAGAAATACTCAAACCAGCCTATCTGGCACCAACAATCATGCCACAGTCCAAATCAATGAGATCACATTTTTCCCCATTCTGATGGTTTATGTGAACATTAACTGAAGCTCCTGGCCCATATTGGCATGATTTTATGCACTGCACTGCTGCCACACAATTGGCTGATTAGATAAATGCATGGATGATTGTTGGTGCCAGATGGGCTGGTTTGAGTATATCTGTAACTGCTGATCTCCTGGGATTTTCACACACAACAGTCTCTAGAATTTACTCCATGGTGCCAAAAACAAAAAACATCCAGTGAGGGGCAAATCTGTAGATGGAAATGCCTTGTTGATGAGAGAGGTCAACAGAGAATGGCCAGACTGGTTCGAACGGACAAAGTCAACGGTCACTCAGGTCATGCTCTGTACAATTGTGGTGAGAAGAATAGCATCTCAGTGGCCCAACTATCATTGTTGTCTGAAGTTTATAACACACAGGGATGCAAACTCATGAGGGTTGAAAAAGTTGAGAAAATCACTGTTCCACGGACATGTTTTCCAGGGTTATTTTTTTAAAGAATAAGCAAAAAGCACCAAGTTAAGCTATTTTATGAATTCAAGTATAGAAAATTATCTGCACAATTGTGCAGAATCAGATGCAAAAATAAAGGATATTTTGGTGTGGCTTGCTTCTGTTTCACAAATTTGTTTATTTTCATTAATTGATTAGTTTAGTGACCACTTCTGGAGATGCCACTATGTGTTGACAAATGAGCTTATGTGCAATAAGTTGAATCATTGAATCATTTTGAGATGTTCACGACTGAAATCTGCCAAGAGACTTTATAGTATTCAATCATTATAAGAACAAAGAAGATCTGTAATTTCCGTTCAGTCTGTGAACTGCCGAGAATGACTTTTCATCCAAAAAGACAACGATAATAGTCTAATAATAATAATGAGTATCAAAAACGTCCTTAACTTCTCCTTTATTAAAATTTGCATGTCAAATCTACTGAATGTTTAAGCATTATAAGAACAAAGCAGATCTACTGTATCATTTTCCTACAGAATTTAAACTGCTGAGCATGACATTTATCAGAAAAGACAACAATAGCCTAATAATTATAATTTTGAGTTTTAATAATGTCCTTTCGTCATTATAAAGCACATTTCACATGAGCTGAGTCGAGGCGTCAACACTCAAGCGGCGCTTTGCCCTCCACATGACAAGCGTTGCAGAAAGCGTCATGGAGGGGCGAATTTACGAGCTTGCGGGAGGTGTGCACAATAAACATTGAAAACATTTCTTCGGAAGAGCAATACATTTGATTGCGGAAAATAAAAAGAGGACTCCTTATGTTTACGTCTTAGCGTTTGTATTTTTTTTTGGGTGAATGTAATTACTGTAGTTCAATAACTGGGGTCTGTGGATACTCGGAAAAGATAAGGTAATAGTTAAAGGTGCATTCAGAAATATGGGGCTAATTTTTTTATTTTTTTACACATTAACGAATGAATTGCATTTTTGTGAAGAGTGATCTGAATGGTATACACTCAGATGAGATGAAGACTGTACTCATAATTGTTTTCTATAAAAAGTGTTTTTATTATACATGGTGTGGGTCCCCCCCTTCAATGTGTTTCACCATGTTGAAATCTCATGACCCGTGGTGTTTCACTAAACGTCCAAGAAGAAAATCCTCGCGCTCATTGGCTCTCGTCTATGTACAGTACATACGCTTGGCTATGCTAAGCGCAGTGTTGATTGGTGATACGAAGAGTGACAAGAACACAGTGGAACATATTTATTATCATGCTTTAGAAGGAGAGACAACAGGAGATTCAGTAGCTGTTTATGCCGAAGAAGCGAAAAATGTCTGAAGACAGAAAGGCCGGCAAAGGCGAAAAACTAGAGTAAACATCAGTATGGCATACACAAGGTGGAAAGGTTTGATGATGGAGAAAAACCTGAGTAGTGATACTCATGTTGCTTCTTATTGTTGGACAGGTAAGGAATTATTATTTGTTTAGACCACTCTCTAAAATAGTATCTGTGGAATTTACAGAGAACATGAGGTAAAGAAGCACAATTTATGATACTGGTGTTGCCAGATTTTACTGCTGATTTGAAATATGTTGTTTAAACGTAAGCTTGGCAAGCAGTGTTTGAGATTTCGGTGTTCCCCCATCCAGTAGATAGGAGCTGCACTGTCATGACTGGAAATAGCCTCCCGGGAGTTTTCCAAAGATGGCCACCAGTGGACTGACTTGCTAGAAAGACTTTGGATTAACCGTGCACGTATACATATTAATTATACAGTATATAGTTGTCTGAAAGGTCTTCAGCCTGTCACAGAAGGTTTCATCCACAATGTGCATTAAGGCAAAGAAATGTGTGATACAGCATATCATGTTCAACCAAAATGAGAGAAGCCTTTGGGCAACAGGAAGTGGTGTAATTCTGAAAATTTACTGTGATAAACCATTTAGACTTTGGTTCCATGAAGAAAAAAAATAAATATCGGAATGAAAATAACTTGCTATTAATTGGTTACCAACATTTAAAAATAATGTTTTCACTCTGGAACAATTGAAAGGGACTTTGTTCCTGTTTTCAGTTACGTTCTGCAAAATATTTCGTTCTTTGGAACATTTTCAGTCCCTGATTTTAGTCCCAAAAAGAGAAGGCATAACAGTAAATGCTGGGCCCAAAAAAAAGCAAATGAACTTGATTGTATAAAACAAATGCCCTAACACACTTTTAAACAAGTGAACACAATAAAACCACACTAGCATACATTCAGGCAAGGATTACCTCATGAAGTTTGAATTTAACCAAAAGAGGTGAACTGTGGACAAGGGTACAAGACCATTTTTAATAAATGTCAGGTTGGGAAAGTTGTCACATTTTAATCAGGGCAAGTTTTCACATGTTTTATATTTGGTAATTTTATAAAATTTATAAATGACCATTTCTTTTTGCCAAAAAAAAAAAAAAAAAAAGAAAAAAAACAAGTTCAATGTTTAGTATGCTATCTTTTACAGTTTTATGGTTCTCACTGGGAAAACTTTCCTCATAGTGCATTTGCGTGCATAGCATAGTGCATAGATACAATTAGATTTTTGCTTGGCAGTAATGGTGGAAATGTTCAATAGCTTTTTGTACCCAAGCCTTTAAGGTATACAGTGGTGTGAAAAAGTGTTTGCCCCCTTCCTGATTTCTTATTTTTTTGCATGTTTGTCACACTTAAATGTTTCAGATCATCAAACAAGTTTAAATATTAGTCAAATATAACACAAGTAAACACAAAATGCAGTTTTTAAATGAAGGTTGTTATTATTAAGGGAAAACAAAATCCAAACCTACATGGCCCTGTGTGAAAAAGTGTTTGCCCCCTAAACCTAATAACTGGTTGGGCCACCCTTAGCAGCAACAACTGCAATCAAGCGTTTGCGATAACTTGCAATGAGTCTTTTACAGCGCTGTGGAGGAATTTTGGCCCACTCATCTTTGCAGAATTGTTGTAATTCAGCCACATTGGAGGGTTTTCGAGCATGAACTGCCTTTTTAAGGTCATGCCACAGCATCTCAATAGGATTCAGGTCAGGACTTTGACTAGGCCACTCCAAAGTCTTCATTTTGTTTTTCTTCAGCCATTCAGAGGTGGACTTGCTGGTGTGTTTTAGATCATTGTCCTGCTGCAGAACCCAAGTTCGCTTCAGCTTGAGGTCACGAACAGATGGCCGGACATTCTCCTTCAGGATTTTTTGGTAGACAGCAGAATTCATGGTTCCATTTATCACAGCAAGTCTTCCAGGTCCTGAAGCAGCAAAACAGCCCCAGACCATCACACTACCACCACCATATTTTACTGTTGGTACGATGTTCTTTTTCTGAAATGCGATGTTACTTTTACACCAGATGTAATGGGACACACCTTCCAAAAAGTTCAACTTTTGTCTCGTCAGTCCACAGAGTATTTTCCCAAAAGTCTTGGGGATCATCAAGGTGTTTTCTGGCAAAAATGAGATGAGCCTTAATGTTCTTTTTGTTCAGTAGTGGTTTTTGTCTTGGAACTCTGCCATGCAGGCCATTTTTGCCCAGTCTCTTTCTTATGGTGGAGTCATGAACACTGATCTTAACTGAGGCAAGTGAGGCCTGCAGTTCTTTGGATGTTGTTGTGGGGTCTTTTGTGACCTCTTGGATGAGTTGTCGCTGCACTCTTGGGGTAATTTTGGTCGGCCGGCCACTCCTGGGAAGGTTCACCACTGTTCCATGTTTTCACCATTTGTGGATAATGGCTCTCACTGTGGTTCTCTGGAGTCCCAAAGCTTTAGAAATGGCTTTGTAACCTTTTCCAGACTGATAGATCTCAATTACTTTCTTTCTCATTTGTTCCTGAATTTCTTTGGATCTCGGCATGATGTCTAGCTTTTGAAGATCTTTTGGTCTACTTCACTTTGTCAGGCAGGTCCTATTTAAGTGATTTCTTGATTGAGAACAGGTGTGGCAGTAATCAGGCCTGGGTGTGGCTAGAGAAATTGAACTCAGGTGTGATAAACCACAGTTAAGTTATGTTTTAACAGGTGGGGCAAACACTTTTTCACACAGGGCCATGTAGGTTTGGATTTTGTTTTCCCTTAATAATAACAACCTTCATTTAAAAACTGCATTTTGTGTTTACTTGTGTTATCTTTGACTAATATTTAAACTTGTTTGATGATCTGAAACATTTAAGTGTGACAAACATGCAAAAAAATAAGAAATCAGGAAGGGGGCAAACACTTTTTCACACCACTGTATAAATGAAATAATAATAATAATAATAATAATAATAAACTACCCTGAGAAGTAACTAGCCCTGGTCTCCCCTATATTTTATTTGTTATGACTAAATGTGATCTGATAATGGCAAATTACTGGCTTTGCCAATTCTAGAGTTCTAATTAGTGTGGTAATTATTTGCAGTAATTATTTGCAATGGGGTCACAAAATCATCTCTCAGTTGACTAAGCATGAAGAAGCAGCAGGGAACAGGGCAAGTTTTGACTCAGTCCAACACTCTAAGTGCGCCGAGTCAGCTATGCCAAGACTTTAGAAGTGTTAAACTACAGAAGAAGCAATTAAAAGAGTATATACACCAGCAAGAGAAAATGTATGTTACTCTTAAGTGTTCAAATGTTCAGCTAACAGTTTACGTTGACCAAAATATGGAAAAGCAAATGGAGCTAAAAATTAGAGTGAAGATTCAAAGCACAGAAATAGTAGACACTTACTGTAAAGGTCAGTTTCATCCACAATCTCAGACTTGATGATCTCCTCGATGACGTCCTCCAGCGTGACAATGCCCATGACCTCATAGAAAGGATCTCCTTCTCCCTCATTATTCACCCTCTGTACGATGGCCAAATGTGATTTCCCTTTACAGTGCCAGGAAAATAAAATTAACACATGAACATTAGACAAAACAAGGATCATGACAGAATATGCTAGCAGCTGTTGTTTTAATGCTGCTTGATAAAAGAAGCTTCCATTTATGGGAAACTGTTGCTCTTGTCATGAAGTTTAATGTGTCTGGTTAAAAAAAGACAATTCAAAGATAATCCTCATCCTGGACTTCTAGTAGTGGACTAGTGGTAGTGAACTTCTGAAATGAGGAGGCAAATCATTTTGTGTCATTTCAAGTTCATTTCCATTTGGACGTTACCAAAAGTGTTGATTTGGTGAGTGGGTGAGTTGTTTGTACTCTGTATTATTCCAACTATTTCCACCAGTTTGACACATTAATGCTGATATGCAGACCAGTTACTAAAATGGGCAGGCATTATCGTATTGACACAGTCAGCCAATTGGTGTTTTATCTAACTAAAAGTTTTTTACCCCCTTCACATTTACACCATGCTTTAGAACCTCAATGACCTCAATGCAATGAGTTCAAGTGAGGCAAAGGAGACACTGCCCCCTTCTGAAACTTTATCCACTGGTGTAACTGTTGGACAGTGTTAACGTACTTTCGAAAAATAGGTGTTTTACATTATTTAATTTCATATTTCATAATATTCGTTTGCTTTATTCCTCCCTTTCTGTGCTCCATCTTGTGCTCAGAGTAACAAATGTGCTCCATTCAGTTCGTGTGCTGAGCACATAATTTTTAAAGCACTCCAGATTCACTTTAATTTACCTTTTACATACTTCCAAGTATGCCTGACCACTACATGTTAATATACAAATACAAATAATTCACCCCATGGCATTTATGTACAGCGGAGGAGATGTTAAAATGAGGAGCACATTATAGTGAGTATATTGCTTAATTTATATATTTGTTTTCTGTGGGTGAAGAGGAAATACAAGGAAAAGTAATTTACGAAATCCATGGTTATGACCATTTTTAAAAGCTATGCTATATTAAACAAATGTCTCAGTGTAATATTTTAATACTAAGTAATAATGTACTCAGTGTAATGCATAAAAACCAAAACATCCACTATGTCACCAAAATCCACTAGGTCACTGCGCTACAGTCTGCAGCGAGAACCCTCTCACTTCATTTGGTACCTGCACAGTTTTACTGACACACGACTACTTTCAAATGCTCACACGCTTATTTGAGCGTGTGCTCTGTTACTCTTTTTACACTGAAATGCACAACTAATCAAATGAAAATCGTGATATGTCCTAGTGTGATTATTAAACCGCAAAATTCTGCAGTCTGTATGAGCTGCATGAGCTTTAAATGAATGTGTGAACCAGACCGCTCACACACTGGAAACTCCACAGACTATGAGAATCTTTCACGTTGTATGAGAGATGACAGAGCAGAGCATTAATACACTCTAAAGTGTTATTTTTATATAATTTGTATTATTAAATAACAGCATTTGCAGTTTAACGATCACACTGGGCCTTGTAATGAACTCTTTATCAGAAGTTAAACTTCCATCAAAAATACACATCAAAATAATACCACGATTCATAATAAAAGCTAAACGCCTGAAATTGAAGAAATTGCAACAGGAATATATTATAACTGTATAGTAAAATGTAATCCTCACTGTAGATATAATAATAATTATAATAATAAAAATAATTAATGATTAATGCATAATGATTGTAATAAAAATAAAAAGTAAGCAATATATCACAAGCAAGAGTGCTTTTGTACTGAATAAAAGTTTGGGATTTCAGCAGGGCCCTGCTTAAAAAAAAAAAACAAGTGTTAGAAACACTTGAAGGAAACATGCATATCCTTTAATTTATTATTTACATTGAAATTTAACTTTAAATAGGCTAAAGGAATGTGTTCAATAGCATATTATCATATTAGCACATTTTTTCTTTGGGTATCGAAATTGGTATCAAGAACTGTGAAATTTCACTGGTATCAGTACCGACTACTGAAATTTTGGTTCTGTGACAACACTATCAATAGTCTTATAACTTCAGCAGCCAGCAATGAAGTCACAACATACTTTCATGGCGAAATCGTCAGGATTCGAATGACTTTTCTAAATTTGGCTAATTCGTATGATATCGTGCAACTGCACTCGTTTTAATTCCCACGACTTTCACTACAGCCAATGACGTCACTGGACATTGTTTACATCTAATTTGCGACAATGACTTGCTTCTGTCACTTACAACAGCTTCCTATCATGTTTACACACTCTACTGATTGGTTAAGTTTAGATAAGGGGTTTGGGTAAGGGTATAATATTAATAAGCATGTCCTTAACGCCTCGTGTGCGAAACTCGCGCTTCCGCATTAGACATCCGGGAATTTGCACATGATGAAATCGTACGAGTTTATGCGAACAAAATCATGCGACATCACACGAAATAACCACCTCGTAAATTATGTACGACTTTTCATAAGATCGGGTTGGAAGTCATGTCAATTTATTTTACCCTTTGGATGTTTGTGTGTGCAGAGAGAGTCTTCTGTATTGTTGATTGGGTTGATCTTTGCATGACTGTCACTTGCCATGAAAATAGGTTTCAAATGAAAGCTCATGAGAAGATTAACTATGACAACTCTGAAGATTCAGACCTGGCCTTATGTAAACTGAGCTGAGGGATTATGCATTGGGGTTTCAGAAGGCCTGCAGCTCTACTGATAAAGCTGACTGTGCCAAAAACCTAGAATCTGCTATTTTTGAGTCTCTAGAAACAAGCCGCTCAGGCATTAATGACTTTTCTGATGTCATGTTGCCCCCTTTCACAAAATATGTTGCCAAATGTAATGTTTTTTTTTTTTTTTTTTGAGTTCTTTGAAACATGACAAAATATTATAACTTTCATAACTCAAAACTTTCTCTTTGGTGAAAAAAAATTCCATTTAATGGTACTAAAGTGCAAAATTGGGTCATTCTGAACTGATAACTTACACACCTGTTTGCTATTCAGATTTTTGATCCGTCCAGTTCTATATTGTATCAAGGAGAAAGCAGGATACAGTAGATACTGTCAGGCCATTCTGTGCCTGATCTCATGAACATTATGTGATCATGGCGCACATTTTTGCAAAACGAAATTACATGCTTACACATTTTGCTGCAGTTTCCCAGTCAAATGTCCAGCAATGGGCACCAAAAGCAAGTGAAATATTGTAATCAGACGAGGTTTTTAAGGTGAATGTTAGATTTCAATGACTAAAATGTATTTTCCTAACCTTAAACTTTAACCTAAACCTAACCAATAGTGTCCTTAAAGCAAATGAGAGGTGAATAAAACAGACATCTTTACCCTAAACCAATACCTAAACCTAACTGTTAGTGTCCCAAAAGCAAATGCGACATGAAAAGCAGATTTTCTAAAGCAACCACATCATTTTGTGTCGTTTCTATGACATTTTTGTTTCACGTGTCAGCTTGTGTGCTTAGCTGGGCCCGTGCCTCGGTCTTCCAAATCAGGTGAGCTAGCGCACAAGCTAGGAATAAGTGTGTAAATGTAGGTGGGTCAAGCGTTAAAATGTATCGTTTTCAAATGATGCGTTAGAGTAAAAGTGTTTCGATATCATAAAATAGCAGTGTGTGAGTAATAGAGTGAAAAATAAGTGTTTATAATCAGCCCTTGTACTTTGTGTGAAAGTGAATCACACAGTTGTTGTAGTGCCACCAGGAAACAACGGCGAAACATAGAACGCGGCATGTAAAACTCAGTTTGCATAAATGTATAGTAGTTTAAGTAACATTCATTCTATGAGACTATGTTGCACACATGCATTGTGGCAGTTCTGAGGTGAATTGTCCACTGACGCTAAAAGCGAATTACATTTTCTCCTAAACAGATGAGGTTTTTAAGGTTAATACTCAATCGAGTTTTAAATAAACAAAACCTACCTACCTACCTACCTCCCTACCCTAAACCTTAAACCTAAACCCAACTGATAGTGTCATAAAAAGCTAATGTAAGATGAAAAACATACTTGCTGAAGCAGCCAAGCCATTTAGATTAGCTTCTATGACACTTTTGGATAGTGCATCGACTTGAGTGCTCTTCAGGACTCGTACCCCAGTCTTTTGTATTGCAAGTGTAACATACTTGAGCTACAGCACAATGTAACTGGATTTAAACGAACTCATAAACGCAGTTGGTTATGCAAAACAAATGTTAAAATGTATCACCGTACAAGTCATGTGCTAGTAAAAGTGTTTTAATGTCTTAGATACAAAAAGTGTATACTAACTGATAATCTGTCTTTTCCTCATGATTTGTGTGAAAGGAAATAAATATGATTGTTGTTTTAGTGCCTACAGTGTTCATTTCACCAGCAAACTGCCATGTACAATGGGCCACTTAAAAATTATCTTCAAAAATGTAGGTATAGTAAGTTTCTGTGAGACCACAGAGTTATTACCCACACCAGAAAGATGAAGCAATTCAAATCTATACTGGACTGACAGCAAACCTGCAGCTCGTACTGTAAGCACAGCAAAGTCTTGTATCTCATGTCTCATGGGAAGAGGATGTTTATGATGAACACTTAAAGACACAGCAGAAAAAATAAACAGATTGATTATTACAAAACAATTGCCCATTTAATACTAGGGGTCAGAGGGTGGGTGGAAAATGGACATAAAAAAAATTAATTTGAAAATAGATTCCTTTAAAGGTTGTTCTTTAGATCTCATAATCTGAAGCCATGATCAGTATTACTTATATACAGTATTGTTTATTGAATGTCCAGACAGATGCTCAGTCCAATGAGATAAACACACTATAGAGCCAGCATTTCTGTTAATCATCAGATGCCATCAAATCATCAGATTTGGAATATCATTTCATCCAGAGTGATATAACTGATATAATCCTTCCCCCTCAACCTTTGGATAGATAGAGATCCAGACGGACAGAAGCCACCCCCACCCTCCCTCTCTTTCTCTCTCTCTCTCTCTCTCTGGTCTCCATGGTAGTGATACACTCTGAGAAATAGTGTAGAATTCTGCAGTAGTCAGGTGGAGAACAAGGGCAATGCAGCATGAAACACCTCAGAACTGATGTTCAGGGAACTGCATTACATCGTTATTATATAACACACAGACACACGCACACAGCCAGGGGGTCTGAGCCCACACGGATGTCCCTGTGATTCCCTCTTCTGCTGCAGTGCCAGCAAATGAACTCATTAAAGCTAGCACTACTCGACTCGTGATGCATGGTAGAACAGAGCAGTGAAAATGCTAAATAAAGCACAGCACACTACTAAAAACAGACACTGTGTAAGGAGTTTAATTTAAATCCCTGACCATATTTAATAAAGAATCCAACATGCCACAGCTTGACCAAAAGGCACTTTAGGATGTAATGCATAAGTAAATGCATGCTTTTCCTTTTTATTGCTTTTAAAAAATATGAAAATAATTGTTTTAGGATTATTAGTGGTGAAGGATCCATTTGGCCTTAGGCTGAGCTTTCTGGTTGATTTGTAGATATTGGTTATACATATTTATTCATACAGAATACAGATAGAAATATATAAAATACAGCTATCCATCTGCTTATTTGATACAATTTTGGGGTAAGTCTTTCAAGCCTTCTTGCACCACTTACAGTTAAAAAATGTAATGTACATTTTAGCTAATAACAAACAGAAACAAAGTGGTTCAAATTTCCACCCATTTAAAAATACTGTTTCCAGTTACAGATCAAAACGTCATAAAACAGACAAATCATTTTAAGGGTGATTCAAAAATTAAGAAATTATATTTTGCCTATAGAAAAGTAATTTTATTTTTTTTAAATTGAGACATTATTTCAAGACAGTTACACACATTTTAGCCCCCAATGTTCATTACCACAATGTGAAAAAAAAGGTAATTATGATATTCTTTTTACCGCAACATGACAAATTGTAAAGTATTTTAAATCAAAGTAATTCTCTCTTGGTACTGCTTTTAATTTTTGCTGATTTTAATTAAGAAAATCATTGTACAACAGCAACTTTTTTTATTGCAATACAGAAAAATATGACTCTTACGGTAATAAGAATTCTCATTAAGGTAATATCTTATAATAGAAATATCAAATAGCCTACATGGGGGGCCTTCGAATATTTTTTCTGACAATGGGGGGCCTTGGAGTCAAAAAGGTTGAGAACCACTGGATTAATGCACTGTTTTCTCTTTTTACACAGTTTGTCCGATCTTCACCAAAACTGGCTCATATCATTTTTATTCGAAGCCTCACAAGCTTGAGCAATTGGATTTTTGATGTCATTCAGATATACCCAAACAAAATAATTGGCGAAGACATCAAACAGAAAGTGAGGACATATCTCGGCAACATTTTTGCATTTTGACACAAAACTTTGTAGGTCATTTCACAATGCCCTTGAAATACCACATCAATTTGGTGTTAAATTAAAAAAATATATTTGTACCACACCTGGAGTCGCAAGTTCGAATCCAGGGCGTGCTGAGTGACTCCAGTCAGGCTTCCTAAGCAACCAATTGGCCTGGTTGCTAGGGTGGGTAGAGTCACGTTGGATTAACCTCCTCGTGGTCGCTATAATGTGTGGTTCTCGCTCTCAGTGGGGCGCGTGGTAAGTTGTGTATGGATGCCGCGGAGAATAGCGTGAGCCTCCACACGCGCTAGGTCTCCGCGGTAACACGCTCAACAAGCCACGTGATAAGATGCGCGGATTGACGGTCTCAGACGCAGAGGCAACTGAGATTCGTCCTCCGCCACTTGGATTGAGGCAAGTCACTACGCCACCACGAGGACTTAGAGCGCATTGGGAATTGGGCATTCCAAATTGGGGAGAAAATGGGAGAAAAAAAAGATATTTGTGAACATTATGATGCTGATTACTAGATGATGGTACTATCTACTCATAGCCTTTAAACTACTTTTTCTAAAACCCAAACAAACCAACTCAACCTTAGACATGTTATTGTTTAGGGCTTTGTTACTGTTGAAAACTTCTTCCTGGGCAACCTTGATACAGACACTATACAGAAAATCACTTGGAGACAGATGAAAGCAGTCAGCAGCCAGCCCATGATCAATCAACTTGGTTCTTGTCTCTAAACGAATAACAGAGCTTAGACTGAGTCTATGTTTGAACAGTTTTGATGTGCTAAGAATCAGGTGGGTGTCCTTTTAAATCTCATATTGCAAATAACCAGCCTCACCATTACCTGCATGCTGTTCAGCATCTGCCTTATTTCAATGACTGGAAGGTTGAGTCTACATATTTCATTATCTCAGCTGTAATATGTTCACTGGAGGCAGAGTCTTCAAAGAGTGGCAGGTCGGGTGCTCACAGTGTGAGGAAACAGATCCTCCTCTCTTTCTCTCTGCTCTTTTTGTCCATATGGTCCCAAGCTGAGATGCTGATTGGACCAAAAGGTCACTGCTGCAGCTAATCTGCCCTGATGTTTCTGTACAGACAAGCACTGAGAGGAACTTCCATTTTAAAGGAATACAGTACCCCAAAATGAGATTTCTGCAATTATTTTAATTATTATTTTTTTTAAGAATATTCACACAGCTCTTTTCTATAAAACAACAGTTCATAGGGACCACAGCTGTTAAGCTTCCAAAAACACCATATGGGTAGCACAAATGTAGTTCACATGACTATGGTAATACACTTGTTTATTTATTTATTTTCCAACATGGTCTGCGATAACCCCATGTTTATGACATGTGTCATAGTAAAACCATGGATTTTTTTAAAGTACCTTGGAGTACCATGACGGTATCATCAATTAATATAATAATCATTCAGTACCATGGTATTACCCTGGTAACGGCACGGTGTCTTTTTTGTTATAGGGCTCTAATGTTTTTCTTGTCTCATCCCTCTTTTCACTTTCTCTCATCTCTGCTCCCTCACTTCATCTTCTCTTTATATAATTGACACTTCTTATATTACTTTCTCTTCATATCTTTTAATATTAATATAATGTTATTTTACTGTCATTAATATTTATAAATACAGTATATAGGACCTTACAGCAATAAGATGGCGGAACCATGGTACAATAATAGTGTCAAGATGGTACCATGGTTTTTAATGGTTATCATGGTAGACTACATGTCCAAAAAATGTTAATACTATGGTATTTTTCTGAAAGTGATTAGTCTAATGGCTTATTAGTTTCAACAAAAACCAAACTGGCTTTGGCTGACCAGACAGCTCCTTCAGTTTATGACAGCATTCTATAAAAGACTAATTGAATTTCTATCACTGAAAGTGATGTGACCGCTCCCATTATAATTAATAAATCTGTCTACACTGCATGTCGGAAATGCGGTAGCAATCAAGTATTATTCTTTTGATGAACATACAACACGTGGAGTGGACTTTTTATTTGACCTGGTACCAGTGGCGGTTCTAGCTTGTATGGCGCCCTGTGCGAAAACCGCTTCAACACGCCCCCAAAGTTGTTGACGGAAACTCGTTTAAAACGAAAGTGAGAAAATGAATCTTTTCTCGAAGGGCCTTTCACAAGACTGTTTGCAAAGGGTACATTCATACAGGAATGCCATGTTTCCATCAGAGTACCCACTTCAAGGGCTCTGCACTTTGCAGCGAGTTTAGTGCATAGGGAGGATCACTTGCGATTGGAAGACGCCCCCGGTCTGCTGTAGCGTGCGCTCTTTAAGGCACCTCTGCTTAATTTTCATTAACGCCCACGATTTACAAACAAATCTAATAATAATACATTAACACATATTAATGTTATTGTGAGATTATTATGAGATTTTAATTTTGTTTTATTTAATTATTTAAATGTAACTATTAAAATGTCCTCCCTTTTTCTGGACGACCAAAAGGGCACCTTTAGATTTGTGAACGAAAGGGGCAGGGGCTTGCACCCCTGCTGCCCCCGTTCTGTGCACTTCACAGATTAAAACAGGCTTTAAAGTTTTGTCACTTGGTTTGAACTCAACCATGTCACACCAACCATTTTCAGCCCATAAAATTTTTTGATCCCACCAATATGTGACATTATTAACCAGAAGTGACATAATTAATCTTTCTTCAACAGCATGGTGCAGAAACAGGTAAGAAATATCATAATTTGTATTATTTTAAGGTGTGATATATTCAGATGGGTATTGTCAAGCACAACTTGACAATGTCACATGAAATTAAAATATTAAATCAGTACTTTTTGAAATTATATTTTATTCCATAAGTATATATAGAATTTACTAATTTAATGTATGCTTTGTTGCCTTATGTCCTACATTACATGAGGGACAGTGGTCATTTTGAGCCACACACAACCCTGACACATTTCTTCACTGTCAACCTGTGATGGGTCATTCACTATATTTATGAATATTGCAACAAAAATATGGAATAGTGCATATATTATTCATGACAAATTCTCTATATTTACTTGAATAAAACAGTGTTAAAAACATGTTGGTGCAAGTAGCCTAGTGATGGGAGAGTTGTGACGGGGTTGAGACGAGGGTGACAATATTAGATAGTTAAAATGGGACCACAATTAAACATCAATGGATTGTTTGCTGAGCTCAGCCTTGTATGTTAAGGGCTAGCACAAAAAAGTAGAGGTTTCAGTTGAAAATCTGAAACCGAATTTAAAATATTTTTTACAAAAATAATGACACCACAGGCACACAATTTGCCTATTTATAGCTTCATCACAAAAAAAAAAAAAAAAAAAAAAAATGAAAACTGTCATAAATGTTATTTTTGTAGTCTTAAACTGGTATCAGGAACACATGAACAATAGTAGGTAGATGTTTATTTTATAACCAGTATGTGTAGAATCAATTCCAAGATGAAATATTACCAAATTACCCAAGAATGATGCAAAACATTTACAAAAGTTAGCCAGTCTGCTTGTTCTGAAAGAGTGCAGCAGGGATGAACAGCAATTAAAGGCTTAAAATAGACATTGAGACATTGATGAGATTTTTAGTAATGTAGTTTTGAATGGTGTGATTACTGGACTCAGAGTGCAATTAACTACTGTATGTGAACTTAGACCTTAGTCACTAGCACAGTTCTACATAGCACAATTCTGCTGTAGAAAATAAATTGAGGGTCTACACATAGATTGAGCTCAGCCCTGAGTTAAAATTCACAATAAATTATGTTTCTTTGCTCAAAATCCTATTTTTGGTCAGGGACTAAAATGTGTCCAGAATTCCGGCACTGATTCGATTATCCCTTTTACCATACCAGTAGCTGGTGTGTGGTGAGTGTACTGGCACACTATGGCTGCTGTCGCATCATCCAGGTGGATGCTGCACACTGGTGGTGGTTGAGGAGAGTCCCCTGTTCACTGTGTAAAGCGCTTTGAGTGTAGTGTCAGAAAAGCACTATATAAATGTAACATTCAATCATTCATTCATAAGCATTTGTACCCTGTTGGGGTGGTAAATCTGGCAAACCTTGTGCCCTGCAAGAGTGGTAAATCTGACGGGTTGCTGTATTACGGCTCTTTCACAAGGCTATATTATGGTGCTCTGCACCCTGCTGCTGCTCTCAGCTTTAAATCTGTGCCTTAGAAAATTCCATAAATCTCAATACAAAATTATTACGTAATTGCTACTGAGATGCAGTCACAAAAGCCACAGTATGATTTCGTGCCAGGAGTCAGAATACATCAGATCAGTGTCTAGGCGAAGAGCAAGACCTAAACACTATAGCCATTCTTCCCTGCATTCCACACATATCAGTGCATGACATAAGTAATTTATGGATTCTCTGGAGAAGGTGTGTCAAAATACAGTATGTTTTTCTTCAAGCAAACAGTGACTAATACCTGCTCTCATGGTGAATAGTAAGTAACGATGACAGAATAAATGCTGTTGCCATGGGAACAAGTTCTGATTATTTCAGTCCAGCCTCCAGCCCCTATGCAGATGTCAGCTGAAGTTGTAAAGATGAAGCTTACACTAAATCTCAAATGTAAAAGGCTTGTATGACGTCAAATAAGACTCAAAAGAGTTATATTTTGAATACATCCCAGTCAGTGCTTAGAAGGAAAGCTATGATGCACTAATCCTTCCAAAGTATTTTAGTTACACATAAACCTCATTATCTGTTGAGACTGACTTTGCTGTCTTAATATTTTGGTATCCCACAGGCGCCAGTGATGTACATGTATGAATAATAACAGTAAAGTATAAAAATATACCATTTATTTTTCCCCAAAATTATTTTAATGTGTTCATCTGACTGAAACAAAAGCCAGCAGACATTAATTATTAAAGATTTATACCTTTGTGTTATATCACAAAGTGGGGATGCACTTTTCAGAAATGTGACCGTTACCATTATAGTAACATTGTTTCTGTTTGGGATCAATTTGATATTAGCAAAAACACTTAGTATAAAATGTATTCATGTTTTACATCAGGGATCTCTGAGACCCCAAACAGAAGGGATGTAACATTTTAACATCTGGCTCAGCGGTTAAGGCTCTGGGTTACTGATCAGAAGGTCGGGGGTTCAAGCCCCAGCACCGCCAAGATGCCACTGTTGGGCCCTTGAGCAAGGCCCTTGACCCTATCTGCTCCAGGGGCACCATATCATGGCTGACCCTGCACTCTGACCCCAGCCTGGCTGGGATATGTGAAAAAGAAGAATTTCACTGTATATGTGCAAATGCATAATATGTGATAAATAAAGAAAATTATTAAGTGAAAGGAATATTCCGTGTTCAATACAAGTTAAGCCCAACAGTATTTGTGACATAATGTTGATTACCACAAAAGAATAATTTCGATTCGTCCCTAATTTTCTTTCAAAAAAAGCAAAAATCAAGGTTACAGTGAGGCACTTACAATGGTAGTGAATGGGGCCAATTTTTGGGGGGTTCAAAGGCAGAAATGTAAAGCTTATAATTTTATAAAAGCACTTGTATTTAATTTTTAATTACATTTTTCTGTTAAAACTCATGTATTATTTGAGCTGTAAAGTTGTTTGAATTGTAATTTTTAAGGAAAGGAAATTCCTTTAATGTTTTGTTTAGAATCAGTTCCTACAGGATTAGGAAAAGGCATGAAGTATCAACCTTCTGTATGATTTCTGAGCTATGAAAATAATATTCCGGGTTCAATACAAGTTAAGCTCAATCTACTTCATTTGTGCATAATGTTGATTGCCACAAAACTGTTATTTCAACTTGTCCCTCATTTTATATATATATATATATATATATATATATATATATATATATATATATATATATATATATATATATATAAAGGGCTCCAATGATGCAATGGAATTGAATGGGGCCAATTCATAAATGTTACAATACCTATAGTTTTAAAAGTATAGCCACAAAATGTAAACAATAAGTGTGTTTACATGATTTTAGAGCAATAACTTTGCTTACTAACCTTTTCTGAGTAAAGTTACATTCAATTTTACAACTTTGTTGCCATGACAACATAAAATGACTGCAAAAAACAAGTATTTACACAACTTTGTAGCTCAAATAATACGTTTAATAAGTTTTAACAGAAGAATTAATTGGCCCCATTCACTTCCATTGTAAATGCCTCAATGTAGCCTCGATTTTTGCTTCTTTTTTTTTCTTTTCTTTTTTTTAAAGAAAAGGAGGGAGTCGTCGAAGCTATTTTTTTTAAAAACATTATTTTCTTCTTTTTTTTGTGTGTGGTATTCAACATTATGTCACAAATGCTGTTGATTACGCTTAACTTGTATTGAACCTGAACTATTCCTTTAAAAGGGCCTTGAGGTCTCTCAGACCCCAAACAGAAGATTTATGTACTGTACAGGCAGGGCCGCAGCAAGGGATTCTGGGCCCCCTGAATATACAGTATATTGCTCTGGGCCCCTTACCTGTTAAAATATTACGAATTTGTTGTGGGTCCCACTGGACCTTAGGGTCCCTAGAAACACTACCACCTTTTACCCCACTAGCTATGGCCCTGTGTACAGGACTAAGCCAGATATTAATGCATAACAATCACCATTATGCTGGAACTGCAGAGATTTAAATTATAATGCCACTAACTATATTCTCCCATACCTTTGTGATTCAAATGCACTCCAGGCAGCCTACCTTTTTTGAACTGCTCCAGCATTGCATCCAGCTTGGTGTCATTAAAGACACAGTGCAGGGGGTGCTTGTAGAACTGAGTGATGGTTTTTAACGGGGTGCAGTCATCCGGATCAACGAAGGCCAGATCTTTGACAAACAGAATATCGATAATATTGGACCTTTCATTCTCAAACACAGGTATGCGTGTGTAACCACTCTGCATCACATCTGACATTGTGTTGAAGTCTAGTATGGCATCCGAGGCCAGCATGAAGCAGTCATTGAGAGGGGTCAGAACATCTTCCACCGTTTTGGTCCTGAGTTCCAGAGCTCCCTGTATGATGTTCAGTTCTTCTTTAACCAGGTCATGATAGGGGTCAGTAACTCGCAGCATGGCAAGTAACTTCTCACGGGTGTAGAAGTTACTGATTTCCTGGTGCAGCATATTGTCTAGTAATTTACTAATGGGATATGTAATGGGGAAAGTGATCAGCATCAAAATCTTGGTCAGCCATACAGTCTTGGATGCAATAGCCAGCCCGTGTCGGGATGCAACGGAATGTGGGAGGATCTCTCCGATGAAGAAGATGAGAAAAGTGCACGCCGCAGTGGCGACAGGCGTCAGCCCGAGGATTTGGCACATCCACACCACAAGGAAAGTGTTGGTGAGCACGTTGCACAGAACTAAGGTGCACAGGACATAGTTTCCACGTTTGCGCACGGACTCGATCTTGTGAGCATACTTTTGCTCCTTTTCGGTGCCGCTGTTCTGCAGCACTTTGAGTTCCACCGGGTCCAGCGCGAGCATGCTGATCACCAGCCCGCTGAAGAGCGCGGACAACGCGAGCAGCAGCACCGAAAGACCCGCCTGCAACCATCCTTCCGTATGCGGCCGCCGCTCCACCACCGCCAGCAAGAAGTCTCGCGTTCTATATTGCTCCCACTTGACCCCATCAAAGGCGCACATGGAGTAATATTTGATTTTCTCTCCTCTGCGGAGGTCTTTGGCGAGCAGCTCCACCAGGATGGAATTTTGGCTGGAGGCGGACTTGAAAGACCCAAGCAGTTCTATATCCGAGCTCCTGGCGCTCTCTTCCACGCACAAGTTTCCTTTGGGATGCACCTGTCCCTCTCTGCCCGACTCCGGTTCCTCTATGAACGCGATCCACGGCGCGGCTGTGGCGCTGCTGACAGTTCGGTTGAGCCTCTGCGCGGTTGCTGCATAGTACACCCGCAACATGAACCGCGTCCCCTCTGTCGCTTTCAGTAGCCCGTCCTGCACGGACAGACCTCCACCCGTGTCCTCCGGTCGGAAGCCTAGCAGTCCGTGGGTCGGTGTGAGCAAAGCGGAGAGGATCAGGAGAACCAGCGGCAGAAGGCATGGCCCAGGGATGCGGAGCGGGAGGAGAGCATCCGCAGCATCCGCAGCCATGATGCTGAGTGGGTTGTAGAAGGACATTGGCGAGCTGGATCACGTGGCGATTACACACGCATACACACCCACACGGACACACACTTCACTCTGTTTGACGACTCAATGTAACAGCTGGAGTCTTGTGTAAATAAATGTTACACTGCAATGACGTCATGACGCTTCGCAGGGGGGAAATGATGAAGCTGTAATACTGTAAGCAGCTGCATAGTACTGACTGAAACCCACAGCCAGAATTTTTTTTGATTTTGATTTCATTATACCGTTCTAAATCAATGCAGAATTTACATCATCTGCTATAAGTTCTATCTTAATTTGCTTAAGTTGCTTTTTCTGGTAATTAAATTCAATGCATTACATAACAAAACACAAACCAAGTGGTATCTGCAAGCAAATATGCCTATTCGTTGTTCTTTTTTCAAAACTAACATTTCTTACTACTTTTTGCAAATAGATTTTTCCAACTGGCCCCAACGTTTGACTCCATACATCCTTTTATTAGTGCATGTACTGTACTGGATGAAGTCAGTTACCTTCATTTCACACAGGTGTCTTAGCAGAATAACCACATGTCCACCCCATTAAAGGCATAGTTCACCCCATTTACCCACACTCATGCCATCCCATGTGTATGACTTTCTTTCTTATGCAGAACTTAAATAAAGATTTTTACAAGAATATCTCCACTTTGTATGTCCATTCGATACAAGTGGATGGTGGCCAGAACTTTGAAGGCCCACAAAGCACATAAAGGCAGCATAAAAGTAATCCATACGACTCCAGTGTTTAAATACATGTTGTCAGAAGCGATATGATAGGTGTGGGTGAGAAACAGATCAGTATTTAAGTCCTATTTTTTTTTTTACCATAAATCTAAACTTTCACATTCTTCTTTTGGCAATTCACATTTATAGTGAATATGATTAAAAATCTTTGTGTTATATATATATATATATACACACAGTTGTGTGAAAAAGTGTTTGCCCCCTTCCTGATTTCTTATTTTTTTGCATGTTTGTCACACTTAAATGTTTCAGATCATCAAACAAGTTTAAATATTAGTCAAAGATAACACAAGTAAACACAAAATGCAGTTTTTAAATGAAGGTTGTTATTATTAAGGGAAAACAAAATCCAAACCTACATGGCCCTGTGTGAAAAAGTGATTGCCCCCTAAACCTAATAACTGGTTGGGCCACCCTTAGCAGCAACAACTGCAATCAAGCGTTTGCGATAACTTGCAATGAGTCTTTACAGCGCTGTGGAGGAATTTTGGCCCACTCATCTTTGCAGAATTGTTGTAATTCAGCCACATTGGAGGGTTTTCGAGCATGAACTGCCTTTTTAAGGTCATGCCACAGCATCTCAATAGGATTCAGGTCAGGACTTTGACTAGGCCACTCCAAAGTCTTCATTTTGTTTTTCTTCAGCCATTCAGAGGTGGACTTGCTGGTGTGTTTTGGATCATTGTCCTGCTGCAGAACCCAAGTTCGCTTCAGCTTGAGGTCACGAACAGATGGCCGGACATTCTCCTTCAGGATTTTTTGGTAGACAGCAGAATTCATGGTTCCATTTATCACAGCAAGTCTTCCAGGTCCTGAAGCAGCAAAACAGCCCCAGACCATCACACTACCACCACTTTTACTGTTGGTACGATGTTCTATTTCCTGAAATGCGGTGTTACTTTTACGCCAGATGTAATGGGACACACACCTTCCAAAAAGTTCAACTTTTGTCTCGTTAGTCCACAGAGTATTTTCCCAAAAGTCTTGGGGATCATCAAGATGTTTTCTGGCAAAAATGAGAGGAGCCTTAATGTTCTTTTTGCTCAGCAGTGGTTTTAGTCTTGGAACTCTGCCATGCAGGCCATTTTTGCCCAGTCTCTTTCTTATGGTGGAGTCATGAACACTGACCTTAACTGAGGCAAGTGAGGCCTGCAGTTCTTTGGATGTTGTTGTGGGGTCTTTTGTGACCTCTTGGATGAGTTGTCGCTGCACTCTTGGGGTAATTTTGGTCGGCTGGCCACTCCTGGGAAGGTTCACCACTGTTCCATGTTTTCGCCATTTGTGGATAATGGCTCTCACTGTGGTTCTCTGGAGTCCTAAAGCTTTAGAAATGGCTTTGTAACCTTTTCCAGACTGATAGATCTCAATTACTTTCTTTCTCATTTGTTCCTGAATTTCTTTGGATCTCGGCATGATGTCTAGCTTTTGAAGATCTTTTGGTCTACTTCACTTTGTCAGGCAGGTCCTATTTAAGTGATTTCTTGATTGAGAACAGGTGTGGCAGTAATCAGGCCTGGGTGTGGCTAGAGAAATTGAACTCAGGTGTGATAAACCACAGTTAAGTTATGTTTTAACAGGTGGGGCAAACACTTTTTCACACAGGGCCATGTAGGTTTGGATTTTGTTTTCCCTTAATAATAACAACCTTCATTTAAAAACTGCATTTTGTGTTTACTTGTGTTATTTTTGACTAATATTTAAACTTGTTTGATGATCTGAAACATTTAAGTGTGACAAACATGCAAAAAAATAAGAAATCAGGAAGGGGGCAAACACTTTTTCACACCACTGTATATATATATATATATATATATATATATATATATATATATATATATATATATATATACACACACACACACACACACACACACACACATATATATATATATATATATATATATATATATATATATATATATAATAAATAAAGATTTGTATATATACACACACAGGGTTGGGAGGGTTACTTTTGAAATGTATTCCACTACAGATTACAGAATACATGCTGTAAAATGTCATTTGTAATGTATTTTGTTAGATTACTCAAGGTCAGTAACGTATTCTAAATACTTTGGATTACCTCTTCAGCACTGGTAGATTTTTTCACTTGTTTTGACTATAAAAACTCTGCCAGTACAGTAAGACAAAATACACATGTTAAAAATACATTCTCTGAAAATCCTAAATATCTTATGCAGTGTTGTTTCTAAAACAAGATTAATCAAATTGATCTTGTTTTAAGGATTTTTAGATATTTTTACAGGAAAACAATACAAAAATGATTATCAAGAATACGATTTTTGCCCTAATATCACAGGTCTTACTAGAAAAAAAGAAATTATGATCTAATGTGAATTTTCTTGATAAAAAAATATGATCGTGCCTGGTAACATGTGCATGTAAAATGACTAGAAATAGCATTTTAGCTTATCGTAAAGCTGACAATTTACACAAGGTTTATTTCTATTTCTTTTGCTCCAAACTTACTTCAAACTTACTTCTCTGTCTGCTCGTATGAATGAACACATCATAAGAAAGTGTTTCACCGCTGTTCAAATGCACTTTGGATTGCATCATTTATATGTATAAATGTTTTCCATCTGAAAAGACTAAATATTAAATGAAACCAATGACAATAAAATGCAAAGTAATCTCTTCAGTAATCAAAATACTTTTTTGAATGTAACTGTATTCTAATTACTAATTTAGATTGTAACTGTAGTGAATACAGTTACTTATATTTTGTATTTTAAATACGTAATCCCGTTACATATATTCTGTTACTCCCCAACCCTGTATGTGTACAGTATATATAGTGATATATTGTGACATATATGGTTCAGTCTAAGATTTCGAACATAACGAGTCTTCACCACAAGATGGCACTCTTGATCACAATTTGTCTTGATGTCCACACTTGAATGTCACTGAATGACAGAAACTTCGAGACATGTGAATCTGCCCTATTTTTATTAGTATGGAGAAAAAGGTAAAAATGTTTCAGCAAAATATTAACATCCACATTAGCAGCATTAGACCACTGAAATATAGTAACTTATTCTGTAAAGTTCTTGAAAAGGAAAATGCCTGTCCAGTGGCTCTTTTGTTCCAAATACCTAAAGGCCTAAAGACCGCATATGCGCATAAACAAGCACACGTGTAGGAAGACCTCAGTGTGTTTATTATGTTTATAAATGTTACATCTAAATTAGAAATCACATTTTATTAAACTGTGCGCCACAAAACTTTATTCCTAGCAGTTTTCCCATTCCAAAATTGTAAGAAATTCGTTCTGTGGTCTGTTTTGTTAAATAATTTCGAAATGTCAAAATAAATTGTGGTCTCACAAACACTTATTCTTTTTATCCTCTGAGTGTCTGGAGCCAGGCCTAAACCAGACAGCCAGTGCCTCAGATGGCAAAGGAACACCAAGATAAAATTAAAGAATAAGAAACATTTGGAGATGTTTGGCTGTGTGTGCTTACCACTTTCGTCTGCTCTGCGTCACCCGTTGCCACCTCATAAATCAGAGACAAATATGGAGTCTTTATTCTCTCTCGCATTGCCCACGGCTCGTCAATATGCGGAGACAACAGTGTGTAAAGCCATGGCCTTGTCGGGGGTCTACACACAGTGGGGTTACAGGACACTCTGCAAACCCTGGAAACTTTTAACTAATAAGTTATTGATGGTCTATATATTTGAAATGTTGCAAGTCCGTGGGCCCATTATGAAACAGTTGGAGACAGTGGGAGTCCCGTGCTCGGATGGTTTCACTCACAGTCCATACAGAATATCTATTTTCCGTGGATGTGTCAGAACGAAAGGGGGGTAAATAAATGCACTGCAATTAGTAAAGAGAATATGAAGATATGATAAAAATAGTCGCCGAAAATAGTTGCTAAACCCAATACAATTTTGGATTAATTTTAGGAAAATTAGATTAAACGTTTCCATAACTCAGACGTCTTGTATAAATGCAAATACAAATGCAAAAAATAAAATAAAATAAAAAATAAATAATAATAAATAAATAAATAAATAATAATAATAATAATAGTAATAATAAATGATCGTACTTAGCATGATGAAAACGGGTGTTAATTAAGGTGTTTATTAAATGTGATTTACACTTTGGGCTACCCTTGAAACAGATTAGTGGATATTTATTATTCGACAAAGTGGTCCACTTTGCTATTGTTTTCGTGTATGTTACGAATGTGACCTTTGACAAGTGACAACTTGTAAATAAAAATAAATCCATAAAAAACAGAAATCTATTAATATTTTATATAGACTAACTAATAGCGCGCATAACGTTATGTCATTTACTTTAAAGTTTTTTCGAATATCATCAACACAATTTTATTTTATAATTATATGTGTAATAATATTATTCCTTTGATTAAAAAACAAAACACACACACAAAAAAAAAAAAAAAAAAAAAAAACGAATTTTTAAAGTGGGTCGTCATGCAGCTAATACAGTGAGTTTATTAATGTATAAACGAACATTTGTTTTTTTTTACTATTTTTTAAAGATAATTATATTAAGAACTCAAATATTTATATTCCGTATCTATAAGGCCTACTCAAGAGGGCAAATAATTTGACCCATATACAAATGTATTGTTACTTTTGTCTTTACTAAATAAAAGGAGGGATAAATTAGCTAGATTATTTTAATGTATTTTTTAACAAGAGGGGAATAGCAACAGTTGACAGTCTGGGCTGCTATGCTGTTTTGTTTCACATCATAAACTTCTTGCGAGGTTTATACTCCTGATGTGAATTATTTCTAGTACTCAGTAGTCTCGGAAACGATAAACCGCTTTGGAAAGCTAAAAATACATTTCGAAAAAATCCTCATATTAAAAACTGATAAATCTATTCATAAAACTGAGGTTGAAGAGAGGCGCCCTGTCTGGTTCACTATCAGGAAATATATTGTAAAAAGCAGAAAAGCGTCTTCTTCTGTTACTGCTTTAGATTTTATTTTCTTTCTCTGCAAGAAGGGGATTCAATATCGCAGCAAACCCGGAATGTTAGGCCTGAGTCTCATAGAGAAGGGGGGGAAATCGTTTAATCCTGTTAAGTTCCTGTTATTAGACAACACTGTCAGGTCAGGTGATAGAATTGAATTATTTTCTAACACTTGATCAAAGATGAAGTCAGGCTTCACCAGCGCATGTCATATGTCAATCACCCATTAAGATGATTCTAAAGTTTCAAAGCTTTGTCTGGCATGTCATGCAAAAAGATGCACCCTAGGCTAACCCAAAAGCTGAACAAATAAACTCCATAGCCTACAGTTCATAGCAAAGCGATTCAATGCATTAGACGAAGACGAAAGAACAAAGAACAGCGTCGGCATTGTGTTCCTCTGGACATCTGGAAATTTAACATTACTTTCAAAATAAATAAATAAATAAATAAATAAATAAATAAAAATAACCTGTCAATCGTTTACTGTATCTACTGTTACTTGATCGAATGTGTTTTTGATCTTATTAAAATGTGAAGAAAAAAACCTTTTTGATAATATTGAACTTTGCAAACGATTAAATTTGTTATTTATTTATTTATTTATTTTAGTATTGTTTTTTAAATGTTAAATTAATAATTTGAAAAAATTAATTCAAAGTGAAAAATAATTTCTTCTCCTAAGACTAAAAATTAAGAATTATAATAGGCTATGTTTCCTAAAATAGATCTGAACCTTTATTCAACTTTGTTTGATTTTTATTTGAAGGCCCATTATTGAACTTTTATCTGTGTATATTGTCTCAAAATCACGCATAATGTGAATAAATAAATAAATAAATAAATAAATAAATATATAAATAAATATACATAAATATATTCATATATATATATATATATATATATATATATATATATATATATATATATATATATATATATATATATAGCCTATGTATTTCATCGATTTCCCGTGCTTATTTATTTATTTTTAAGAAGAAGACTTAAGACTAATATTTAAAATAACCCTGAACTTGTAAATGTTATTATTAGCTATTCATAGTCAGTGGAGACGAAATAACATAAAACAGTTTCTCAAATTCAAATTTAAGTCTGCAGGATGTTCATCTCCGACACATTTTTCCCTAATAATTGTAGAGGTTAGTTTGAACCAGACACCAGAAAATCGTCGGATACAATCAATTATTAATTCTCTTCTCACAAGTATTCTAAAAACGGTTCTCTCAGAAATAACTCCAATAACGGTGTAAAAGAAAATAAGTTACAAAAATCAAAAGTGCATTATTTTGCTACGCATTTTGCCATTTGCGCGCAAAAACAGAATGCCTCAATAATAACAATAACAGTAACACAGGACTGAAATTTGAAATAAGGTTGATACCATAGCCTACTTATGATCATATGGACCGTTCCTTTCATTTGTCTTTATACACACTTAAACGAAAATTATTGGCCTACTATTTAGCAATGCAGTCTTGATGTCCAAAGGTCTTTTAGAAATAGAGAAATTACAGAAGTGCACAGCACAAAACTAGCTTATTGTAAACATTTCAAGGAAGCTGCAGCTTGTTTCCCAAAATCTAATATAGTTTTCCTCCCATAATGTGTGAACATCCCCCTCAGACACCCCCATCACGAGAAGACCCTTCAGTTAAAAAAGTAATCTTTCCTTTAAGAGCCGTTGCGTTAGTCCAGAGGGCGGTGCAGTGGCAGCGGTGTGATGGAGGCTGGCCCTGGGGCGTGAGTTTACCCTAACTAACTCCGAAACAGCTCAGGAAAGGGGGGCTGAAAGAGACACCAGCGATCAGAACCATAGACACGAGAATCCTCGCTCAAGGAGGGGCATAAACACACTTCAGGTGCTCTTGAATCGGTTTTTCTAAGGAGATCTCTGCTGGATCTCCCTCACTGCGCTCCGCCCGGTGCTTGAGGACAGAAGATGCCCAGGCAGTTCCTCTGCCCAGTGTTCGTCTCGTCTCTGTGGTTGGCACTGATACTCCAGTCTCTCATCTCCTCCGCCGCTGCCTACAAGAGACCTGTGTCCGGGGGGAAGAGACAGAGCTTTCTGGAGAGAACCTTGATTTTACTAGACGTGAATACTCGAAGTCCGGTGAAGGTTTTGAATGACAACTTCCTCTCGTTGCAGTTGGATCCATCGATCATAAAGGATGGCTGGCTGGACTTTTTAAGGTATTACAGTTTTAACTTCTAGTGAAGAGGCGTTTGGTGATGCTGATGCGTTTGTGTTGCATTAGATGGGGTTAGCCAAAATCGATACTCAGCACCTAATACTGATATCTTATTTTATCATGTCGAGTATCGACCTCACTCTTCAGTACATAATCCCATATTTTTCTAATGTACCACTGAACTATTTTGCTCTTATGGGCTTTTAATCTTATATTTTCACAATTTTCACAAACGCGTTTCATACGCGCTGTATTTGTCTGCACTCTTTGGAGACCTGAAATCATTTTTGTGTGTATCAGATATAAGATGGCCTTTTTGCGCAGAATACAATTGTCTCATGTGTAACATATTCAATGAAACAACTATAAAACAACTATTTATTCTCACACTTTGGGTTTTGGATTTTATTTTACGCGTAAAGTTCAAACTGGCGTTAATTCAACTTGGTGAGTCGAAATGCTCACAACTGCACAACATGTGTGGTGTGTTGTGTTCTGTTGCGTTGTGTTGTGTTGTGAATGACGTATGTTTTATCGCAGAGAAAACTGGGTTGTATATGGTTGAGGATCTATATCTAGTGTACTCGGCATGCGAACTTGGACTTCACAAATATTGTATACCATGTTCGAGCATGAACCCCGACGCACAGATTTGAATTGCTGTGGTAAATTGCACACCAGGGCTTGACCTGGAAGTGAATTGGATTGTTCCAGCCCCCAGAGGAGAAAAGACACAAAACCACACGGAGAGAACCGACATATATTGGAAGTGTCTCGTATTGCCCCGCACAGGATTCAGTATGTTTCGATGTATTGTTTCGAATAAGTATTTTTATACTCAAGAGTGAGTGACAAACTCACCTCAGTTTGAACCCAAAACCTGCTGTCCCGTCATTTAGACTGCATTTGTTAGTTTTCTGTGGTGCACAGTGCATGTTGTGTTATAAAAGAAATAGGTGTTTGCGTGTTTTTCATTTTCCCAGCATCTCTTCGTTGTACTAAATGGATTGAGAACAGCACGGAATAAATGCAGAATAACAGACATAGCCTACTTTTGCTACGACAAATACGCCTACCAACAACAGGACGGTTTCTGGTATTGTTCCACCGTTTTCTGTTTTGTTTTGGAAAGTAGGCCCTTAGAGTGATGTTTGCAATGTTTAGCTAATGATGTTCGCAGACTTCAGTTCCACCCATACAGAAATATTATGATACATATAATCATCATAATAATTTAAGTTATAGTTCATATATTTGGGTATAGGCTATCAAAATCATATGATCACATATAAACTATTATTTTGAGATCATATGTTCCATATATGAAACCTGCAATTTTTTTCTAATATTCTTATATAAAACGATATAAATTAAATGTGTTTTACATATATTGCTATATATCATATTTCTGCATGGGTATAATGATAATGCTTATACTCTGATCCCAATAATGATTACGCCATTAATATAATAAGGATAATGCTGCAATCATTGCTATATTTAGTGTAATTAATATCGCTATTATTCTGCTGCAAGTTGCACTAATAGCCTATATATATATATATATATATATATATATATATATATATATATATATATATATATATATATATATACATTAGGCTATAAGTGCAACTTGCAGCAGAATAGCAGAATATATATATATATATATATATATATATATATATATATATATATATATATATATATATATATATATATTCTGCTGCAAGTTGCACTTATAGCCTAATGTATATATATATATATATATATATATATATATATATATATATATATATATATATATATATATATATATATATTATACATTCATTTTTTTTGTGGTAAGTTGTTTATTGCCTATATGATCTATCATTGTTGTCATTTTATGACTTGTCATTTCACACTCTCCTAAAATAAAATTACGTGATGTTACATACATTTACACTTCATGCTTAGTCTCTTTAAATAATACATTTCCCATTCTACGTGTGCATTAGGCTACATCAGATTTGCGACATGTGAAGTATGCCTCTATTTGCTTCGATTTTTTTGACTGTCACCTACATTTATTTTCTAAAAATTAGTTTCGGCCTTGCTGCGAGCATAACACGGGCTTCACGATAATTTACAAAGATCCCATTTTGCTATTTTTACAAAGCTATTCAAAATAACTCATGCCTTATTTTATGATTTTTTATTATTATCTCAGACATTCAAAATATGTGCCCAACATAGTCCTTAAATATGTGCGTTTTATAGTTTCCTTTTTTTTTTTTTTTTTTTTTTTTTTTGCTTTATTATCGCTTATTATTTAGGAAAACACGATAAGAAACGATAAGAGACTGTTGCACCGAAGACTGCAGCTCGGCGTGAAATAATCTGGTGTTTAGTGTGTGAAAAGCTGAGAAAACTCTGCGGCCTTAAACAGAATCATATTAGACTGAATCTCACGAACTTTAGTCCTGCTGTGATTTTGCGAAAAAACAAAAAACAAAAACAAAAACAAAAATAAAGTTAAAGCGCATCTATGGCTTCTAGATGCACAAGTCACTAAAAACAAATAGAAAATGACTGAAGTAAAACTCAATAAAAATAATTATTAAAGTGCAATAAAATAAATAAAATCAAGTTGTGCAAACAGATTTAATCTTGAGATTTAATAACTTTGTACTGTTCAAAAATGATCACCGCATGAGCCACAAACAAACAGCGCATCAGTGTGTCGGCATTTCAATGATCAAATCGTAAAATGAAACAAGACATACAGCCTCCTAACACCAATACATTAAAAAAGTGACACTATTAGCTACTATGCTAAAATATACTAATGTGTGTGTTTCCTTTAAAATACAGGGATTATTTTAGAATAATTCCCATGGTTTTACACTGTAAAGCTTTGTAACCTAATGTAATCAGGTTAATTAAGTGACATTAAATAATATATATATATATATATATATTGTCTAGAATAAAACCAGTTAATTAAGATGTAACCACATGAAGCACGTTTTTAGGTTAACATTTTATTTGATCTTTTATTTATTTTACTGTTAACAACATGCTATGGGTTTATTTGAAATGGTTCAGAACAAATATTATGGTTTTGAAAAATTGGGAAGGTGAAAAAAGCATAAAAAGGAAAAGGAAAATAGTCAATTGTTCAATTTATTGTCCATCTTTAGTGGTGTAAAGTCACAAAGAAATGTCATTTTTATACACTGTAAAAAAATTCAGGTAACTTAAATAATTGGTAGGCTAAATATTATTAAATATTACTGAATCAACATGACTACATTAGGTTGCACCAGTGAAAATAATTTCTTAGGGTCAGATCTGGTAGAATTACCTCCTAAATGGAAAATTTTCCCTTGACAGTTCAGTAGTGTTTTTGGTAGCTCAGCGGTTTCTCTGATAGTATGCACAACAGTGATCTACATCTGTCTGAATCCACAGCTCCAAGAGGTTAGTCACTCTGGCCCGGGGACTTTCTCCAGCTTATTTGAGATTTGGGGGCAAACGGACTGACTTCCTGCAGTTTCATAACCTGAAGAATCTCGCAAAGTTTAGAGGGCCTGGACCGGACTATTACCTCAAAAACTATGAAGATGGTGAGTTTTTTTTTTTTTTTTCAGTTTCAATTAGACAGGTATTTTCCAAATGCTGTTGATTCAGGTGGCAACAAATATTTTAGTAGTTCATGAGTTGTTTTAAGAAACTTTATAAAAGAAAGCTAAATGTTCAGACTCATAATAATTAACCACCTTCTATGTGGACAAAAATATACATGCATTTTAGACAAAATTTTCCATTCCATTATGTAGTGCATGTAACTTAGAAGTCTGTAGAAACAATGCTTATTAATCAGACTTTTTATTTCCAGTATTAACTGTAAAAGTGTAATTTTAATATCTTGTAGAATCCACAATACAAACCACATGAAGGCACATTTGCTCTTTTAGTGGTGCAGTTTCTTTTCATCGCAATGATATACACAAATAACTACAAAAACATTTTTCAATACCTTGGTACAGAGATTGACCACCATCTCACCTTTGCCAAGCATGCAGGCTCAACAGTGCCTAGGCCTTCTTTAAAAGCTGCAGAGTTTTAATATCTGCAAGGACATTTTAACAACTGTGTACAAATCACTCATTGAATCTGTGCTCACCTTCAATATATCATCCTGGTTTAATTCTCTTTCAGTTAAATGTAAAGCAGGCTTTCAAGTATTACAAATCAGGCAAGTAAGATAACAGGCACACAGCAAGTCTCTTACAGAAGCAACACAATTTCACGGCGAAATCGCCAGGATTTGTACGACTTTTCTAAATTTGGCTAATTCGTATAATATTGGGCGACTGCACTCCTTTGAATACCTATGACTTTCACTACAGCCAATGACGTCGCTGGACATCATTTCCATCTAATACGTGACAATTACTTGCTTGTGTCAAAAGGAAATCTTCCATTATTGCAATGGATCTTTCACACCCCCTCCATGACTCATTTGAACTACTTCCATCTGGGAGATGGTACATGGTACCTATGGTGAAAATGAACTTGTACAGAAAGACTTTTATCCCAACTGCTATTAGTATTTTAAATAAGCAGCCAAGATGAGATTTTTAAGTCACAGTGCTTTTATACTCATACTTGACTCATTCTTTATTATTTATATGTACCGTGCCCTTTGGGATTTTTAGTGTATGTATGTATGTAATTTATGTGTTTTTAAAGTAATGTATGTATTGTTTTACTGAGACTTTTCGTCAAAGAAAATTTTCAATCCCCATGGGATAGACAATAAATAGACAAATTATTTTTTTTATTTATTTTTTTTTATGTGGATTTAAGTTTAAATTCCTGTGGTTTGTACGCAGACATAGTGCGCAGTGACTTCGCCCTGGACAAACAGAAGGGCTGCAAGCTGGCCAGCCACCCAGACATGATGCTGGAACTGCAGAGAGAGAAAGCGGCTCAGATGCAGCAGGTTTTGCTAAAAGAACAGCTCTCCAACATCTACAGCGACGTTACAATAACAGGTAGGAGATTACAACAACATGCAGATGCTGAGCTAATTCTGTGAAGCGTAAGAACAATGTATGTAGTGGTTAAACAATGTGTTTTCCACCTTGGAATCCAACTTAAAATATAATGGTACATAGCTGATAAACATACAAACAGGTTTTTAATTTGTGCATGTTAGTAAGAAAAATGGTGCCGCAGATGGCTGCTTCTCTGATGGGAGCTCTCTAGCATTTTTGTTACTTTTGTTTGTTTGTCATGTTTTTCTGTCACTCCTTCACGATCAGTTTCACCAGGGATGAACTGCTGAATTTTCGGCACAGCATACCTGATAATTTTTTGCCGGTGTTTGATTATTCTGACGTTTTATTAGACATCTTAGTTGGAGTCGCAGCGGTGCTCTACAAGCGATCCAAAAGACGCACGCAAGGGAAGCGAGCCGGCGTGCTTGTGAAGCTTCGTCAACAAAACGGACGAACTGCTTCTGCTCACTCAAACCAATAAGAACTTTTCTAACTCCACTGCTCTGTGTTTCACGAAAACCTGGCTGAGTGAAGCCATCCCGGACAGCGCATTATATCTGCTTGGCTTTCAGCTGTTCAGAGCGGATCGCATCGCGGAGTTATCGGGAAAATGAGAGGCGGTCTGATCGGTGCTTTTATATAAATGAAAGGTTGGTGTACAGATGTAACAGCATTGAAAAAGATGTCCTGTCCTAATTTAGAGGTGCTCTTCATCAACTGTAAGCCTTTCTACTCGCCGCAGGAGTTTTCTTCGTTCATTCTGGTAAGTGTTTATATCCCCACAAGCATGCATGAATGCAGTATTGCAACAGCTGGCTGATCACATCACAGACATGGAGCAACAACACCTGGACTCTCTTATCATTACTCTGGGAGATTTGAATAAAGCTAACCTCACCCCTGAACTGCCAAAATACAAACAACACATCACATGCCCAACCAGAGAAAGAAATATACTGGACCACTACTACACCACTGTAAATGATGCATATCGCTCTGTCCCACGTGCAGCTTTAGGACTCTCTGATCACTGTCTGGTTCATCTTCTCCCGACCTACAAGCAGAAACTAAAATCAGCTAAGACTGTAGTAAGGACTATAAATAGATGGACCAATGAAGCAGAGCTGGAACTACAAGACTCTTTGACTGCACTGATTGGTGTGTTTTTGAGGCTGCAACCACAGACCTGGATGAGCTCACAGATACTGTGACATTATATATCAGTTTCTGTGAGGATATGTGCATCCCTACTAGGACATTTTTATCATTCAATAATGATAAACCATGGTTTAGAGGAAAACTCAGACAACTTTGTCATGCCAAGGAGGATGCTTACAGAAGTGGGGATAAAACATTGTACAACCAGGCCAAGAACACATTGACTAAGGAAATCAGAGTGGCTAAAAGAAGCTACTCTGAAAAGCTGAAAAAACAGTTTTCAGCCAACGATCCTGCATCTGTGTTGAAAGGCCTGAAAAGCATCACCAAGTACAAGACACCTCGCCCTCACTTTGTAGAGAGTCAACTAATGGCTGATGAACTGAATGTGTTTTATTGCAGGTTTGAAAAGCCCAGTCTCACACCCCTCCCCCACTCTGATCTTCACTTCACACACACACACCAATACCTCCTGGAACACCCCTCCTCCCCCCTCCTGCTACTCAATCTGCTCTTATGATCTGTGAGGAGATGTGTGCCGGGTCTTTCAGAAACAAAAGACTAGGAAAGCTTCAGGTCCAGATGGTGTTTCTCCAGCCTGTCTGAAAGTCTGCACTGACCAACTGGCCCCCATCTTCACACAGATCTTCAATAGATCACTGGAGCATTGTGAAGTTCCCTGATGCTTCAAATGCTCCACCATCATTATGGTCCCCAAAAAACCCCAAATCACAGGACTTAATGACTACAGACCTGTCGCTCTCACGTCTGTGGTCATGAAGCCATTTGAGAGACTGGTTTTGGCCTACCTGAAGGACATCACGGGACCCCTGCTGGACCCCCTTCAGTTTGCTTACTGAGCAAACAGTTCTGTGGATGATGCTGTCAATATGGGACTGCATTATATCCTGTAACACCGCGACATACCTGGGACTTATGCAAGGATCCTATTTGTGGACTTCAGTTCAGCCTTCAGTACCATCATGCCTGATCTTCTCTCAACCAAACTGACCCAGCTTTCCGTGCCCACCCCAATCTGTCGATGGATCACCAGTTTTCTGACAGATAGGCAGCAGCTAGTGAGACTGGGGAAACTCACATCCCGGACCCTCACTAGCACTGGTTCTCCTCAGGGATGCATTCTCTCTCCACTACTCTTCTCCCTGTACACAAATGACTGCACTACAAAAGACCCCACTGTCAAGCTCCTGAAGTTTGGAAATGACACCACGGTCACTGGCCTCATTCGTGACAGTGACAAGTCTGAAAACATATGGGAGGTTGATCAGCTGGCTGTCTGGTGCAGTCACAACAACCTTGAGCTGAACACGCTCAAAACAGTGATGATAGTGGATGTCAGGAGAAATCCCCCTGCACTCTCCCCACCCCCCACCATCCTGAACAGCACTGTGGCAGCAGTGGAGTCTTTCAGGTTCCTGGGCTCTACCATCTGAACCTGAAGTGGGACACCCACATAGACTCCATTGAAGGCTCAGCAGAGGTTGTACTTCCTTCACCAGGAAGTGAACATACATATCTCATGTACATATGTAAATTCACATATTTAATTCAATAACGGTACATACCCCTACCTTGCACATACTACATTGCATGTCCTATTATTTGTATGTCTATTTATACTCTTACCTTGTTTTATATTCTGTGTCTCACTGTAATGTTCTGTGTGCACTTGTTTCTCCTATCACAAAAAAAATAATTCCTTGTGTACGTGAGAACACTTGGCAATAAAGCTCATTCCGATTCTGATTCTGTTGTTAAACACTAACAACACGTGTTGAATGATGCTGATTCTCAGTGATAATGCTGATGTAGAAAAGCTGTAGATTTTGAGAAATGATCATAAAATAAGATTATTATAGTCCAGTGGGAATATCTGCAGTACTGTAAACAGAGTGATTTTCAGATTCTGTAGTGATGTGTTATTTCATCACGTGGAGCGCAGGCACTGGCATTCTGTTTTCTTGGATGTCTTCAGTGTTTAGGATTCAGTATTATGTTGTTTGAGGTTTTATGAACTATGATGACTTGTTTCATCTCGCTAACCTGGACCAAGCTGGCATAACGATATGAACTGATCAGATCCATCACTTCAGTTATGTTTCTGTTGCCATTTTGTTGCCACATGTATCCCAACAGATGCAGTGATGTAATTTTTAGTTGCTCATTCCAAAAAGGGATAGGTTTGAAATCATGAGAGACAGGACGGTCCAGTGCTCAATCAGCCAAGCATCTGGTTTTATTGATCATTTTCAACAGCTGTGCTTTGCCTGTTTGTAAATCCAGTGTCCAATTTCAGATTTCAGAGTTCCACACACATACTGTCCCAAACGTTCAGATCACTTTAGGGGGAATAATTGTTTGAAAGACAGAAGTCTCTGAGGGTTTGTCTTTGTAGTACCGAAAGTGTCAGATCAAGCTAAACGGTGACATGGAAAAAAGGGCCAGTTGAGAAAACAGCTGACAGTGATTTAGAAAATGACACTTTGTAACAGCACTTGTTACAGTTCTTTAAACAGCAGAGCTCTTTTTAGCAGTGTGCAATACATGGAATCAGCTCAGTAGTGTATTCTGTGTGTAAGTATGAGAGTAAGTTGCTAAATACATATTGAATAACTGTTTTGTTCAACCCAGTCTCATAAAAATTCGTACATATTTTACAAGGCTATTTTGTATGATTTCGTATGAGTTTGTTCGCATAAATTTGTTTATGATTTCATCATGTGCAAATGCCCGGATGTCTAATGCGGAAGTAAGTGCGAGTTTCGTGCATGAGGCGTTAAGGACACGCTTATTAATATTATGCCCTTACCCAACCCCTTGTCTAAACCTAACCAATCAGTAGAGTGTTAAACATGATAGGAAGCTGTTGTGTGTGACAGAAGCAAGTAATTGTTGCGTATTAGATGGAAACGATGTCCAGCGACTTCATTGGCTGTAGTGAAAGTCGTACGAGTTCATACGAGTGCAGTTGTACGATATCATACAAATTAGCCAAATTTAGAAAAGTCATCTGAATCCTTACAATTTCTCCTTGAGAGTGTGTAGGTTTTGTTTGGATCAGGTGTGCTATTTTGTTTGGATCATTGGCTGATGGGTTCCGTTAGGATTTTGTAGTGATTTCTGTTGCCGAGACACAGTTGTTGTTAATTGAATTCTCCCCATGCGCCCCTTGAAGCAGCTTAGATCCAACACTCTGCTGAAAACCGTGAGGGGAATTAAGAAACAATTTGAGGTTTTCCTTGACAGGTCTGCTGTTTTTGTGTAAACGCCATTGTTTTATTATTACAATCGATGTGGTAATCTCAGTGTAAACTGAAAGCAGACCATCAGGTACGGCCAGCCGAAGGGCGTTTATTTGTTTAAAGCAGATTTACTGTGGAAAGATTGTACTAAATTTTATGTCAGACACTGCGTGAGTTCTAACGCAGGTCACGCAGCACATTTTCTCTTTATTTTTGATATAGGAACTCTGAGTATCAGATAAGAATATCAGAATGGCTGTTGGCATCAAATTCATATCAAAATTGTTATCTAATTCTTGCCAAATTCGGCACAAAGCACTCTTCTAACTTTCACCCCTGTTTTTCAAACATACTCTGTTTTTAGACACATCTGCGTTTGGCAGGGCGGCTGTAACAGACATTAGGACTAAACACATAGGAGGTGAAACATGGCTTTGGAAAGGAATCTCTCCCTCTGGATCTCAGCATGTGTTCTGCAGCAAAAAGCCTGTCGTGTGCATGACTGATTGGTGAGAATGAAGACACCTGGGTGCAGAAGGGCAGACAGGTCTGTTAGCAATCAGGATGCCCCCTGCTCAGTCACTGGCAGGTGGCAAGGGAATTGCAGTTAAGAGAGCATTGCCCCATCTATTTCCACTCTTCACAGATCAGCTTTTCTGACCCTTTCTCATTAGAGCTATCTGTAATAGGTGCGAAAACCCCTCTGCCAGTTAAAACAAACCGTGGTGAGATAACCCTAATGTCATGTTAGCTTTCACCTCTGCACTCGCTACAGTTTAATCCCGTTTAAGTAAAGCAAACCTTCTGAGACAAGTCGAGGACGGGGTGCTCTCAAAATTGCTACAGTTCCATTCTGTTTTTATGTTCTGCAGTGCTGCCTCTTGTTTGAGCTCCTCTTTCAGTGCATTGTCAGAATTAAATTATTGTTACTTTGTTACAGTTAAATGTTGCATTATATATAAATGGGTGCTTAAAGACTGATGCAGTGGTTTATAACAGAGGTTTTGTTTCAAGACCCAGACTTTACATTGGACAACCAAAACCGATTAAAGGTAACAAAAGTGTCTTTAGAATTTAACATGAAATTTATTAAAGGGATAGTTCACCAAATAATAAAAAATCTCTTATAATTTTCTCACCCTCGTGCTAGAACACAAATGAAGATTTTTAGAAAAATATCTCAGCTCTGTAGGTCCATACAATGCAAGTCAATGGTGATCAGACCTTCGTAGCTCCAAAAATCACATAAAGGAAACATAAAAGTAATCCATATGACTCTAGTGTTTAAATCCATATCTCCAGAAGCAATATAATAGGTGTGGGTGAGAAACAGAACAATATTTCAGTCTATTTTTACCCTTAATCTCCCCTTTTACTTTCACTTTCAGATGTGAAAGTGAAACTAAACAGGCACCACATGTGACTTTCAGATGTAAAAGAGAAAGTGGAGATTTAGAGTAACAAAAGGACTTACATTTTGATCTGTTTCTCACCCACATCTATTATATCACTTCTGAAGATATGGATTTAAACACTGGAGTCTTATGAGTTACTTCTATGTTTCCTTTATGTGATTTTTGGAGCTACAAAGGTATGGTCTTCATTCACTTGTATTGTATGAACCTACAGAGCTGAGATATTTTTCTAAAAACTTTGTGTGTGTTCTGCGAAGAAAAAAAGTCATACACATCTGGGTTGGCATGAGGGTGAGCAAATGATGAGAATTTAAATTTTTGGGTGAGCTATTCCTTTAATATTACCATACATGGGCCTTACAACATACTAAATGATTAACATGACCTAGTCTAAATTGAAAAATATACATTTTTGGAAATGTATAAACAGAAGAAGTGTGATATAATATGCAACATACACTGGGCCAAAATGGTCACATTTCCAGGTTTGGAATGTGGAAGTATGTGTTCCCATTCACTCCAACAGCAAAGGAAGTAATCCACATTTACTGTTCCACCACATTCCAAAAGAGGAAACAAATTTAGAGAGATTGATTATGGCAGTCAGAAAGTAGAAAGGTGCCAAATTTACAGTCACTCCATCAGCAGCTGTATTTGAAACCCCATTGCATTATTTTTTTATTTTTTTTTATAAATGCCAGGGTAAAATAACACAAAGCATAATATAGTCATATATTTTATATAGACATACATAATATAGACATATTTAGTATGATAAATATTCACTGCACACATTGGAAAATGACTTATGCACACTTTGTTCGTATCTTGTTCCTGGAAATTTCTCTCTGCCACATCCATCCATCATCAAGTGTCAACTGATATGTGGCCAAATGTGATGAAGGTAAATTCCATCATGCGCTCAAAGATCTGGTTTAAAGGGCTTTATAGTTGTCATCGTTTGATTCTCGGCATGTCATAGTTCACGGTGGACATCTTGGATCAGTTCGAAGTCCTGGAACTGGTTTTCCAGACTCTCAAGAGAGCAGCATTTATCATAAACTGCTGTCCCTTTCACTCACATGAATTTTGAGATTGCATTTTCTTCATGTTTTCTCCCTCTGCTCACAATGGTTCTGGCAATAGATTCATGGTTAGTTGGGATTGAGATACTTTTAGCAAGTTGACATGTCCTGCGGTTTCATATGCTACTTAAAACTATTTCGAAAAGCATTTAGCTAATTATTTTGTAATTAAAGTATTGTGCATGCAAATGTAATGACCACGTGAAATATTCATACTTTTAAACATTCATTTGTCACCCTACAAGACCATGTAAACTGAAGGGAAGGGAAAAAGATGGTTAAAATGGTGAGAAGGCACAGCACTTAAAAGAATTGTGAAACCAAAAATGAAAATTCTCTCATCATTTACTTACTGCAGAACACAAATTAAGATATTTAGAAGAATATCTCAGCTCTGTAGGTCCATAGAATACAAGTGAATGGGTGCCAAAATTTGGACACTCCAAAAATCACATAAAGGCAGCATAAAGGTAATCCATATGACTCCAGCGGTTAAATCCATATCTTCTGAAGTGATTTTATAGGTGTAGCCCTGTGGGATAGAAACATCCATTTTTAAGTCAATTTTTGCTTGAAATTGTTCTTCCTGCCCAGTAGGGGGCATATGCATGAAGAATGTAAATCACCAAAAACACAAGAAGAAGAATGTGAAAGTGAAAGTTTGGCTGTGTCCAAAACCAAAGGTAGCTGTCTTGTTGCCTCACTGCCCTGGCAGTCAATGACTCAACAGACAGTTGGTGTATGAAGGTACCTCCAGAAACTGGATTCCAACAGGCTACTGAGGCAGTATAATGTCACATTGTTTCTAGGATACCAGCTGATTATCGCCATCTGGTGTCCACTAAAGGTAACGCATCTACTTCATTCATCCAATCGAACCACAATGGTCTAATAATCTAGACCAAAATCAAGAGAGTTTTGGCGAAAACCAAGTGTATATTTCATAACTATAATACTAATTTCTCGCTAGAAATGGAATGAAAAGTTGGAAAAAGTGGAAAAAATTCTCGCGCGCACAGTATTGTGGGATTTCATAGGCAGCGAAGGATACATCTATGCTGCCTTCAAAAATCGATCAGATGAAGGTCAGTAGACAGGATGTGACACAAACATTGGATTGGTCCCTTGGTCCCTTCCTACTTCCTTATACAGCCTCCGGAAGCAGCATTTTCCTGGTTTCGGACGCAGCCTTAAAGTGCAGCCTGACTAAGCATGGAGGAGAATTTATAGTGGACTTAATTATTGAACTGTTTCTCACCCACACCTATCAAATTGCTTCTGGAGACATTGATTTAAGCACTGGAGTCATATGGATTACTTTTATGCTGACTTGTGTGATTTTTGGAGCTTCAAAATTTTGGCACCCCTTCACTTGCACTGTATGGACCAAAAGAGCTGAGAAATTCTTCTAAAATCTTCATTTGTGTTCTGCTGAAGAAAGAAAGTCATACACATCTGGGATGGCATAAGGGTGAGTAAATGATGAAAGAATTTTCATTTTTGGGTGAACTATTCCTTTAAATATATATTTTTCTTTATATATTACCATATATTTTATAGATATTTTATGCGTCAACTACCCACTTCCACTTCAAGAGATGAGGCAGAAATCATTCTGTGCCATGCTAGGATGTGTTAGTGTTAAAATGCAATCAAATGCAGCATTGTATGCTGCAATGTTTGCTATTGTCAATGCTATTTCCTGCCTTTTTGCCTTATTGCGCTAAGACAAATGACAGGAAGTTGTTCAGTAAGGGCAGATGGGGTATTAGCTAACAGTTAGCCTTTAGACTCTCATTTTCTTTGACAGCAGATTCTGCATTTTTGTCCTCCAAATGTTCATTAAAAGGTCCTTAAAGCTGAAGTGAGTAATTTCTGTGCCACTAGTAGGGTTGGGAGGGTTACTTTTGAAATGTATTCCACTACAGATTACAGAATGCATGCTGTAAAATGTCATTTGTAACGTATTCTGTTAGATTACTCAAGGTCAGTAATGTATTCTAAATACTTTGGATTACTTCTTCAGCACTGGTAGATTTTTTCACTTGTTTTGACTATAAAAACTCTGCCAGTACAGTAAGACAAAATACACATGTTAAAAATACATTCTCTGAAAAACCTAAATATCTTATGCAGTGTTGTTTCTAAAACAGGATAAATCAAATTGATCTTGTTTTAAAGATTTAAGAATATTTTTACAGGAAAACAATACAAAAATTATTATCAAGATTATGATTTTTGCCCTAATATCAAAGGTCTTACTAGAAAAAAAGAAATTATGATCCAACGTGAATATTCTTTATAAAAAAACATGATTGTGCCTGGTAACGTGTGCATGTAAAATGGCTAGAAATAGCATTTTAGCTTATCATAAAGCTGACAATTTACACAAGGTTTATTTCTATTTCTTCTGCTCCAAACTTACTTCAAACTTACTTCTCTGTCTGCTCATATGAATAAACACATCATAAGAAAGTGTTTCACCGCTGTTCAAATGCACTTTGGATCGCATCATTTATATGTATAAATGTTTTCCATCTGAAAGGACTAAATATTAAATGAAACAAATGACAATAAAATGCAAAGTAATCTCTTCAGTAATCAAAATACTTTTTGAATGTAACTGTATTCTAATTACCAATGATTTAAACTGTAACTGTAGTGGAATACAGTTACTTATATTTTGTATTTTAAATACGTAATCCCGTTACATGTATTCCGTTACGCCCCAATCCTGGCCACTAGAATCACCAAAAACGGATTTTCAAAAATAATGATTGTTTTCATTATCAAAACTGGTTTACCGAACACTCGTCCTGTGGGAAATTGGTTGATCAAACAGATAGTTCCACCCCAAACCAAAGCCATTTAGCCACTGTGTCAGGCTTGTCAGGGTACTAAACCAAACAGAGTCAAAGTGGGGAGATAATCAACCTACAAATTGCTTACTTATAAATGTTTCTGTATGTTAAGAGGGGATAGATGGAAGTATTTTAACTTTGAAAATAAATTACACTCTTCAGCTTTAATTTCATTTATTTATTTATTTATTTTTTGTGAGTGGGTTGGACAATGCTGTGCCAAAAACCTGCTCTGTTTATCAGGAGGTGGGAAAACCTCCTGTAAACTTCCTGTGTAAATTAAATGGCTCATGACCAGATGCTAGCTGGAGTGATAATGTGCTGTTTCACAACACTGTAGGCCTCTCTGTCATATTTTTGTACTTTATAAGTGTAGTTCACATGCTAACATCCCATGTTATGTTGATGCTGTTCAGAATTGTATTTTTTTTTTTTTTGGCTCCTGGCTCCAAATTTTTGTCCTGTTGAAAGTGTTTGCTCCAGCATTGGGTGGTTATTTCATTGAAACGATTGTTGGAGAATTTTGATGAATACCGCATGGCAGAATTTAATTTGCCAGTCATCAAATGGTCTTCCTACCCTCTTCTCTCTTCTTGTCAGGCTTTTGCTTAAATTGACGCAAAGAGTTTGGAGTATTTCCACCCACCCCCCCGCCGCAGAGAAAACACACATGTGTGCACTCAACACAAACATAGTGAGTGCACGTAGAATAGTGTGCTAATGATAGATCTGAGGCACTGACAGATGTTTTTGCATGTGAAAGAGAAACATGATTTTTTTTTTCTATATCTGAGACATTGAACAGGTCAGGACTGCTCCAGATCACTGTGTATTGTGGCACACACAAACACATACATATGCGTCTACCTCTTCATGCCTTTGGTCCACAAAATACACTCAAACACATGCACAATATTCTCCAGAAGCATGATCTGAGTATCTGACATCAAAATTACCAGCCTCTGTTGTTCATTCATTGCAAACAATGCAGTGGCTCTTTTCCAAAACCTTGTGAGCTGCCTTACTGTATACGCTGAAATGGAACCTTATAAGTGACCGATTTCTTATACTCTATATAAACAACAATGTGCATTTCAAAAATGTCTCTCCTTACACAAAGCGCACAGAGACTTCTATAGTTTAGAAGAGTTTGCTGCTAGCATGTTGCTATGCTAACAACGCAATACTCGAAATAGCTAAAAAATACATCGTGCGCACAGTATATTGTATTAAATAGTAAGTGTTTTTTAAAATAACAGTGTAATATAGTCACTGTTTTTTTCCCCCCAAATTTTTCGGGATTGAAATATTTTTAATTAGAATTGTCATTTTGTCTGCCATCTTTGATAATAAAAAATTCCACTGGGCTTGTCGCAGTTAAAAGTTTCTTCGAAGGCAGCATAATCATGATCCTTAAAATCCAAATGAATCCTATCAACTTAATTAGACTCGTGGACTTAGATAGGTCATAGTTAGGAGGGCTCCAACTTATCTTTTTGGTGAACGAATTCAAAAGGCTTGAGTCACGAGTTAATGACAGAGAAACATAATCTGGAGTTAATTCAGTCCACTAAATAATGACCAAGCTAAATGTAACATTTATTGCAGTTATAGGTTTTTGTGGTGTTTAATATTGGCTAACTTTAAACTTCAGAAGTTGCAAAATTATTGATTAATATTCTATAATTTTGGTTTATAAATGGAGAAAAAAAAAGGAATGATTTGACAGATGAAACGTGTTGACAATAAATAGACAGTTTTGAAAATATATGGTTTGTCTTTATTCTTCAAGCTGTTTTAGTTAGTTGTATAACTTTCTAGTTAGTTTTGTACAACTTAATAAGTGCTTATTATTGAAAATGAAATGGAAATTAATTAATATTAGCTAGCTTGATTCATGTAAACACAGTTTAAAAACAAAACACTATCTATAGAACAGAGTGGAATACATTAAATGTGCATATCTTATAGTGTCATTGGGTGCTGAGCCCCCCCCCCCCCCCCCCGATTGAAATCCTAGAATCTCCATGATTAGACTTAACCAAATCAAAACAATGTAATGCACAGTTATATCAAGCAATAAAATACAGCATGCCGTGCCAGCCGCCCACCGTGACCACAAGATAAAACGGTTGGGACTACAATACAAACAAAACAAATTAAGCCAGTGTTTCAGTTCCAGGCTGAATGTTCAAAGTATGAAACCGATATCCCAATATTTGACAGATAAATCTAAGAAATCATCCCAACATGGCTTACAACCTCCAATAACCTCCCATTTTCTCCTCATTATGTGTTCAGCTTTATTCATTATTTTACTTTCCCCTCATCACTTATTATTATTTTGTGTTGTTCTAAAAGGGTTGGAGGCAGAAATGCTGGCAAATGTGACATGGACATTTATAATCTCAGATCAGAGTTAGGCCTGAGTTAACACAACTGTAAATATATGGGACACTAATGCGTATAACAGACTCCTCAGAATGTTTCCATCAGTGTCGGCCTTGCTCATTTAAATGACCATAAAACCACAACTGCACTGGAAAAATAAAATGTGCCACAACAGAAGGTTATGAAGACCGAGTGGGCCCTAAACATCTCGTAAATGTAACGAGAAACTGTCAGACTGCATGACTCAGTCTTTGCTAGATATTTGGGTTCAATTTGCCAAATTAAGTGATAAACTATCCTTCAAATGAATTTGCTAGTAGAAACAGATAGAAATTAGGAGCGTATTTACAATTTTCAAAATAATGAAAATAAACTACGACTAAATGTTGAAAGAACAAAGATTTTTGCAATGCTTGGAAGGAGCTAAAATTCCCAACTGGGTACACAAACTCAATCCAATATTGATATTAGCATGAAAATTGCCTGATGTGTTGAAACTGGAGTATCAGATCTTAAATGCCTAGAATATTAACCACATCACATATTAAACAATGGGCCTTCCCTCTGACAAAACTTATAAGATGGCCTGCACCCACTTTGTTGATTTTATTACAGGTAAAATAAATAAAGAATTCATTAAATGCTTTATCCTTTTTTTTTTTTTTTTTGCAAATTGCCTAAATCTCTTTTTTTATTCAATTGATCTTGTAAGAACTTTGTAATATTGTGATGATTAATTGCTGAGCCATAGCTGATAAAAAATATATTTTATTTTACCAAACATCAAGTAATGCACATTTACCAAAGCTTGCAGCTGCCATGTTGCTTTTGAATGCATAAGTTCACTGACATTACATAAGATGACATTGTGACATAGTATAGTCTTTTCTTTCATGTCCCTATGACCTGATTATGGATGGAGAATTTAATTTTATTCAATGCCTGTTTTTGGAAGTATGAGGTGGGCCGAGAGATTATGTGTCAGTTTTGTTTTGGAGATTTTACAGTATGTCACTGGTAGCCAAATTCTGATCTAGGAAAGTTATCAGATTTGTACAGGGCAAGTTTTACACTTTCGCTTCCAGCAGTTCCTTTTAGCATCAACATTTAGAAAAATTAATATAACAATATACATCAATCCACATCTCTTTAGTAGTTTTACCATGTCACACACATTGGAGTTAGTTGTCAGACTTTACCATGCAACACTAAATACCAAATAATTATCCAAGATAATCCCAGCTAAAGATTTAATTTTGGTGTGATTGCTATTATCCATGACTAAGTTTTTGTCTGTAAAATTTCCTTTTCATTCAATTCATTCATTTGATAGTGGTCTTTATATGAGTCCTCAGAATAGCACTCATTGTGAATGATAAGTGCACTGCAGCAGCTGTAGGTCATTTAAACACCACTGTATAAACAAATACTGAACAGCTACAATTCAGAAAGACATCTAACCACATGCGTTCTAAGTGCTGACACAACTAAAACCTGTATTAAAAATCAATAAAGCAAGCAATGCTGGCAATCTGTTTAGATGAAAGCACCGGAACAATCACAGAATCTCACTTCCTTTTTTCTTACAATGTGAAGTTACAATAAATCTAACATTTATTGTTATTGTTGTTATTGTTGCTTTAACAACCAGACTTGCACTTGCTAAAATTGAGTCTTCAGTTCTTTGGTCAAAACATACATCCTTCATTACTTGCAGGTGTGTAGCATTTCCCTAATTTGACTCTTAAGCTGTCAGTAAATATTCACAAGTTCACCCTGGAGCACAATTATATTATCTATTTTTTTTTTTTTTTAAGGAATTAGCACTGTTGGACATTTTGTTAATAGCCAACATCACAAGGATCACTTCACACAACAGGAAGAGATTATTGTGGCAACCTGGTGTTATATGAGGTGAGGTCTGACCAGTGGCGATTTCTCAGGGCCAGCAAAGCCTTCTCTGCTGGCATAACATGCCTAATAAATAAATATTCTTTCATACTTTCATTCTCATTTATCTTTTTGCCTATGTATTTCCAATCGCTTTCCACTCATTCATCAACAAACGAATAGCAAAAAACAAAAAGTTTATCCAATCAGAATTTATTCCTTGATGCTTACAAGCTAAGTGTGGCAACTGTTTCACAAATCGCATGCCCGAAGCCAAAGCAGCATGTGAGTCTGAGCTCCACCCCGTCAGGCCTTCAGAATTTCTGCAGAATCCCTCATCACTGCAATGAACAGGCATTTAAAGTCAGATTGTCAGATTCATCAGCCAATCAGATTGATTTATTTGTTCTTGGTGGGTGTGGTCTTTAGGATATGTCCCAGTCCAGGTCTTCTAGCTGGCCTTGAGTGACGCAGTCATGCTTTAAGTGATGTTTATAATTTGAAAGCAAAGAGCGCGAGATCTTGCTGACGACTCGGTTGTCATCACTGCTGTTATTGCCATTGAGAAAGAGATCCTTCTGGATTTAAAAACCTGAGCTGTTCTGCATGATCATGCGATTTATTAATTAACAGGAAATGAGGGCTGATTTTCACTTCAAGCAAATTGGTAAGTGCTTTTTGCATTGCTATAGCAACATCAGGAGTTTTCTTAGTGTAAATTAGGCTGCTTGAGCATTCAGTGTCGGTTGAAGTTTTGAAACCCATACTGTGTACCCATACAAAAAAAATTTATTGCAAGCAACATTTAAATCGCAAATATTATTAGAGAGCTTTTTCTTGGTATTAGACCTCCTTGGTTCTGGCTTTCGTGCGTGGACGTGTTTTTAAAATGTCAGTTGGTATTATTAGTTGACTGCCATGTAATGTATGATGGGCATACGGTGTCTTATTCATTGTGAAACTGTGTTTTCTTAATGGCACGAATCGCACTGAATGCCTAGACTTAAAATGCACGGGCCATGGCTGGGTCTGATTATATATTGCAGAGGTGATTTCACCTGGCAGCTTCAGTGACCCCAGCCTGTTTGGACATTGATTTAACTAGTTTTAATGTTCCAAGGACCATCTGGCTCGACCACAAATTTGCCCTTTGTGTTGAACTTTCTCCGGAAGAATTAAATGCACATTCAAGTTAGGGTTGTGCGGCATTCAGAATTGAAGTGAGAATGCCTTTAAAGAGGGCCTATTATGCTTTTTGGGATTTTACCTTTCCTTTAGTATGTAATATAGCTGTCTGTGCATGTAAAATGTCTGCAAAGTTACAAAGCACAAAGTCCACACAAAAGGGAGTTATTCTCTCCCACAGACAACACTGCTCAAGAACTACAAGAAAAGGGCTGTTTGTAGTCCAGTCATTTCTTCCGTATAGTATCTACGTCACTATGTAACATATTTGCATAATGCCGACCTAAGGGTTACTTTGGCCCCCCCTCAACAAACGTAGTTATAGCAGAGGCCAGGATGAGTTGGGTTAGTGTTGTTGCCATGTCGAGAAGACGTTGTTTTCTTCACTGCGATAGAAAAACCTCTTTGTTTGGACTTCCAAAGGCAGATGATTTGAAGAGTCAGTGGTTAAAATGTATTTTAAATATTTAGCAGTACAACCACAACCAATGTCGGACGTTCAAGACCGTTAAGCCTGAAAGATGGTGCAGTTACCACTTTGTTGGGATAATCTGGCACTTCAGAATCACAACCTGTAAGTATGCTTGATTATTTGTGGATTTATTTGCTACCGAGGGTTCAAATGCGGAGTTTTGTGTTGTAGCTATGGTGTACACCCAGTGCACAGTGTTGAAATAGTTTTGCTAATCAGCTGCATGCCCAATTTTACCTACAGTTGTGTAGAATTATGCAGGTTGTTTGTCGTTCTTACTATCATGAATAGTGATCAAGTGTGGAGATTATTTTTACAAACTGTAATTTTACATCTGCAATCCACGGTAGTGCTCAGCTAACTTGCTATGTTATGTTATTGTTTTGTTAAGGGTTTAATATTCAGTTGTGGGCCAGCTTTTACCTAAAACTGTGTAACAAAATGGTCGATCTCAAGAGTCATATATAATTATATAATTACAAGCTGTAATGTTACAGACGCTATCCATGGTAGTCCAAGGCTTACTTGCTCATGAACTCTCTAATACCGCCGGTAATGTCCAGCCAGGAGTAAGCCTCTGTTCTCCGTTCATAGCTTGGGTGAAAAAAGTTCGGCTACACCCATTCCAGCAAAAGATGACTAACTTAGATGCACTACGTGTCTTTTACTTGAAGCTTTGTTAGGTTTACAGTAATCAACATTGTACTTGTAAGAAAGCTACAAAAGTAAAACTTACCACTGTGAAACGTCCTGCTCAAGTCGTGCTTGCGAAGGTAGTTCTGGTCGATCAACTTGTTCTTCCAAACTTCATTATCGGACTCGAACTGGTACATTAAAAACCGACACCATTGTTAAGGAAGCCTGAAACTCAGTTATGGTAAGGGGCATTACAGACTCACCCTCTATACGGTTGACCAATCACAACAGACTAGGCCAGCTAACCAATCAGAGCAGACTGGGCTTTTTGGAAAGGGGGGCTTTAAAGACACAGGACCTAAATCAGAGCGTTTGAGCCAAAGGATGAAAATAATTTTAGCAGAAATGTACAGTATGAGAAAAATTATGTATTTTTTTAACATTTTAAAAAAAATACATTTTTTTAAAAGCATGTAAACCTATTCTAGTAGACCCCCAAAATAAAATCATGAACCTGTAAATTAGCAAAATATGGGCTCTTTAAATGCCCCGGTATACTCATGGCAAAGTTCTTCACTTCAGGGCATTTCACACTTGAAATCATTAACCCTGGGTTATTATAAACCCTGGGTAAACGGAATCCTGGGTTATCCAGTTTCATGTTTCACACTGTTCATACTTTACTCTGGATTAATAATTAATCCTGGGTATTCATGTTCCGATGTTTCACACTGTACATTCGTAAACCCCGGGTTAACGTTCTTATTTGCATAGTTGCAATCTCGATGATTGGATGAATACAGATCGTGACGGACACACAGCCTGTCAATGGAGCTGCTCTTCTGTGGAAATGCTGGCAAGCAAATCAGCTCTGTTTGTTGTACGTTTTCTGAAATCTGCCACGAAACATGGAATACTGTCTCTTCATCATGCCAGTTAGCACGTTTGTCACCACTGTCCGACACTTAACCGGTTTCCCTCAGACGGAGAACATAAACAGCGCTTGAAAGTTTCAGCGACGGTACAAAGTGCATGAATATTTAATGAGGGAAGTAGCCTACTTAGGCTTTATATGATTGGTTGTCTGTTGCTAAACAACTTTCTGAAACATAATACCGTATCGTTTCATACTGTATACTTTTGGCACCACAACACAGGGTTAACCTCACAAATGCGGGGCTAATTCTGCTCTGGAGCAGGGTGCTAACCCCCTTCTTTCTTTCTTTCTTTCTTTCTATTTATCTATCACTGCATGATTCTGAGTAATTAGAATAAAGATCATGATTCTTTCATGATTCTGAAGAAAAATGCTTATTTCAGTGATTTACAAAACCTGGACATAAGGGTATTAAACAAAGTAACATATAATTTACTAGAGGTTCTGACAAAATGTTCTCTGCTTCAATCTATGCAAAAATACAATAAAGTTGTAAACCAAATACATAAATGTAAAAGTCCACAAGAGGACGCAACGAATACATTCTCAACCAAACAGTACCTTGTGATTATTGCAAAAAAATAAATAAATAAATAAAATAAAAAAAAGCAAAACGAGCAGAAAAAAAGCTTCATTAACAGTTCTTTGTTAACTTGGTATTGCACTTGTAAGCAAATATGCAATAAAACACTGTTATTTTAGTAAAGTTTAAAAAAAAAATATTAACAATTTAAATTAAAACAATGAGATCTTCAGTGTCTCTCTTGTAAAACTTGCTCCTAGCTTGTAAAGGAATTATTAAAGAGCCAGTAATTAAATAGAGAACAGAGTAAACAGTGCTTTAAGTTTTTTAGCAACAGTAGTAATTAAACAATTAAAAAATTATAATATGAAAACATTAAAAAAGGTAATTTAATGCAAATGAAAGTACTTAAATATTTGACACTCTATACTGTGTGATAGATCTACATTAATACTGATTTTATGCAGTAAGAATGCCTGAATGCCTATAACAGACAGCATGCAGCTTATATACATTTAGACATCGCACAAATCTAAAACTTTGTAGAATTTGTCCCATCTGCTTATATTAACGGCTGTGTTTGCTTTAGTATCTCGTCAAGACAGCGCAGAATTAATCCCATCTGTTTACACTGGTAATTCATTTACAGTTGTGTTTACATTAATATCACCTAAAGAGGGGTATTTTGATTAAAAACAGCGCAGAGTCTGATGCAGGAGTGCTGCATTCATCACAAGACACAAGTGCACGGGCAGACACACGTATGTGAGCATTTGAAAGCAGCCGGTGTTCTGACAATCTGTGCTATCTGCTCAGTATGTGCTACCAGCAGTAAAAACAGTGTCAGTATGTACTACAACAGCATGAAAGGTTAAAAATCTAGGTAGCACATCTTGTCAGACAGATAGGCTACCTATCAGGATAACTATGAGATAATGTGATATGGTGTGAGGCTGTACGAAACCTTAAACCTAACCCTACCCCAAACCCTAACCCCAACCCCAGCCTTAAAGCTATGCGAATATAGCGTTGGTAGCACATCCTGATATGTTGCATATATTTTCAGGACACCGGCTGCAATCAAACAGCTCACAGGCAGCAAATTTAGTCAGATCTTGGTAATGCCGGTATTTTTGTAGCATCGGTGGCTATTAAAATATTGAACTGAACAGAGATTCTGTCACACTCCTAGCTAATCGTGGCTGCACCCTGCAGTTTGTAAAGCACTGTGCTGGACAAACGTCTTTGGCCGTTGCGTTTTAGTTTATTCAGTGTCTCGTGCAGGAGCGCTGTATAAGCCATATAAAGTTTATCAAAATTTAAAAACACATCTTGAAGTGAATTTTGAATTTAAAATTGACCGCCTTACAAATGCATGCCACTGGAACGTTAATGTACATGGCAGAATCATTGTAATTTAGAAATGAGATCGCATGGGTGTCTGAATCGAGATCGCGATCTTTTAACGATTAATAGTGCCGCTCTTCTATCTATCTATCTATCTATCTATCTATCTATCTATCAGGCATGTAACGATACACAAATTTCATGATACGATATACGATACGATGCATAGCCTCACAATGCGATGCGATAGCTACAATACAATACGAGCACCCACAAATGTTTCACTCAAACTTATTCAAGGATTTGACATAAATGTCTTTTAAATCATAAATGCCACAAAAGTGTCTGACATTGGCAACAAAAAGCAGAGCTCAAAGTAACTTAAACAACAGAACTGCATTTATTTAGTTTGATTGTTGAGAAAAACTCAAATGAACTCACAATTTTCATGTTTTTCTTGAGAAAATAAGTTTGTCTATACTCAAGTAATTAATATTTGTATACTTTCACAATACACAGTTTCAAAGCAGCTTTATAGTATGATACAAATGGTATTGTATAGTGAGCGTAAAATCGTACTGTACAATGCATTAATATATTTTTTACACTCCTACTATCCATCCATCCATCCATCCATCCATCTATGGACCAACCTACCTACCTACATATGTACCTACCTCTCTGTCGGTTGGTTGAGTTAAGCATGCTCATAATCTGGCTGATCACATGCTTCTAGTACTCTCCTGTTCTGTGATGTGTTTTAAAACACAGGAGAGATTTGTGGCTCATGAAAGTCTCTTCTGATCAGCATTCTCACTCCAAAGTGTATAGGGTTACTCTTTTCTTTTGGACTATTTTTGAATCTCACAGCTGCTGAACTCCTCCCTGGCCTGTACAGACTGTACAGAGATACCAAGCACAGTGGGCTGTGGAAATCTATTAAAACTTCCCAAAGATATGTGAGGAGCTGGCAGGATATGGACGTTACCACCTATGAAGAGGGTATTATTCATTTGTATTTGCTCTGCTCCTGTAATACCTGTCAGGGCTTATTAATCATTCGATTGCTTCCCAGTGCTTTCATTTTTTTTTTACTGAAATTCTCAATTATTCCCAAGATCAATACTGAGGTCCAAGCCACAATTATGACTCAGCTGCTCAACCACAAGAAAAAATGCAAAACAAAAATCACAATCAAATTGGATGCAAGACCAAAACATACCAAAATGCTTGTTTATAAAATCACTTTTGTACAAAGTGAACTGGGCAGCCTTTCTCACTTTGAGATTCCACATGTGAAATACATGGAAAAACAATTAGCTTGAGTAATTTGCAGAAAACCTAACACTGTTCACCATAGTGATCAAAACAGTTAGCTTAGAGACAAGAGTGTTTCTTATAGCATTTGGATCAATACTACATGTAATTGAAGGAAGGCATATACTGTATATACTGTACATATATTTACCTTCCTTTTTAGCTTCCTAGCTAAAAGGTTTGTTGTGGGACAATTCTTTATTGCATTGTCCAGTTCAGAATCTGTTTGTCACCCTTCTATGAAATAAGTCTGACAATCCTTAACCTAGTCGCTCACAACCCAGACTTTTGACTCTCGGTATAAAGTCTGGTTGGTTTTGCAGCTTACTCTTACCAAGGATCTGCCTCACTAACGTCACAAGTAATCAACCACAATTTATTTTGTTTTTACATGCCATTTAGTTATGGCTTTATCTGAAATAGTTGATAACACAGTAATAAACCGGCAAGGAAAAACTTGTTCAAATTATTGCACAGCAACGTCTGCTACAGAAAACACAGAAGAAATGGCTGGAAATGTTTGTAGACTTTGTAATCAAAATCTCTGTTCAGCTAAAAGTAATACTGTAAGTACAGATTTTTTTTTAACAACATTACAGAGTGGAATACACATTGTATATCTAGTTTACGTTCTACTAATTGCTTCAAACAAAACAATGTGTATCTTTAATAAGATTAGGCAAACACAGTGATTAGTTGTTGCTTAAATGCGATACCTTGCAAACACGACTTTGTTTCCAGGCGTCCCAAGTCCCAGACGTTAAGCCAGCCAATCAGATTGGAAGCACCGATTTTCTACTGTCCATTGCCATTTTTGTGTGCAGTATTCATCAGACAGTCCATTAATAGCACAGTCACAGTCAGCATGTTAAACAGACTGTGGGTGTCTGAGACTGAGACAATGCTTAACAGCCTGACAGTAGTGGGCCAAGGCCATATGAGGTCATTGCACTTCCTCGATATCATCATTGTTAAGGATAACAGCAAGATGTCCCTCCATAAAAGTTTCCAAAGTTTTCCTCTTTGACACTGTTTATAGTTTCTTAGAGAGTGAAATGCAAAACGTATGTTTGGAAATCTTGGACCTGGAGTGCAAAACAGCCAAAAGGGTTTTTTTGTTTGTTTGTTTTTTCATGAAAATTTTGGAATCTTGGTGTGTGCACAGAATGCTGGATGGCAAATAATATTGTATACATTGCTGCATGCACTGTTAGAAATTATAAGTTGATTCTTAGTTGAAAGAGAAAGTACAAGAAATAAAATTAATTCCCAGTGTCCAATATCTCTCATTCTTGCCCGGCTATTTGTTTATTTGTAAATCTAGAGCATTTGCCACAAGTCTGACTGTTGACATGTGGAATGCAGAACTATTGCTGCTCAGACTGTAACTATACAAACAGAATTGTTTGTTCGGGTGTGTGTGTGTGTGTGTGTTCCTAAAAGTTCAAAAGATCTACAATAAAAGCTGTTTCTCAAGAGTATGTACTATGTCACATTATGACTAATGAGTAAATAACAAATTATTGCACAAAACCTGTTTTATTCAGTGTATGTTCAGTAAATTTAAGTCAAGTTGTTTTGGCAAGGACATGGATTTATACAAAATGTTTTATATGATGTCAGAAAAATGTACTTATACCCAAGATATTTTAAGGCAATAACATTTTATACATTCATGTAAAGCTAAATGTTGAATATTGATTTAAACCCTAGAAGCTGGACTTATTAGAGTTTTACCAATAAATTTAGTATATTATTCCTGGTAACTGAATAAATAAATTCATAAAATGAATACGATTAACTTCAATCAATAGATTCCCCATTCTGTTGTCACAAGGTTTAAAAAAAAAAAAAAAAAAAAAACATGTCACATGGCATACATTATAACTGGTTAATGTACTATTTTTTTTTATTTTTATTAAATGTTTTAATTTAGTAGACACGTTTATCCAAAGCAACCTACAAATGAGAATTATATAAATAGAAGTGTTTAATCCAAGGGAGAAAAGAGTACACCATAATACACAATAGTACTAGCATGGTAAATTCTAACAGAGGACTAGAATAGTGCAGGAACAATTGTAAGTGGTTATTTCGCCATACACTGTACATTTTATAAACAGCATTCAGTAAACTCTCAACAGGAACAATATGAATGGGGACTGAATGGCGACTCATGAATCAACTGCTTTTGCAGACTGAAACTAGAAACTTTATGTGACCGGCCCATAAATCTAAACACATTTGCAGGGGTGTGATGGTTGGTTGGTTGACTATATGCTTCCTTTCAGCGAAGATCATTAAAATGTTGGTGAAATCTCTCAGGCTTTAAATTCAATGAAAGAAAAATCTGTGGATGCATTTCAGAAGTGCTACAGCAGTGCTAAGACTTCTGTCCTTCCCAGATGCTGTATGTTTATGACACTGCATGTGAAAAAAAAAGCTATATTCTGCAAGGAATTTTAAGAGTCCATAAACATGTAATGAAAAATAAAATAGAATATTCTGTGGCATGTTACAGAGTTGCAAAATCAATTCAAGTGGAGATGGCTTTAATTTTTCACTTTAAACTTGAGTGACAGGACCTGACAGCTCTAAGCAAATGTAGATGGTGAGGGTTGTTGACTGGACACAGCATAAGGCCATTGGAGCACCTCTGATGTCTGATGCCCCACAAGCCTAAAAGTTATTAGCACAGTTAGCAGCCTCCCACAGTGCTAAACATTGAAGAATTATTACTGCACATCACCAGCATGATATCATTAGTATTTATAAGTATTTGTAGCATCATACATTTTAAAAATATACAGGGTCGACGGTAATGGAAAACCTGGAAATACCAGTGAATTTTAAAATGGAGATTTTCAGGCCTGGTTTTAATATAAAATTAATAACAACTTAAAAAGTAATCTGTAATAAATGATAGTGAATACAATATTTTCTGTTTATGCTCAGTTCTAAAATCTTTCGCAAGCTAGAAACTTCTCTTTGTAAGTTTAATCTAACATACAGTAGTCTCACTCGTAATAATTCGTACAAGATGTTTGACTCGGCTAAGCGTGACCTGTCACCTTGAAAATTTACAGTCAAAGCCCTGGCTTACAATGGGAACCCAAGACTAATGTTTGATGGTTTGTATCTTTGGAAGGTATTTACTGAGGTGAATGTTTGGGAAAATGCTCTGTTCTTTTCAGAAAGCATCTGGTCGAAACATGCGACACAGCACTGAAGTCTCTTCCAGCTCTGTAAGATGCTGTTACTACACAGACCTAAGTGCTCTGTGCATCTGTACCTCTGACCAGACTGATCTCAGTGAAATCAGAAACAGTAAGTTGACTTTTCTTTAGCTGAAATCAGTCTGTGCCTAGTGAAATGAGAAATACTGCCCCCAGTGGCCAAAGTGGTAACTTTTGATGGGTTTAGGGATAAGTTTGAGCACCATCTTCCCAGTGAAATGTCCATGGAGGTGCACCAAAAGTGAATAGTGAAGACAGTTGTTTTTATCTGTACAGACTGCAATACAGTGAAGACTAATGCATATTTTATAAACTGTACCCCCCAACCCAAACCTAAACCTATCCATTGTTGGAGGGAACCTGTAATGTAAGAAGGAAAAATGCAACTGTTGAATCACACTTGTCACTGATTATGCAAACGTGATTGCTTCCTGGTTTCAACGCTAGATCTGAACCCGGGTCTACCACGCTGCTGACGCAAAACACTTCTGGTCACTCTACAAAGGAAGGTAACCAGGCAGAGCCGATGCAAAAATGGCTGATAGGAGATGGCACTTGTCAGTGAGTTGCCATAATGTGGCCAATCCTAGTGTACTGGAACTGTTGGAAACAACATGCTGACCTACCATGTGAACATGTCGCTCTGACAGAGTCTGGGCCAGTGGCAGAACTGTGTCCTGAGAGACTTCATCTCATGCCATCACAATGAAATGAATCATTAATGTGACCCGCCATTTTAATGTCTTCAGAGTACATGGAGGATTCATTCTAGAAAATGAATGCCACATTTGACAGCTAGTGCTGGTGGTTTTTTCTGATTGGTGTTTTAACACTGTGCAAGCTGCAACCACTAGGGGCATATAGGCACTGACCATTAAAGGAACAGTTCACTCAAAAATTAATTCTGTCATAATTTACTCACCATCATGTTGTTCCAACCCCATATGACTTTGTTTCTTATGCGGAACACAAATATAGATGTTTTTAATGAATATCGAAAACACAGTGGCAGCTGATAGTGACCCATTTTAAAGCTTAAAACAGCACCAAAATGTAAATCATACATTTAGCTCATATCATGTGTGTCATTTTCCAAGTCATGAAGAAATACGATATGAGAATACGAGAAAAATGTTTTTAGCCAAAACCGTAATTTTTCAAGTGTTTTTAGCCAAAACCTATCGTATGTCTTCAGAAGACTTGAAGAATATGATGCCCAAGCCACGTGGACTACTTTTATAATAGTTTTGGCTCCTTTTTTAAGATTTAAATTTCCACTGTTCATAAAAGCATCTAATTTTGTGTTTCTCATAAGACAGGAAGTCAAATGGGAACTGCATGAGGGTGAGTAAATTATGACAGAATCTTAATTTTTGGGTGAACTATTTCTTTAATGGGCAACCGATATGGATTTTTCAATGGCCAATGCAAACAAGAGAGCGTTGGATGGCTGATATAATCTCAGTTGGACAGATGTTCATTTATTTTTTCCTCAAATCCATATTTACTTTACATCATTGCAAGCACTTACATTCCCAGACGATATGATTTACTGCCAAGAGACGACTCATGAAACAGCCTGACACTCTAAGCTGAAAAACAAAAACAAACGAGTGTGAGTGGCTCACGTGTAAATGAAACCATTTACTAAAACACAGATAAAGCCACAGTGAATGCCGATGCTGGTGTGCATTGTGTTATCAGTGAAGGATGGGCTGCACTGATTCTGTTGTCTGAAGCAGGAAATTCTTTGAAGAGGTGCTGTAAAACAGCTCAAGGGCTTTTCAGTGTAGCCTCACCCTTCTTATTTGGACTCACTCTTTAAAAAGTGACCATGGTGTAATTAGGGCATTAGCAGGAAATCAAGATTTGGGTGGATAATTCCTGCAGGTATGTGAATGAGCTGCTCGATCCACTGTAATGAGAAGTGAATGGCCAATGAAATACTTTTTTTTTTACCACAATTGGCTGGCTGCTTTGACCTGTATAAATGAACAAACTGACATGGCCACTTTTTTCTTTTGATATTGTTTCTGTTTGTGTGGGATTCAAATTGCTACTGTAAAAACTACTTTGTGTGGCGGAACGAGCGAAGTGGAGTGAGCAGTGGAGCAAGGAGCAAGGAGCGAGAAGCGGGTTTTAAACAATCGGAGCGTCATTGTTTTCTCTCGCTCCAAGTGCGCTCCACTAATGCTCCATCACGAGCACAACACCTGTTAACGTCCCATAATGCAATAATTCACCACGTGTTAAGCAGTGTTAAACACTATTGGCATGAAGGAAAGCTGGAATTTCTGATATAACCATAAAGAATGTGATTAAAAAAAAAAAAAAAAAAAAAAAAAAAAAACACACACACATTTAAAATCTAGCGGCACTTGGTAATATTCGACCTCCCGTGCGAAAGTTACTTTCGCTTTCACTCTCTGTATTCTGTTCACGCTCCCTATTATTAAGGTAAGCTTACAGTAAAGCTTGAGTTAACTACATGCTCGTGTCTCGTCCAACACACTCTCATGGCGAAATCGTCAATGTCGTTGATGATTTCGATGTCTATGGCGTCATTTTTATATCGCCAGAACTTGAATTTGAATTTGAAAAGACAGGGTGAAATTTGATGTCATCAAAAATATTTGCTGTTCATTTTAAATATTTGAAAACATTCAGCTGGCAAAATTTGAGGATGACATCCGGGTATGCAAGGAAGAGCAATCGAGCGTCGATGTAATCCATCTCTCTCTTGGAAAATGGCAAAGCGATGGAAACAGCTAAAAAAAAAAAAAGTAATTTTAAATGAATTAATGAATATATACAGTATATTATACATATATAGCAGTGAATATATATAGCCAAAATTTTTAATAATGTGCAAAACGTCTTTTCTTTGCTCCTTGGCAATTCACATTGAACGAATCTGCTGAAAAGGCAAATACAAATATTCACGTGCACGCATACATGCTCAGATAACACGATCCCCAGTTGATCTATAACACCGGCCAGTCTCAGCGGTACATCACCGTAAACATATCTCATTAATAAGTTTCAAATGTTTTTGTGTTGTTTTGTGGTCTGGTTAATTACAAAACGTATGCGATGATAAGGTCTGTATGAATGTAAGAGCTGCTTTTAACTCTTGAAGAACACACGAAAGCGAAAGCAACCGATGCAGTGTTTATGACTAATGTTTACATTGTAGTCTGGCGGTGTGAATAAAGTATGTGCTTCATAATCTTATGTGTTGTTTATTGACCAACATTAGTATATACATATAAAAAATATAATACTATAAATTGACATTATAGTGCTTTTATTATTATTATTATTATTATTATTATTATTATTATTATTATTATGTGTTACAGTCATGACATACCATAGTCTGGGTGTTATGAACTTATATGCATGAATGAACATATGAACATATATACTGTATTTGATACACAGATAACCGAAATGTCTAACTAAAGCAGAAACATATAAGTGTTATAACTGTTCTCCCCCTTCATCGCTGCTTGACTTGGGTGAAATGAAGCCATGTCACCTGAAAGATAAAACTTTAATGAAAGAAAAATAAAATGTTGGCTCTGGTAAGTAAACAGCAGTATCACTTTTTCAAGATTTATAATAGAAACAAAACTTTTGCTGGCTTTTTGTCGCATCCCGCGCAGCATACTGTCTGAAAGTAAATGAAATTTTGTTCACGAAGGCATCGTGATCATACAGTGATGTCACATGTAACAATGCTCATGCATTACCGGGAATTCTTTTCTTATTTTTTATTTTTTTATTTTTGGTATATGCATGAATTGAGTGTTTAGGAAATTAATATAATAATACCTGATTAATAACAGCTACAGGAAATTACAAAGAAAACTTTATAGGCCTCTGTATTATTATTAATATGTTGTGTGTGTGTGTGTGTGTGTGTGTGTGTGTGTGTTAATACTTGTGAAAATGTGAGAAAGAAAAAGACTGACATTTAAGGTTAAATGACTCGTGTAATGATCATTTTTGATCTTTCACGCATGCATTACATGCAAAACAAAAGAAACTATAATGGAATACTGCTGTCTAATTTTAGTAAGAGGTACAATGCAAATGCACATCTTACAGAACACTTCTCTAAAGTACATAGATGGAGCCAGCTTTGTATTATCATGAAGGTATGGTCTGCCTGAAAATAAACATAATAAATAAGACACTGACAAATCATCAGTAGTCTACAAATATACATATTAGACTATCCAGAATTTTGATAGAAATATAAAAAAATGAGGTGGCATGCTAACTCAAGCAATCCAGACTGATGTAAACAATTAGGAACAGAATGTGTGTTGTACATACAAAGCTCACTATATTTTCATTCAACACTAGTACAAATGTGCAAGAGAAAGTGAAATATAATTATAATAAATATTATCAAACAGCCAAGACATGCAACACACTTACAAAATGGGTAAAAGCGGCTGTTGTTTCAGTCAGCCATAGGTCTGTATTATTTCACTTTTTTACAGTAACAACAAGAGGTAGATATCTACCCCATTCAAATTACCTTGGATGTAGGCTAATGATTAAACACTCTGTTGTTCTCTGAATATATATATATATATATATATATATATATATATACATAAATACAGGGTTGGGAAGGTTACTTTTGAAATGTATTCCACTACAGATTACAGAATACATTCTATAAAATGGAATTTGTAACGTATTCTGTTAGATTACTCAAGGTCAGTAACGTATTCTAAATACTTTGGATTACTTCTTCAGCACTGGTAGAGTTTTTTCCACTTGTTTTGACTATAAAAACTCTGCCAGTACAGTAAGACAAAAAACACATCTTAAAAATACATTCTCTGAAAAACCTAAATTCCTTATGCAGTGTTGTTTCTAAAACAAGATCAATCTAATTGATCTTGTTTTAAGGATTTTTAGATATTTGTACAGGAAAACATCTCAGACTCGTACGACTTCTTCCGTGGAGCACAAATGAAGATATTTTGATGTGAATATACAGTATCTATACAATGCAAGTCAATGGGGTACAAAATTCCAAGCTCCAAAAAGTACATAAAGAGCAGCATAAAGGTAATCCATATGACTCAAGTGGTTCAATCCATGTCTTCTGAAGTGATCCAATCAGTTTTGGGTGAGAACAGACCAAATGTAACTCCTTTTTCACTATAAATCTTTCACGGTCCAGTCACCTTGTCAGGTTGAGATTCTACCTGATGGGACCGTGGCAGTATCAGCCTTTGTGTTTTGTGTTCCCCCATTGTGCGAGTGCATGACTCCGGTTGTTTGAGACCGCCGTGCGCTCTCCGATGATGTCATGGTCATGGCATCTTGCCAGGTTGGGTGTTCGCCTGTGGAGGACCATGGCGTTGTCGTCCCCTGTCTGTTTGTGTTTCGTGTTCGTGTTTTGTGTGGGCGCACAGGTCTGGCGATGGGTTATCGCTGTGTGCGATTTGCTCCAGTGATGTCACAGTCATGGCACCTTGCCAGGTTGTGTGTTCACCTGTGGAGGACCATGGCATCATTGTTAACGTGAAGGTTGTGTGTGTAACTGTTCCTGTGGTGTTTGTAGCTGTTACTGTTATGATTAACTGTGCTCTTTGTGCAGTTGGAGCTAGCTGCAGTTAGTTTCAGAAGTGGAGTACCTTCTGTGCTCGTTGACCGCCGCCCTCGTCAGTTCGGTGCCCAGTATTCCCGTGGAGGAGGATTCCTTGTCTCCAACCGCGTTCAGGGGAGACTGTTGCCTGGGTGTGACTTTGTGTTTGAACAAGAACTGTTTCTGTTGATAAATCCTTTTAAACTGTTTCACCTCTGCTTTTGGGTTCTTTCTTTCCTCACCGTGACAAAATCTTAACATCAGCAGTCTCCTTGGCGATCATGATTACAAGTTCAATTACACTTCCTAGCGTGTTAAGGATCATATCTCCTTCAAAATATCTTTATTTGTGTTTCGCGGAAAAAGAAAGTCATTTGAGTTTGAGACGTCATAGGGGTGAGGAAATGAAAAGAGAATTATAATTTTTGGGTGAACCTATAAATTTAATTGTATCTTTTTCCAGTAACAGATAATATGTCATCATCTGAATGTGCTTAAAGGAAAAGTTTGAAAGTGAATGATGACCTGAGGCTGTTAACCCAATACCATCAAGGTGGGATATAATGATAACATTTTCAATTTTGGGTGAACTATACATTTAAAGTGTAGAAACATTGCGCAGCAGTTGTCTTAAAGGTGCAATATGTAATAATTTTCATGTAATATTCGCCTTTTTTTTGCCAATGTGTGAGCGGCTTGTAACGCATCTTAAAAAATGAGCCCTTCCCGGACTTCCTACTTTGCCTTTTAAAGCCTGTAGACTGATTTTCATGCGAAGTGAGCGGGTTTTTGCTGGGAAAATCCAAAGGATGTGATGTTTATGCGCGCTCCCGAGAGCCTTGCCTCAGTGCTTCTCTTCCGCTATTTAACAGTGACAACAAACTGCAACACTAGGTAACATTATCTTAGAGATGGAATCCAGCAAATGTCCGGCTCCCAGCACAATATCGACTCCTACACAAACTCAGAGTAAGCCAAAAAAAACCTTTTATCTCCTGAATCCCATCTGACTAAGCGGGAACGTGATCGTGGTCGAGCGAAAACTAGAGTGAACATCGGCAGGGCATTTGATTCTTGGAGGGACCTTCGTTCAGTTTTGGGGATCAAAACTGACCCTGAATTGGCGTTCTTCTTATTGGACAGGTAAGCTTACATAACTGCAAAGCATGTGAAATCTAGTGCCATAAGGATTGATCTGTGTAATTTTAGCTAAACTACAATAACACATGAAATGAATGCTAGACAATGTTCAAGATACTGCAAAAAGACCCATTCACTAGTGTAACGTAACTTGGTTATACAGAAAATATATACATTCTATAATTATAAAACAATAGCGCATCGATATATCAAAATAACAGTTGTGATGTAATCACATCAATACTGAATTGTGTCAACATATTTATAATGTACAGTCTGTTTTATAAACAGCTACTGTCATCATCCACCAAATTTAGCTAACAGCTATTGATAAAGCTGGCTAGCTAGCTAATGCCAATATAGTCTATCATATAAATGTAGTCAATGTATCATGCAAAGAAAAAGTGATTACTTCAATCTACAGTCTGGCATAGTCAGACCTATATCCACACTTTGTTTTAGCCCTGTTCCAGCATTGGAGAGTCAAATATAATATACAGTCTCAAAGTTTGTAGTAAAACAATCATAACTGTGTAATTTTAATTATGCTACCTCATCTGTCAGCATGATGCCGGTGAATCATGTTCAGTCTCTTTGTACATTATGTCATTGTTTTGGTTGCGTTCAGTTTCTTTGTACATTATGTCATTGTTTTGGTCGATGCTGGTTCGCTCTGGTCCCTATGGAGTGTGTGCACCAGCTCCAGCACCAGCAACAGGTAGCTGGCTACAGTTCCCTTAAAGGCCACAGGTGTCATTAATAACAAGGGTTTCTGAATCTTACATACTGCACCTTTAAGTGTTTAAAGTACTAGTGGTTGCCAATGGCTGGTCATTGCAAAACTCATTATTCCTCCCAGAGATTAAAGTGAAAAAGTTAAGACAGATCTTCACGTCTCCATACTTATCATGTCTCCCTGACATTTCAAACAAACGCAATCTCTATAAAACATTCAGCTGGTGACATATTTGGTATTCTGCTTGAAATTCTGTCTTCGTTGAAGATCTGTGATAAGAATGATGCTGCTTTCAAATCCTGTCTTAATGAATGTACATGTAGAACACCAACATTTTTGAATTACCAGTGGGGAAACTCTTGATATTTTTAAGCCTGGTTTTCAGAGTTGGGGCGATTTCAAGTCGAAGAATAATGGAGGAAGTAGTTTTTTTCAAAGAAATAACACATCTTTGCTAAAGTAATAACACTAAAGTCATGCATTTATTTTGGGATTTTATATTGAGTTAAATTACTCAATTACTCCATTCATATTCATATAAAATATACAAATTTTATGTTATATACACACTCATTTCAGTAAACTGAAAGATTGTCAAAACACCAAAATATGTGTTACATTGGGGGTCTCTGGTGACATCTGCTGGAATGAAAATAACAATTACATGAAATGACAACTATGGCCAGTAGATGGCTTCAGTGCTCCATGCATTGGCTGATATCTATAAGCCAATGTTGTAACAAACTTAATTTTTATTATAATTTATAATTAATTTCTGTGATATTATCATAATATATGCATTGGATATACAGTATATTTAGATATTATAATAGTCAATTATTTGTAAAACTGTGGCATTTGTTTAACCACTTGTGTTGAAGTCAAACCTGACCATGGTATGCAGCTCCTGCACCTAATGTGAACTTTCCCACAGTGGGGTCAGACTAAGACAATGATTTGACCTTGAATGTGTGGGTTTGAGTTCTGCATTGTGGCAGAATGATTTTTATTTGAGAAAATAAAAACAAAATTGCTCTTTAATTTCTTTATGTTTGTACTTGGGGCATGAGTACATGTGTACATGTGTGTGTACTGTATATATGTGTGTGTGTTCTGCATTATGGATGTTTTATAGTCTCACCCCTTCATTTGTGTGTGTGTGTGTGTGTTTGTTCTGCATTGTGTCTGATTTATTGATTTGTATTTGACAAATAAAAAAAATGGCTCTGTGTTATAGTTACACCCATTCATTTCCTATGGCGTGTCAAATTTGACCTGAACAGTACGAACGGGGGACTGTTCGATAAAACCTCCAAGACTCATCGAATCAAGTCTTGTAGAGCCTTGATTAAGCTCAGCTTGCTCAGATTAAGGAAACCATTTTTATAAAAAAAACAAAAAAAACAAAAAAAACAACTTGGGTCAAAATTGTCCCAGTGATAAATTTGACTGTTGCTTATTGATCATTAGTGTTTTTTTTATTTTTTTTATTTTTTTTATCAAATTGCTGTTGCTGCTGTATACAGATAAAGCATCAATTTCACACCTAGTGTGCATCCTTTGGTCTTCATTTTGTGGAATAAATGCTAAAAAGCTTCCTGTATTTGTCACTTAGCTAAAGAGAGAGAGAGAGAGAGAGAGAGAGAGAGAGAGAGAGAGAGAGAGATGGAGAGAGATACTTTAAATTGCCCAATACATAAATTTTTTCCACTTTAACACACATCGCATTGTAATTACGACTTCCGAACTTCCCAGGAGGGCTTGAAGGCAGCACAGCAAATTTCACATTCAAAAATTATCTCATTATGAAAGATTCAAATTGGAAGACAAGATATTTACATTTTAGAGGTTTCAGCACGTGATTCTTATCACAAGTCTGATTTCATGTCACAATATTGCTTTTCAACAGCAATACTTGAAGGACATGTTTAGAAACGTATACAGTCTTGTGGTCAACTTTGCCCTCACAAGTGGTTTTGGTTTGAATTTGGATCTTATATAAGACATTTTAAAGCGGTTGATGTAATTTGGCACACACGCATGTCTTTGACTTCATCAAATGCAGCTCCAATCAGTCCTGCACCCAGGACTGTTGACACTAGCAGGAAATCAAAGTCCAGCTCGGCAGTCCTGCGCTGGCTGAGCCATGTGCTTGTGAATAAGGCAGCCTCATAGGGGAAGATTAATTAGTGTACACAAATGTGTGTGGATGTTTATACACCAGAGTGTGTTCTGAGATGTTAACATATCAGTCAGCTCTTGCTCTCCTTCACTGCCAACCACATGGTCAGACACATGTACACATACACACACAAGCATGCATGCATATATGTACACATATGCATAGGCTCGCAAACAGACTCACAAACACAACCACACTAAATAATGTTTTCCTGGACTTCTGCATGCATGCTGCACCAGTACACACTTATTTACACACTTGCTGTAAAAAAAAAAAAAAAAAAAAAAAAAATGGCCAAAAATACAGACATAGAGTCAAAGCTGGCCATACCGAATTAAAAACAGGTGTCTTCATAGTTTGCATTCTTGCCGAACACAAAAGTGATTTGACCTGTACCGTTTGTAGTGTGTTTTGAGCCCTATCAAACCAGGGTCCCAGTGTAATTCTGTATTTATAAACACAAGTGCACTTGGGTTTGTGTGACATGCACTGTGTACTGCAGACTACCACAGGCATAGAGAAAGTATTGAAACCATGTTTTTACCCTTTCCTGGCATTTATTTTGAACGGGACACCCTTATGAAGCATATCACAGGGAAAATATGAGGAGGTCTCCGAGGCTGTTTTCACACTTGGTTCAATTGCTTGGTCTGAACCCAAGTTTTGCATCATACCAAGTAATGGCAGAGAAGATGCCAGCATCAGTGTTTCGTTCATGCTTTTATCCCTTTTGGCTGCTGCAAGAAATGTGAAGAATATAAGCTGCTCCCTAAAGGCAAGTTATTAGAAATGCACTGTTGTATTATTATTTTTTTTTTAATTAGTTTGACCAGGGGCATGCAAAGATGCAAATTATCCATCATCAATAGTCACCAAGAGATTTGATTGCATTCATTCCAGTTTCAGGATTTTTTTATGGGGCAATCCTTGCCCCCTGGAATTGATTTTCATGGGCATTTTCTAGCTTTATGAGAGTATTTATTAGAACCGTATATACAGTATATATATATATATATATATATATATATATATATATATATATATATATATATATAGATAGATAGATAGATAGATAGATAGATAGTATATACACTACACAAAAGTTTTGAAACACTTACTCATTCTTTATTATATATATTTTTTTTTCACATTTAGAATAATAGTAATGTCATTAAAACTATGGAATAAAATAAATGGAATTATGGGAATTATGTTGTGACTAAACAAAATCCAAAATAATTCAAAACTGTGTTATATTTTAGTATCTTCAAAGCAGTCACCCTTTGCCTAGAATTTGCAGACATGTACTCTTGACATTTTCTCAACCAACTTCTTGAGGTATCACCCTGGAATGCTTTTTAAACAGTATAGAAGGAGTTCTCATCTATATGTTGGGCACTTATTGGCTGCTTTTCTTTATTATTTGGTCCAAATCATCAATTTCAAATTTTTTTTTTATTTTAAATAAATTTTTGTTTTATAATGAAATAAATTAATATGGTGGCACAATTATATTTTTGTCTACAAAACTAATTTCAAACATTTAAACATACGCCTTCAGATCAAAAGATTTTTAAGATCATGGGAAACATTTCAGTCAAGTGTTTCAAAACTTTTGACCGGTAGTGTATTGTCATGGGTATTCTGTTGATTCATGTCTTTTATTTTGAAATTCTAGTTCCTGGTTCATGTCATGTGTTCCTGTTTCCCTTGTCATGTGATTTCTGTTTTCCCTCCATGTTCTTGTGTCATGTTTTCATTGGGTTATTGTTTAATTAGCTTGTTATGAGTTCTGTTTTTTTATTGGTTTATGTTCTCCCATGTCTTGTATTTAAGCCCTCATGTTTGCATTGTTTAGTTGGCTAGTATTGAATGTGAATGGCTATGTTTATAGTCAAGTCATGTTTGTAGTCAAGTCATAGTCATGTTTAACGTTTGTACATAAACTGCACTTGGGTTCTTTATCTCATCATTGTCTTCGTCATTGCCAGTTCCAGCATACATTACATGTATAAGAAATGTGTCTTCCATTTATTTCAAATGCTTCAATTTAATAAATGAATGGGAACAATTGTGGCCATTCATTTTAAAATCAAAACAAATACAAAAATTAATAAAGCACAAGACACACAATAAACAATCTGTTGGTCCCTATCTTATATTACCCTATCTTAAACAGCACTCTACTGTCTGTCACTGTAGATTTAGATGTATTTAAAGGAATATTCCGGGTTCAATACAAGTTAAGCTGTCGACAGCATTTGTGGCATAATGTTGATTATCAAAAAATATATATTTTGTCTCATCCCTCCTTTTCTTTAAAAAAAGCAAAAATCAAGGTTACAGTGAGGCACTTACAATGGAAGAGAATGGGGCCAATATTTGGAGGGTTTAAAGGCAGAAATGTGAAGCATATAATTTTATGAAAGCACTGACATTAATTCTTCTGTTAAAACTCATGCATTATTTGAGCTGTAAAGTTGTTTAAATCGTTAAAACCCGTAATAATCCATTTTACGTTGTGGGGAGTGTTTTTCACATTCGTTTTCAGTGTAGTTTTATTTCAAATTTTTTATTATATCAAAATGTTTACATTTTATTATATAAAAATAAATTAACATTATAAAATATATCAAATGAGAGGAATTGGCTACATATTTTAAGTATGTGGGACATTTTTGTCCCTTTTGATGGTATTTTTGCCACTTATGAATGGGAGAAATCGTAATGCTAAATTTGGCGGCTGTAGGAATGGATGTAATGTCCTGCTTTACAGTTCAAAGAGCCAATCACCTTTTAGATGGAGACATTGCATGCCTGTTTATGTGCATTAGCCAGACCAGCTTACATTTTTATTATTATTATTATTTTTGCATGATTTGAGTTAAAAAAAAAAAAAAAAAGCACAATTTGTGATGTCGTTGTTGTTAGATTTTATTGCTGATTTGAAATATTTTATTTAAACATAATATTGACCAATCGTTTTAAGAGATTTTGGTCTCTCCCTGTTCAAGTAGATTGGAGCTGTACTTGTATGACTAGAAAATAGTAGCCTGGAGGCATTATGAATAAGGCTGCCAAGAATGATTCTAAATGGCACTGGTAATGGCGACATGCAGCAGCAGTGTGTAGTGTGTACTGTGCAGTTTTTAACCTGTTTTAATTTGTTTTATCGTCATTACTAACATATTGTTCAACTGATCTGCGGGTGATAGAAGCAACAATGATTCACCTTAATTTGATGGGCTTCTTCCTCCTTTTGATGTTCTTATGTCACATTTGAAGTGGACTTTGTGGGCACCGGGAGCCTCTACAGTATAGCCGTGAAGTCCTCCTGTTACTGCGCAACTCCGGTGTGGGCATAACGGACCCCTCCGCAGCTCTCCCCGTGAAGATCTTCTGGTCGGATCCTTCAGAAAGGAATCGGAGCGGGGCATCCAAGCCGATGGGTGTGAAGAAAAGGGGGAGACGTGGCGATGTGCATCAGAGGCTCAAGAGACAAGGCCACCGTCAGATACCCCTTCCCACAATTATCCTGGCTAATGTTCAGTTACTCTGTAACAAAGTTGATGAGATTCGTGCAAATGTTAAGTTCCTGACAGAGTACAACAGCGATTGTCTTCTTGCACTAACGGAAACATGGCTCGAAGAACAAGACTCTCAATCCGATCTGGAAATTGATGGTTTCGGGATACCCTTTTGCCTGGACAGAGACTCCACAGTGACCGGTGAATCAATTGGTGGAGGACTGTGTCTCTATGTTAGCAAAAACTGGTGTAACACAGTGGTTGTTAGGGAGACATTATGTACACCTGACATTGAACTCTTGTCTATATCTCTACGACCCTTTTATTTACCAAGGAATTTTCCAGTTATTTACCTGAAGGCTTATGTTGACATGGCAACTCGGGCTATTGTAAAAACAGTGCACCAACTTCAAGGGATTGCACCAGATGTGCCGAACTTTATTATGGGTGATTTTAATAAGTTGGGAAAATCCTTGTGTAGTTTTTACCAGTATGTGACTTGTCCCACAAGACTCACAGAATGCCTGGACATTTGTTATGGATCCATAACAAACCAGGTGCATATAAATCCCTGAGTAGAGCTCCACTTGGCATGTCTGACCACAACGTTGTGTATTTGGTTCCGTCCTATAAATCGGTCCTGAAGAGAAATGAGCTGGAACGACGATTAGTTCCGGTGTGGTCAGAAGTGTCTATTAAATGTCTCCAGGACTGTTATAGTTGCACAGACTGGGATGTGTTTAAAAATGCCTGTGTCGATCTGGATGAACTTACAGAGACCGTGTCAGCATATATCACCTTTTGCAAAGATTTGGTTATCCCCAGGAAATCAATTTCTGTTTATCCAAATAATAAACCATAGGTTTCCATATCTGTCAAAAATACAATCATCCAGAGAACTATTAGTTTTAATCAAGAGGATGTAACACAGTTCAGGGAATTACAGAAACAAGTTAAAAAAGATCTTAAGAGTGCTAAGCATAACTACAAGGATAAAGTTGAGTACATGCTCAGTACTGGTAATTCATGCCCAGCATGGGTGGGGGTGAAGACAATGATGGGAATGCAGTCTAAGAAATGTCAAATTTCCCTTGATGGCAAGCGGGTTTTTGATCTTTCTAATGAACTGAACACTTTTTACAATTGTTTTAATATTTAGAATTTTAGTGAGGAACTGTCGGTCTTCAAAAATGCTGTTACTGGACACAACAGTGTACTTGTTGATAAGGGCAAGGTCTTGAAACTTTTCCGGGGTGTAAAGGAAAGGAAAAGTCCTGGTCCCGATGGCATTGGAGGTCGCATTCTTAAAAACTGATATATTCTGTTTTATCTTTGAATTGTCACTCCACTTCCATTAGGGTACCTTGTCTTTGGAAGGATTCCATCATTGTACCTGTGCCAAAAAATAATGTTTCTAAGTCACTAAATGATTATAGGCCTGTAGTGCTTACCACTCTGGTTATGAAATCATTTGAGAAGATTGTGAAGGACGTGCTTCTGAATACAGTGCAGGCAAATTTGGACCCGTTCCAATTTGCCTACAGGTCAGGCAGGGGTGTGGATGATGCAACGGGCACCCTATTAAACAAGATTTTGATGCACCTTGAGGGTGCAAAGACCTTTGTACGATTAGTTTTATTGATTTTTCCTCAGCTTTTAATTGTATCCTGCCTCACATTTTAGCAGAAAGACTAAAGAGCATACACAATGCTGATCCTGGCCTGATATGCTGGCTGATTTCTTTACCATAAGGTTGCAACGTATGAAGGTTAACGGTGTCCTATCAGATGTTCTTTTTTCCTCCACCAGATTGCCCCAAGGGTGTGTCCTTTCACCTCTTTTATTTGTGTTGTATACTAATGAGTGCCAGAGCTAATATGAGAGGCATCATATCATCAAGTCTGCTGACGATTCGGTGATCGTGTCTCTCCTCAGCAGTGATGATCCTGATAATGGTCTTGTAATGTCAGAATTCACTTACTGGTGTAAGTCATCCTTTTTGGACATGAATGTGTCTAAAACTAAAGAGATGTCAATAGATTTTAGGAAGAATCCTATGGTCATCTCTCCCGTAGTAATTAATGATCAGGCTGTTGAGGTCGTGTGGCAGTATAAATATCTTGGCATTGAAATTGATGACAAGCTGACCTTTGAGTCTCATGTAGATGCTGTATGCAGAAAAGCCCATCAGTGCATGTAGTTTTATCGTAAGCTTCGAAGTTTTAATGTTGACAACACCTTCATGAAAATGTTTTATTCTTGTTTTATTGAATCTGTTACGTTTACGTTTTCTTTTATCAGTTGGTACGGGTCACTCAATCTCAAAAATAAAAATAGATTGAAGGGCATTGTTAAAGTGTGCAGCAAAATTGCAGGCACGACCTTGCATGATTAAACTTATTTGTACAAGGTCAGGTCAGTGAAGATGGTCCAGTCAATTCTGGCTGATTCCAGCCACCCCGTTTAAGGAGTTTAAGTTGCTTCCGTCTGGCTGCAGATAAAATCTGCCATTCATTATGGGATATTACATGTTGTTTAATGTTTTAGTTATTTAGTCCAACAATGATCTGAACGAGAGGTTACAGAGGCCTCTGTTGTAATGGTTTTAAAGTGTACTCCTACAAAAAATTAGCTTGAACTAATGCACATTGGGACATTTTGTTTTCTCTTGCTAGAAATGAGCGTTGAAGGAGGGTCAGGATGCTATTCGTCCGCTTCAGAAACAGAGGATTTCTCCGGCATCTGTACTCATTAGTCATAATTAGCCATGGTTATTATTCTGCTGCAATTGAACAAATACTTTACTTGAAATTACTTTAAAGAGAGCTGGGAATTAGAATAGGCTAAATCATAGCATTACCTTTCACTGACTAGAAACGTCTCTCACAGTCAGTGTGCAGTGTTTAGTACCACCTACATTTTTGTAAAATGATTTTTATGTGGCGTTGCACTTTCCTGGCGCACTTGAAATGAACACTAAAGGCGCTGCAACAAAGACTTCTATTCTCTTTAACTCAAATCACAAATCAAAGGGCAGGTTATCAGTTCATAAACACTTACTTTTAGCTCTGTTCCTCACACAATGCTATATTATGACGTCAAAATACGTTTACTATAACGCATCACTTCTAAAGTGATACATTTTAAAGTTTGCATTACATAATCAACTACATATACAAGCTTTTCAAGTGCGATTAAATTGTGTAGCAGCTCAACTGCTAAAGCGTTGCACTTGTAGACCTGAATCTGACAAAAGAGTCACAGAAGCACCACAAAATGACGTGGTTGCTTCAGGAATTGTGCTTTTCATCTCACATTTGCTTTTTATGTCACTGCCTATCAGTTTTAAGTTTTGATTTAAAACTTGACAGTCAATTAACCTTAAAAACCTCATCTTTTTGGGAAAACTCTCTTTTAGCACCACTCATGTAGTGATATATAGGCTACTTGCTGTATTCCTGGTTGTAAGACTGTGTATTCTCTATCTATGGCACACATTTAAAAATATGTGAAGTGTAAATTCATGTGCCTAAATTCATAAACTTGTCACTTGCTTTAGGTAGATTATAACTAAATTGAATCTTGTCATAGAAGCTTTAATTTGAACAGATTGATCATTTTTGGTTTTTAAAGCACACAAATTTTAAGTTGCACTGTGGTTTGTCTGGTTTTCTTTGGCTACTGTACAACCACAATCTACATTTATAAATGTTCACTGTAGCCAGAACAGTAGTTTGGCAATTGTAAAACTCGTGGTGCACAAATGAACTTTTGCAGCATCGCTTTCATCAGTCTTTTGGCGCCTCTCACTTTAAAACCAGATTCATCATTTGCTCTTGCTCTGAAGTATAGAGTAGATTAAGCATATCCTTTGTTTAGGTGTAACACATGAAGCACAAGGACTTCTACACTGTCCTTTTGATATGAACGATGAAGATTGCATCCCATGTAATGAATATAATTGCATCCTATGTAATGGGATTCTTAGAGAGGGGCTTGTGTGCAATTAGAATTGATTACATGATGAGAAATGTGAACAGCATGTGCATGTGGCATATGATTATGAGAGCGAATAAGAAGCAAATAAATCTGCTCCTACTTTAGATTTGGGCTGCATGGAGTTTGTCTTCAAACATACTGTGTAGCATTTAAAGAACTGACATGCACAGAACAGGGGCCCCTTTCATTCCCAAATCTACAGGTGCCCTTCACAAATCTAAAGGTGCCCTTTTGGTCGAGGGGAGATTTAAGTGGGGGTGCCTTTAAGAGCGCGTGCTACAGCACAATCCCCCGCTGACAGCCCCCCCAACCCCCAACAACTTTTGGGTCGGTTTCTAATTCAAATCCTGGACCGATTTCTCTTCCCACTCTCTCCATTTCCTTCAGCGCCTGTCCCTGCTAAGGTCTGTGCACATCACTGATATACCCATATGACTTTCTTTCATCTGTGGAACACAAAAGGAAATGTTAGGCAGAATGTTAAGGACTGACATCTTATGTCACTATTCACTTTTATCACATGGAAAAAAGAACAACGTTCATATGTCAAAACGTCTCTTGTGTTCCACAGAAGAATGTCATACAGGTTTGAAACTATCCCTTTAACCTGCACTTTGCTCCCTCTTCTTGAAAACAATGTCCATGGAAAGAGCCATGGAAGTGGATTTCGAGATGTTTTCCTAGAATGGAAGTGCTTTGAAGTCTTTTTTGGAATTTGGGTGTACATGTCTTGTTAGTTGCTGTAGGTAATCACGTGTCATAAATGGAAATATGCTGGTTCAGAAATGAGCCGTAGCGCTCTGGTGCAGTCCAGCTTGTTATGGGAGTATTATGTCTGTGATCAGATAGCTACCCTGACAATATCCAGACCCCTACTGTTTCCATTACACCGGGAAAGGGGTGGGGGAGGCATGCAGGAGTTTCTGCTCTACCCATTGGGTTCTGCATCTGCTGAACCTGCTACAAAAGTTCACGCAGTCATCTCCGAGAGAGTTCAAAGACACTGCTTTTGCTAATACATCATGCATTTATAGTCCTTGTGTTACACTAGCCAAACTTACTGAAGAGCATCTTAGTAGCACTTTGAAATTCATGGTCCTTAACTGATCGAATATACATCAGATGTATCAGATTGGTATGCAAATTCCATTTAGCCTACTTGGCAACATAAATGTGTCTTTGCAAAATTGATGTAAATCCAATCTGCTTTTCCGAGTTCACTGTCATGATGGTTGGGAGGCAGAGAAATTATGCGTTGAAAGTTTGAGAATCGAGAGTTTCTTTCAAACACTATTTTGGCCTCATATACTAGTTAGTGTTTCCGTTTTTTACATCCATGTGTCCAAAGCTATTCATAGCACTCCCATCAGTAAAAAGACATGAAGTGATGTAAATACCCCTTTTGTATGTAAATAATATTTTTTTGTCTCGTTCACCAGAGAAAATACCTAAACTTCCTTTAAGTAAGATAAATGTAGGCCTACTTGAGAAGCAAAATGAATTTTTGTATTGTTTTCAGAGAACTTTAACAAAATGTAACATTTATGCTTATAACAAGAAAAAACTATGGCCAGTGGGGTAGAAAAGTAATCATAAACCCCACTAAATTTTGTTTGATTTCTATAAAACAAGATTTTTTTTTTTGTTGTTTTTTTTGGGACTAACACAAAAAAACAATTCCTCATTGAGCAAATCAAGTCAAACATTAAAGGTGAAGTGTGTTATTTCTGCAGCTTTAGAGACACCAAACAGAATTGCAAAAATAAACATTGTTTTCAAACAGGTTTCTCAAACCTTCAATTGGTCAGACAAACATACAGTCACGTCCCCAAACTCACGGCACTTATTGAGCCACTGTTGCTGTGTCGGGCTGATCGGGATTCTCAGTCAAACAGAGAAATGTTTTGAAAGCACCACAGAGCCAGAGTGTTTGCACTGTAATTCAAAACATGATGGTCTTCTTCAGAGTTTTAATGTCTTTGCGAGTAAAAAAGAACACAGTTAGCAGTAACCTACATTCTAATTTACTGACAAAATGATACAAATCAATTACAGAAGGAAATGCTAACCTGAGAGAGAAACTTCAAGGTTTTCCAAATTATACAACATTATTTTGCAATACTTACAAGGAGTCTTTGGCTTTTTAACACAAATGTCTTGTCATTTGGCATTATTTCATATGGAGAATGAGGGAAAGTAAAAGAGAATAACAAAGAACAAGAGAGCCAGAGAAAGTAAGAAATAGAGTAAATTGAGGAACAATGACGAGAGAGAGAGAGAGAGAGAGAGAGAGAGAGAGAGAGAGAGAGAGAGAGAGAGAGAGAGAGAGAGAGAGAGAGAGAGAGTGAGACAGAGAGAGAGAGAGAGAGAGAGAGAGAGAGAGAGAGAGAGAGAGAGAGAGAGAGAGAGAGTTCCCTGTTGTTCTTTGTCTGTCCAGAGCTCTAGGGAGCATTTGGCTCAGGGTGCTGCTCACACACTAATGACCTTATTACTGTACCTCTGCAACATGGAACTGATCAAACTAGCTGCTTTTAGGAAAACTAGCTGTTCTATGCATGAGAATACTCCTTGGAGAAAATGTCAACCTACTTCTGCACAGTTCCAACTGTGTGCGAGAAATATAAGACAAAAACTATAGCATAAGAATGTTGCCGATATCTCTATCTAATCACTGTTTAAAATCAGATATATTCATAAATAATATATATAGTACTATATATTTTTTCTAAATTGAATATTCAATTACTAGACATTTACTCACAAACCTTAATAATTCATCCCAAAAATGAAAATAGTACACATACACACACACACACACACACACACACACACACACACTCACACACACAACCTTCCCCTTTACTATTGCACCTTCAGTAACGTACATACGTGTGTATCTATCTATTTGTCTGTCAGACAGACAGACAGACAGACAGATAGATAGATAGATAGATAGATAGATAGTAAAAAAGAAAAATTATTTATTTATCCACCTTTGTTATTTCAAAACTTTCTTCCATGGAACTCCAAAGGAGAAGTTTAGCAGAATGTCCGAGCTGCTCTCTTCCATACAATGAAAGTTAATGGGGACAATAGGCTGTGAAGCTCTGAAAAGGACAAAAAACACAATAAAAGAAGCCTATATGACTCATGCACTATATTTCATGTCTTATGAAGCCATATGATAGCTTTATATGATGAACAGACTGAAATTTAAGTCATTATTCTTGCTTGACATCTGTGGTCAGCATTCACTTTCATTGCAGCTTGGACATTCTGCCACAAATAACTTCACAGAAGAAAACAAAGTCATGGAGTCATGTGTTTAGAAAGACATGAGGATGTTGACAGAATTTCCATTTTTATGTGAACTAGGCCTGTTCCTTGAAATGTTTGGCGCATTCAGCATGATTCCTTTACAGTGCTTTGCCTGGTCCAGAGTCCGATAAGGGAGGTTGTGGGTTACCTTAGATATCTGGATGTGTTTCCCCCTCTTCCCTGACAGCACAGTCCTGCTTTCCATCCACCTGTCTTTGATATACTGCATTGTTTTAGTCACCCCACAGTGCTAAAGGCTGCACAACAGGCAAAACTCCCACAATACTCCGCTGGCATGACACGGTGTCCAACCATGGTGCCAAAAAAGAAAACTTAAGTCAGCGTTATACAAATATGACGTGCTTACTGTATAAAATCCTTCTAAGTGTAGTAAACAAGTCCGACTAACGGCATTTGTTTGATATCTAAAAGTAAGAGTGATGAAAGGTCCGTCATTGGTACGTTCACTGCTTGTTTGAAGTAAACGTAGTCTTGACCTCATTATGGTAATATTTTAACGAGTCTGTAATTGGAATATTTCCCTGCTCTTTTAAAGTGCTGATTTAAAAGACCAGCTTTTATAGTTGGGTACCCAGGTAAGTTGCGCTTTGGATCTTTTTACGAGACTTTGATTTAAATATTTTCGTAGAATATATAATCAAGTTGTTGATGTTTTAAACTGCAATGAAAGCTATAAAGATGCCTACGCAATGAAAACCGAAGTTTAGAATTCATGCCAAGGTGCACATCTGTCTTTATTTGAATTACTTGTTATGTTGACTGGTTATCTGCCTTTTCTGTTTGTTGAGTTGAATTTGCAATTTTTGTCTGCTTTTCACTTGAGGATTTATCCACCCATAAAATGTTCATTAGAGAAACAGAAGATATGTTCATTTAACATAAAATGTCACATAAATACTTCCAGAGTGCATGTGATTTTTGGACTGATGCAGTATCAAGACTTGGTACTGCAATTTTTGCTGCGTATACCCCTTTGTTCAGGTTGGCTTTTTTAAAGGCGCCATATCATTTATTTTTTCTCTAAAATGCATTTTTAAATATTGTATCTAAAGCTAAATAAAATGTATCTATACAAATATGACTCATAAATATGACATTTGACTTGACATTGACATTAGACACAGAAATTACTGTGGGTACCCAGTACCCACTTCATATGAATGACCCTGAGCACAGAATGTATCATCATTGTCAAGATGGGGCTCCCCTGTGTCTCTCTTGGTTTCATCTGCTTCCTTTTAAACACAGGAAATGAAGTCAAAGGGTAGTGAAATATTTGTGTTTATTGTTACCGCTCTTAACCGATAGAATTTCCAAACACGAGCCAATGGCTGTCTATTGGGCAAAATCAGATTTAACATGACTGTCAGGCAGATTTGAAGTTTAAAAAACTTTCCTTGACATTTCTGTTTTTCATTCCTTAAGCTGCTCTGTTTGTACATTGTGTCGAGAATGAATTACTGTTGTCCTGCAGGTCATAGTCAATACAAGGTACTGCTACAGAAGTTTTCTCAATCCCATTGATATGTTTTAAGACTATTTAATATGACTGTAACAGGGTTCAATGGAAAGGAGGAGGTGGGAACCGGACGAAGCATCAAAGTAATATTTTTAATAAACTTAAACACAAAGACACACAAACATAAATGCATACAGGGCAGCTGCCTGTAGCTCTCTCTCTCCCGAACTGCCGCATCTCGCTGCAACTATACCTCTCCTCGGCTGCTTAGCCTGATTGGGGGCCGGGCATGCATAGTCACCCGGCCCCACCCTCTTCCTTGTCACACTCCTCCCTCCTTTGCCTCAGGAGGCATGATGTACATCCCCCGCCTGCCAGCAGGCCTTCCCCGCCTTCTGCGACCTGGGAGTGAGACATGGGGAGGGAAAAACAAAACAACAAAAAGAGAGAGGGAAAGGCCAATGCAGAGCGACAGTGAGAGAGAGGAAAAACTTACTTGCCGGTTCCCAGACACGCCGTCGCCTGGTCCTCGATCACTCCTCCACCCTCTGGCGGACAACTGCCGCTCCTCCCCGGGTGGACCGGAGCCAGTCCTCTGTCCCCTGGTGGACGGAATGCCCCTCTGTGTTTTGGCAACTGGTAGGGAACTCCTCCGCCCCTGGCAGCGGCTCTACCACTCCAGGCGGCTGACAGTGAGCCCCTCCTCCCCTCGCGGATGGCGGCCGTTCCTCCATGTCCAGGCAGCCGGTAGCAACTCCTCCGTCCTCCGGCGGATGGCCGTGGCTGCTCCTTTGGGGTGGACGGTAGTGGCAAGGACTCTGCGACCGCACATCCCTCCTCCTTCCCGGGCTTCAGCACCAATGTAACAGGTTTCAGTGGAAAGGAGGAGGCTAATTAGCCCGATTGGGGGCCGGGCATGCGTAGTCACGGCCCCGCCCTCCTCCTTGTCACAATGACCTAATTTTATTGTTTGAGACTTGAGACTTGTTTTTTATGCATGATTTTTGAGAAATTATATATATACTGTATATATATATATATATATATATATATATATATTAAATCAAGTGGTTCTTCCTAGTGAAAATGTGTCCAATTACTTAATTCATATCTAAATACAAGTTAACTGTATCTACAGTACATAATGCATAATAACTTTGAACAGGGTTTCCACTGTTATGGAAAACCTGGAAATATCAGGGATTTTTAGAATTGTTATTTTCTGGCATGGAAAAGTAAATAAATAAATAAAAATCTACTGGTACTTATACTCAGCTCTACAACCTTTAATTGGATAGAAATTGCTCTTTGTGGGTACAATCATAAATTATTTTGAAAAATGAAAATTCTCTTGTCATTTACTCACCCTCATGCCATCCCAGATGTGTATGACTTTCTTTCATCTGCTGAACTCAAATGAAGATTTTTAAAAGAATATCTCAGCTCTGTAGGTCCATACAATGCAAGTGATAGGGTGCCATTAATTTGAAGCTCCAAAATCCACATAAGGGCAACATAAAATTACTCTAGATGACTCTGGTGTTTAAATCCATATCTTCTGAAGCAGTATGATAGGTGTGGGTGAGAAACAGATCAATATTTAAGTCATTTTTCCTTCACTTTCACTCTCTCCTTCTGTTTTTGGTGATTCTCTTTCTTTGTGCATACAAATGACTTAAATATTGATCTGTTTCTCACCCACACCTATCATATTGTGTCTGAACACATGGATTGAACCACTGGAGTCATATGGATTACTTTTATGATCCCTTTATGTGGATTATGGAGCTTCAAAATTTTGGCTCCCATTCACTTGCATTGTATAGACCTTCAGAGCTGAGATATTCTTCTAAAAATTATAATGTGTTCTGCAGAAGAAAAAAAGTCATAAACATCTGGGATGCCAGGTGGGTGAGTAAATCATGAGAGAATTTTAATTTTTTGGTGAACTATTCCTTTAAGCAGTAAACATGAACAACTGAAAGAGTTATTGAAATTCATTGGTCAAAACTTGTGGGAACCCTTTTTGAAGGATTTTTGCTGTTGTACACACAGATTAATCATTGTTGTAGACACTTGAGAAATATTACTCCGCACTAGACTAGACTACACTAAACTTGAGTGGAATTGAAATGTACATTAAATAAAATCTACAAAAGTTCAGATATCTTCAAACAGTTTAAAGGAATTAAAAAGTGAAATGTTAAAATGGTAAACATGATTGAAAGTGAAAGTATCTAAGTTACAGCTGTGTTTGGCTTTTTCCCAGCCAGGTCTTTAGACAAACTGTACAACTTTGCTGATTGTGCGGGGCTGCACCTGATCTTTGGACTGAACGCTTTACACAGAAATCCAGACAACTCATGGAACACATCCAGTGCCCTGAGTCTACTCAAATACAGTGCCGGCAAAAAATACAACATCTCCTGGGAGCTCGGCAATGGTGAGACCTACCTGCTGCAGATTTTAAAAATCATCATTTGAGTTATTGAGTTGTCATACATTTGGTCGATTCGGACAGGATTAAAAGCTCTGGTAATTTTAGCATTACTCCACCTTGCCCTTTAAAACGAATCCCGTCCGGATAGGGCTTATGTCAGGAGAAATTTTAACAAAGCAGAATCCAAAAGGACACCTGGTAGCCTGGTAATCTACTCTAAACTCTCATTCATCAATTGTTCTTTGCCAGACATGCAACGAACTTTCCCATTGATAAAAGTTCTATCTATGAACATCAAAACAGCACCAAGTGCGATCTTTACGTGGATTCTCTTCATTAAATGAGACAGAAAATACATGATTGCACTGGTCAAGCATTTGTAATTTATATTTGCTCAAACAGTTATTTACACAGTCTTTTAAACCTTAGAATATGTTTATTTTATATACATACATCCAACTCCTCACCACAATACCAAAATAAAAAGTTTACAGCTCTTACAGTATATGCACAGTCAATACATCAAACTATGTTTATTTTATGTAAAAAACAACCTAATTGTCACCAAAGTACCACGATAACAGTTCACAGCTTATATTTGCACAGCCATCACATCTAAATGTGCAATCTTCCCATGCACGCAGCTACGTCTACTTATTAGGTGCAGATGCGGTTTTCATTTAAACAAACAGCAACTCAAACTTTTCAGGCATATAATATGTTTGTTTTCTGAAACAGACAGTCAAACTATCACAAAAGCACCATGATAACAGTTTAAAACACATATACTCACAGTGAAAACATGCTGATCGAGCGTTATTATCTGATGCACGCAGCCAAGTCTGTTTACGTTAGTGCTTATTACACACACGCACACACAATGTCTGAGTCAAACAGCGCATATAGGCAAACTGGACTGCTGATATTATTTGTTCATTTGTTTTTTACAGCTATAAAAACGAAATAAATAAAACAAATACAGTACAGCAGACATAACCCATTTGTTCACGTTTACTATATTATTTTATACAGTATTTTATTTGATTTTTTTATGACAAGAAATCAAAAATTATAATAACATTTATAAAATACTTGTCTACACTCTGCCCCCCTCTACCGGCTGTGCAGTGTCACGTGCAAAAATAACTCACTCCAGGGGAACTGAGGGGAATTTAGACCCTACTCATGAAAAAGTTAAACTCATTGTTTTTCTTAAGTGGGGGGAATAGATTTGTTATGAAAAATGTTCAAAATGGGCTCACATTGACTCATTTAGTCATAATAGCGATTAATTTGTTTATAAAATACTTGAGATGTAATAAAATGCCAAAGTAGTTATTTTGAGTAAGCATCATCTTAATTTGTTACCCAAAAAGCATCTTGCTGTCTCAAAATTATTTGCATTAGTTGACAAATTGTGCCCTAAAATTATTGCCCCGGTATCTACACAATATTACTTTAAACTCCTTAGGAGCCTTTTCCTCAAGTGTGGGGTAAAAGGCTGCCTCACCACCTTTTTTTTTTTTTTTACTGAATTTTAACCGAAACAATTTATTTTCACACAAATTATGTTGTTACATCAATAACAATAATAAAATTTTTTTACCTTGAAACATTTTGTGACAAGAAAAAAGCAAAATTATTTTAAGGGGTGCCTTTAGCCCAGTTGTACCCTATATTAGTCAAAGTCAAGGTCAGGTTTATTGGCATTTTTAACACACTACAGAGCAGTGGTTAAGACAGAAATATAGTTCCTTCAGGAAACACAGTGCAGACATATAACAACATTAGCAGGGAGTAAACGATAATAAATAGGACAATCTGTAAAAAGTTAGCAGTAGTGGAATGATACTATATACGGTAGGCTACAGTTGAAGTCAGAAGTTTACGTACACTTAGGTTGAAGTCATTAAAACTCATTTTTTAACCACTCCACAGATTTCATATTAGCAAACTATAGTTTTGGCAAGTCTACTTTGTGCATGACATGAGTAATTTTTCCAAAAATTATTTACACAATTCCAGTGGGTCAGAAGTTTACATACACTAAGTTAACTATGCCTTTAAGCAGCTTGGAAAATTCCAGAAAATTTACATTTATGCATTTGGCAGACACTTTTATCCATAGCGACTTACAGTGCCCTTAATACAGGGACAGTCCCCCTGGAGCAACCTGGAGTTAAGTGTCTTGCTCAAGGACACAGTGGTGATGGCTGTGGGGATTGAACCAACAACCTTCTGCTTACCAGTTCAGTGCTTTAGCCCACTATGCCACCACCACTCCGTTAAAATTATGTCAAGCCTTTAGACAAATAACCAATTAGCTTCTGATAGGAGGTGTACTGACTTGGAGGTGTACCTGTGGATATATTTTAAGGCCTACCTTCAAACTCAGTGCCTCTTTGCTAGACATCATGGGAAAATCAAAAGAAATCAGCCAAGACCTCAAAAAACAAAACAAAAAAAAAAACAAACAAAAAAAAAAAAAACATTTGGGGACCTCCACAAGTCTGGTTCATACTTGGGAGCAATTTCTAAATGCCTGAAGGTACCACATTCATCTGTACAAACAATAGTACACAAGTATAAACACCATGGGACCACGCAGCTATCATACCGCTCAGGAAGGAGACGCATTCTGTCTCCTAGAGATGGACGTAGTTTGGTGCGAAAAGTGCAAATCAATCCCAGAACAACAGCAAAGGACCTTGTGAAGATGCTGGAGGAAACAGGTAGATAAGTATCTATATCCACAGTAAAACGAGTCCTATATCGACATAACCTGAAAGGCTGCTCAGCAAGGAAGAAGTAACTACTCCAAAACTGCCATAAAAAAGCCAGACTACAGTTTGCAAGTACACATGAGAACAAAGATCTTACTATTTGAGGAAATGTCCTCTGGTTTGATGAAACAAAAATTTAACTGTTTGGCCATAATGACCATCATTATGTTTGGAGGAAAAAGGGTGAGGATTGCAAGCCTAAGAACACCATCCCAACCATGAAGCATGGGGGTGGCAGCATCATGTTGTGGGGGTGCTTTGCTGCAGGAGGGACTGGTGCACTTCACAAAATAGATGGCATCATGAGGAAGGAAAATGATGTGGATATATTGAAGCAACATCTCAAGACATCAGTCAGGAAGTTAAAGCTCAGTCGCAAATAGGTGTTCCAAATGGACCTCGAAAGTTGTGGCAAAATGGCTTAAGAACAACAAAGTCAAGGTATTGGAGTAACCATCACAAAGCCCTGACCTCAATCCGATAGAAAATATGTGGGCTGAACTGAAAAAGCATGTGCGAGCAAGGAGGCCCACAAACCTGACTCAGTTACACCAGTTCTGTCTGGAGGAATAGGCCAAAATTCCAGCAACTTATTGTGAGAAGCTTGCGGAAGGCTACCCAAAATGTTTGTCCCAAGTTAAACAATGGCAATGCTACCAAATACTAACACATTTTATGTAAACTTCTGACCCACATGGAATGTGATGAAAGAAATAAAAGCTGAAATAAATCATTATCTCTACTATTATTCTGACATTTCACATTCATAAAATAAAGTAGTGATCCTAACTAACCTAAGACAAGGAATGTTTTTTAGGATTAAATGTCAGGAATTGTGAAAAACTGAGTTTAAATGTATTTGGCTATGGTGTATGTAAACTTCTGACTTTAACTGTCTATACACAAAAAGTATAGTGAGCTGGGCTGTCGATTTAATGCATTAATTTAGTGTGATTTATTATATAAAAAATGTTTATAATGTTTAGAGAAAAATTAACTCAATTAATCATGCCCCCTGATGCGTATTTAAATTCTGCAATAAAAGTACAGATGTTCGTATCATACGAGCAATTGAAGCTTGAAGTACATCTATTTTTGCGAACCGAGTGAAGGTGACGGCACGCTTCAACAAGCACAAGCAGCGCAGCCACAGAATAAGAACTGCTCTCTTTAGAGGATGCACAACAGGTGGACAAATCACAACAAAATACAGGAATCTTGAGATGGGATTTTCAAAGTTTTCACTACTTTTGACTTGACACAGTGTCCTAAAAATGTGGCATTTTAGAAGTAGCAAAATTTAGTTTAAAATAGTATTGAATGGACTATAGCATGCATACCTAAGAACATGTCAACATCCCAAAAGTATTTCATGTCAACAAAAGTCAAAACTCAAGGAAAGTTTGCATATTCATTTGTCATTTGTTGCCAGCTCACTTTACAAGGTCTAAAATGAATGAATCTCTCATTCGTAACTAAAAAAACCACAGTCTCATCTCTCATTTCTTAATTCTTTCACAGAGCCAAACAGTTACCGCACAATGGCTTCTGGATCAGTCAACAGCTCTAGATTGGCTCAGGATTACACTCTTCTGAGGACGTTACTGCAGTCGGTGCGTTTCTATAGCCGAGCAAACCTCTACGGACCCAACGTCGGCCGTCCTCGTAAAAATGCAATCCTGTTACTAGACGGGTGAGTAACTCTGTTTTATTGTAAAAGTTTAAATATATTAGAGCAGGGGTTGGCAACCTCTTTGACATAAAGTGCAATTTAAAGGATTAGTTCACCCTAAAATTAAAATTCTATCATCATTTACTTACCTTCATGCCATTCCAGATGTGTATGACTTTCTGTCTTCTGCAGAACACAAATGAAGATTTTTAGAAGAATATCTCAGCTCTGTAGGTCCATACAACACAAGTGAATGGGTTCCAAAATATTGAAGCTCCAAAAAACACATCTAGCCATCATAAAAGTAATCCATACAACTCCAGTGGATTAATTAATGTCTTCTGAAGCAAAACGCTAGGTGTGTGTGTAAAAAAATAGATCAATATTTTAAACTTTTTTACTATAAATCTTTGCTTCCAGCCAGCTGTGTTATGTGCGTTCATGAGAGGGTCGTGTTCAAGCTGCCTCTCGTGTGATGGAAGTGCGTTGTCATGTCGATATCGTCGGTTCTCTAGGCTGGCCTGAAATTGGCAGAGGAAAAATGTTCACTGCCCAATATTTTGAGTGACTCAATGAGTGTTTTGATATCCCAGTGAACAGCGAGCAGCCATAGCTTCAGTCACTCAGGTTCATTGATAGGAAATCTGTGAAAAGTTAGTCTTTCCCCTTACGATGATACCAGTGGACATAATCTAATGTTTTCAGTAGGTTGAGGCATCCAGGATAAGCACACACAAGCACCATTTTGAAAAAGAAACGGATAGAAATTCAAATCTATAGCAAAACCAATTCAGCTTCTGCATAACATTCCTCCTCCTCTGTTGTAAACAACACTGCACTTCCTTATTTTTTGTATTTCACGCGTCAATTCTCACCTGAACTTGCCAATGCGCTTATGTCACATGAGAGTCAGCGTAACCTCGACCCTAGTGAACGTGCATACTATAACTTGCCGGAAGCGAAGATGTATAGTTAAAGTTTTAAATATTTATCTTTTTCTTACACACACCTAGTTTTAATTGACATTAATGAATCCACTGGAGTCTAATGGATTACTTTTATGATGGCTATATGTGCTTTTTGTAGCTTCAAAATTGTGGTACCCATTTACTTGCACTGTATGGACCTACAGAGCTGAAATATTCTTCCAAAAATCTTCGTTTGTGTTCTGCAGAAGAAAGAAAGTCATACACATCTGGGATGGCATGAGGGTGAGTAAATGATAAGAGAAATTTCATTTTTTGGTGAACTACTCCTTTAAAATGTTCTTGTTAGAAGCCGCATCTGTGCCAGGACACGTAGATCGCTTGGTTTCTATTTGTGTAGTGGGTAGCCCTGTTTCACTATGAAAACTCGTTTGTCCGAAATCCTTCTCTACATAACTGTATATTAAACATCAAATATCTTCAGATTTACTAAAATACACACTGTTTTAAGAGTATAGCCACAAAACATAACCATTATACATGTTAACATGTTTTAGTGTGATAAAATTGCTCACAGCGTTTTCTGGTGTTGTCGTCAGAGCAATGTTGGATATAACGTACCCTGATAAGGTTAGTAAGTGAATTTATCACACTAAAATCATGTTAACATGTCTATAATGTTTACACATTGTTGCTATACTTTTGAAACAATGTGTATTTTAACGTTTATGGACTCGCCCCTTTCACTTCCATTGTAAGTGCCTCACAGTAACTGTGATTTTTGCTTTATATATATATATATATATATTGTATCATTTTTTGTGGTAATCAACATTATGCCACAAATGCTGTCGATTGAGCTTAACTTGTATTGAACCTGGAACATCAAATATTTTCTGATTAGATCTGTGATTATGTCGCAATGTGTAGCATTTTCACTGTTAGTGTGGACATAAAAATTAGTTGTCTCTTGTCGCTTAGCACCTGCGTAGAAAACAGTGTGAAAAGAGCGTTTTCTGATTTGTGTTACATTTTCCTGGCTCTTCGCCGGGAGAGATCTCCTTTAAGAAAGAGAGATTGTTTAAGAAAGCATGGTACTGATGTCTGTCTGCCTAGAGGAGTACATGAGGTGTGTTTATGTTAGTCCAGGGACCTGTAGCACCATTGAAATGCACTGTCAGATAAATAAAGTGTCACTCTATTAATGGCGTGACAGAGCAATGTTCCACCTGCATGCTGCCTGTTCCTCTCTCTTTCCTGGAAGAGCACAGATAGAGCAGAGGCTTTAATACTGTGGCTCTCAATTTGTCCTTGAAGTTACTGAAAATATGCGACCCTACTAGAAAAACACAAGAGGGATTCAGCTTTTGTTATTGCTGGAATTTCAGAATGACTCACATTAGGTATGGGAATCCTTAGGAATTTAACAGTTTTGATTTTGATTCCGGTTGTCAACCATTTCTGACCCAGACTCTCAGCCAACCCAGGAACCCCCTAATATAAATATGCTATTTTCTTAGTAATACTGTACATCTTCTGTAGTAACATTATCAAACATTATTACATCATGCTAGTATTGCCATAGTTTCTCTGTTAATTACCTTACTTCCTTTGAAATGTCCTGGATTTATTTATTGTCTGACAGAGAGATTTATATTAGGGTACAATGGAGCTACAGGCTCCGCAGGGTAAAAGGCTCTTTTGATTTTCTCCCAAAACACTAAATAGCAACAAAAACTACCACAGCACTTTCCTAAACACCTGTTTGTCACTATGCACTGGAAAATGTTCCTGTTCCATGAGATCTTTGCGTGTGCTGTCTATAGGCTGATTTTGAGGCAATTTGATAAAAATTTTATCATTTTTTTTTTTAAATTATGCAAAGTTATGTAGCTAATGAAAATCCCTGAAATTAACACACTTCTTTTGAGACAAAATACTTATTTATTATTTTCAGTTTTGTTTAAGGTCATTCAATTAAAAAAGGATAGAATTTGGGGTAAACAGTCCCCCTGTTGTAGTGTAAAGGCCCCTATTAAACACACTGTTTTCTTAAGAGGGGGAATAGATTTCCTATGAAAAATGTTCAAAGAGGGCTCACATTGACTCATCTAATCATAATAGAGATTAGTTTGTTTATAGAATTCTTTAGATGTAATAAAAGGCCAAATGTGTTTGAAATTAACAGGAAATTGTTGACTTTTTTTCTGAAGTAATTATTTTGAGTAAGCATCATCTTAATTTGTTACTCAAAAAATCATCTTGCTGTTTATTTGCATTAGCTGACAGATTGTGCCCTATCACTATTGCCCCAGTGTCGACAAAATATCAATTTAAACTCCCTGGGGGCCTTTTTAACCCAAGTGAGGGAGCCTTTTACCCCAAATGTGGGGTAAAAGTCTCTCTCACCTTTTTAAAAAAACGAAATTTTACTCTAAACAACCTTTCGTTATTATTTCTTTTCACACAAATTACAGTATGTTGCTATATCAATATTCAATAAAAATATAGTATATATTTTTTTACCTTGATATATTTTGGGACCAGAAAAAAGCTTCCTTAAAGGGTGCCATGAGCACCGTTGGATCCTATTAATGATGGTTTTACAATCTATAGAAGTAACCAAATCAACATAAGGTGATATGAGAGGTTTCTTTCAAACATACGTTTTAAATAATGCTATAGAACATTTATAGGATTTCAACAAAGGAATTAGAACGCAACTGGCCTGGGAACACTTCCGGTATCATTACAGGATCCTTTAAATAAGGCTCTGAGTTAATATATTCTCTTAAAGAACAACAAACGTTTACCTGAAGTGACTTATCCAGATGTGTTGTTGATACTGAGCGTTTACACGAGAGAGGTGATGAAATTGCATCATAATTTAGATGCTCACAATTATTTCTTCAGCAGAGAGCTTCATTCTTTGTAATGGGAACGATCTATATTCAGTTTGTCTTTCAAACTTACAAACAGTTGGCAGAAATGTTGGTCACCTACCAGAGGTAAGGTGTGTGCTTCCACAAATGGGGAAAATTTATCAGCTAATGCCGATAATTAAAAAATTCAGAATATCGGCCGTTTTATCGGCCTCTGCGATATTGTCACCAAGACAAATTCCTTGTATGTGTAAGCATACTTGGCAATAAAGCTGATTCTGATTCTGATATCGGTCGACCACTAGTAATGTTAATCATATTAAAGTCATTATGAATGAAGCGTCTCCCGCTGTTGTTTTGAATGAGTTTGACAACTAGCAGGAAATGTTAAACAGGCAAAGGCGTAATTTCCTTAAACTGACGAATAATCCTTGGAATGGTCTATAGAACAAATTAACCACATTTAGAAATACATTTAGAAATATATACTTTTATATAATATTTAAGAAATGTCTATATGTGTCATTTATCAAGTGGATAATACCTTCATGGACCCCATTCCTGTAAAGGAACATGAAAGGAAGACTTTAAAATGTATATATGTTAACATGATTTTAGAGTGATAAAATCAGGGATTAACCTGTGTTACGCCATTTACCAGATTACAGGGTTTTCCGGCGTTAGTTGTAATATTGAATATAATTTTACACAGATAAGTTTAGCAAGTGCATTTATCACATTGATCATCATTATGATGATGATTATCATTACCAACATTATTTTGTTAACACATATAATGTTTAAGTCTTGTGGCTATACTTTTGAAACAGTGTGAATTAATGTTTATGGCCCCACTTCCATTGTGTTAGGACCTTACTATAAGCGCAATTTATTTATTTGTTTAATAAATGAGGGTTGGAATTGTTTATTATTAATTTTATTACTAATAAATTCTTTTTTATATATTTTTTAGTAAATATAATTGTTTGTAATAATTAACATAATGCCACAAATGCTGTTGATTCATCTTAATTTATATTGAATCAAGAACATTTCTAAAATGTTTCTATATTAACGATTCTAATAGTACTTGTGAGAAAGATCTAAAATGGAACTGAATTTAATGAAAATCAGTCAGTCCCAGAAATGTTTTTACAAAATGGAACTGGTTCCGATTAAGAACCAGTTCTTGACACTCAACTCACAAGTAAATAACAGCAAATCCTATGACTGAATGTATGGCAAAACTTCATTTCAAAATGATAAAAGTGTCTAATAAGTGGCTTAAAAAGAGTGATTAAGTAAAACTACCAACCTTATGCATGTACACATGTATATATTTACGACAGGAGCTCATTAAAGTGCTTTTAACTTTGTCAACATTCGTGAGCTTAGTATGAAGGCCACGTTTTTCTAATTTTGAATTTGTTGTAATGTAGTGAGTTGTAATTATTTTAACTTGCCAAATTATGTTTTTGAAAAGCATGCAAAACACCATCTGACAAAAATAGGCTACCTCTGGATTTTATTTGTGAATATTCATTTAACATTCTTTGTGCTTTTGTGGAGTTCATCAAAGCCTTATTTTATGGGATAATGGGTTTTGTAAGCAGTTACTTATTGGTTGTAGTTCCAGTGTGACAGAGCCAGACACATCTGTGACCAGAGCTTTCACATTCTGGCAACCAGCAGCTTACAGTAGTCCCACCCCTTTAATTCGCTATGTAAATAAGTACCATAGACTTCTATTATTTAAAAAAAAAAAAAAAAAAAAAAAACTAGACTAACCCTAATAGAAAACATTGAGCTTTTTTGTTACGTTTTTAAAAAGCAGTGTTTGCATTATGAATCGATTTTCCAAATGTACTCAAGGACGTCCTGAAATGTCCTCAAACTATATTTTAAGGTGGAAAACCTGGGCAAAAGGAGACTTACAATTTCTTACAATATCTACCATATTTTTGGCATCAGGTTCTCTGCTCTGTATGATTTGTAGTGTGTAGTTTTGGTGTGCCATTCCACTTTCCATTAAAGACTTTCAAGTGTTTTCCTGCAGGGTTTTGAGTAGTAATAACTTTGGCAGGCTAAAATGAAACTTGGTATTGCAACCACAAGTCCTCTGTCGAAGGTCTTCTTCAGAAAGAGACGCCACCCCTTGCTGCTACCAGTCTCAGTTCAGATGGAAATGATAAATGCAGTTTCAGCTCAACGGACAGAGAGAGACAGGGGAAAGGGGAATTGTAAGAGTTTCGGAGAAAAAAAGGGTGGTCGCAGTTTTTCTATGATGAACTTTTCTTTGCCTTTTTAGGAATAAGCGTTTAGACTGTAAACTCTCTTTAGACAAAATTTCACTCCTTAAAAAGTAGTGCTGTTCCCTATCTGATTGTGATTACACAGGACCCTGGTTAAACTGTCCTCTCTGTGCCAATTTACACACAGCCTGATAGTTCAGTGTCACTAGCGAAATAAACAGACACCTCTTGTTAACACTGTGGTCGTGTTGTTGGCTGCACTGCTGGCTGAGAGTTGTTTACGGTGATGGAGCTGTCTGAAATAGCTGCAGTAAATAATTTGTTTTTGCAAAGCAATGTCCTCCCCAACAACTTAACAACAGTACATTTTTCTTTTCTTCACAGGTTCATAAAAAACGGTGGTTCTGTGGTTGATGCAGTAACGTGGCAACAGTAGGTATTTTACCTTTTTACATTATAACCTTTCATTATTCCCCATTGTTTATGGAAACTTTGACATCATCTCTCTGAAGAATTAAGTAAACATTTTTGTGGTATGGAGTTAAGTAACTATTTCAAAACAGAATGTTAAAAGTCAACATGAGATAGCATTCGAAACCCATTTTACTTCTGTAATCTGAGTTGCGCTTTACAATAAAGTTTCATTCGTTAACATTAGTTAATACATTAGATATCATTAACTAACAATGAACAATACATTTTTACAGCATTTTTTAAATCTTTGTTAATGTTAGTTAATAAAAATCCAATTGTTCATTGTTAGTTCATGTTATAGTGCATTAACTAATGTCAACATATACAACTTTTCATTTTAAAAATGTATTATTATATGCTTTAATTACATTAACCAAGATTAATAAATAAATGTTGTAAAAGTATTGTTCATTGTTAGTTCATGTTTACTAATGTTGTTAACTGATGTTTACAACTGGAACCTAACTGTAAAGTGTTATCGTAATCTGTCATACTTCTGAGTGAAACAGGACATTCAAAGAGAAAAAATACAGGGCAGGGCTTGATTTGATCCATCAGGAATTGATTGGACCGTGAAAATTGGTCGTAATACATGAATGGTAATACCAGAAGGAAAGTCATTTCAGAGGCTGAGCAAGTTATTACATTTTCGTAAAGGATTATGAAGACAAACATTTTGTCTTTTGGAATGATGTGCACTAATGGATCATACACAATAAGACCAGCAACATACATTAATAATAGTTTCAATAAATAAGTGTTGATTTCATGTTGATTTTAATGCCAAAATCCTCTTGGTCATAGTTGATGGACAATTACATTTTGATAAACTGAATCAGTAAATTAAATAATCTAATTTGTTATGCAGAATAGTTTTTAATATTGATAGACTGATATATTGGCCAGGCCAATTAATTGTTTGATATTTGTCCATTTCAAGATTTTTGGCAATGGGCGATAAGTGTGAAGTGCTAGTTAACCCAGGTGTCATTTCCAAAATCGACAGCCTTGTCAATGGATTATACATATTTTCCGATATTTTTTGTAAATGTTCCAAAACATTTTGAGGGAATTTAGAGTATATATTGTGTAAAGTATTAAATTTGTATTTTACCATTCAACTATTTTGTGTACATCTCATTTGCTATAATAAATGGTATTCTATATCATATACAGCATTTGCTTTATACTGGCCATCAGCAACCTTGCTCTCTAGATATCATCATGGGCCATTGAAAAATCATATTGGTCAACCACCGATATGATTAGTTTTTACATCACATAAAGTCATCCCCCCTTAAACATAATCCAAGAACCATTGGAAATTAGACCTTTTGTCCGCCTTTCTGTTCTGTTGTTTATCAAACTTAATGTCTGCTTTCCCCCATGTCTGCCTTAATTTCTAACACCTGTAAGGTGGGATAATACGCTGGAAGGTAAATTTACACTCCCAGCAAACACATGCAGACCTCTAATTTGAGCCTTTTCCTCTAATCTAGTAGTTAAGCACCGTTACTGAAAAGCATTGTAAAAGATGTCAACAGCTGGTTTAATTATATAGTACTTTTTTCTTTGAATTAAAACAATCAACATTTTTTCCACACCATCAGCCAAAACATTTGTATTATACATCTATTCATCCTGTGAACTTCTGCCAGAAATGTATGAGTGCTTCATAATTATGAGAGTTGATGGCTACGTTTAAATTAAATATGACTAGCGCGCTCACTGGATACTGCACAGTAAACACTGAATAAATGTTTTTAAGTACATTATCCAACAATGAATATTTCTAGGAAATAAAATGACAGTTTGTTTCAATTTTGTATAATATATATATATATATATATATATATATATATATATATATATATATATATATATTATAGGGAAAAGTTTGACCATTTCATTGGTCAAAAAAGAGATGTTAAAAACATGGATGTAATTATCTCCGGTTCATTCTTTACAGTGGAAACAGAAGGTCAAGTCATACGCATTGCAGTGTGCAATTTGGAACACTGCACATTTTAACAACTGTAATAGGAATGCGTAAAATTTGCATACTGTCAATACTATATACTACATACAATATACTACAAGTATAGTAAGAATAGTGTTATGATGCTATTCAAACATAGCATCGGTTGTTTACTGCGTATTTTGGAAAATTCACATATTGTACAGAGTATACACACTGCGTAATGAAAACATAGCATGGTAGTATGCTATTCCGAACATCTGCAATGAGTTTCAATAAGTGAGATCAGTTACCAGCTACCTGTGAGGCAGAAGGTAAAGACTCTTTTAGGGGATTAGAGCAGTATAGTTACAATCTCTAAACCACCTCTTCTGTCAAAACCCTAAAACCTATTAATTTATTATGAGGTGAGGGCTAAGTTTCTGACTTTGAGAGGGTATTTTGCTGTTGTGTTTGTCCATTGGAGGGTGAAATGGGTTTGATTAGAAGTGTATTGAAGTGTTGCATGTAAAGTATGTTTCGAGCAAAAGGGACGTGGAACCTCTGGTTTAATTCTCGTCTGTCTTTTAGTGTGATAGTCCTGTTTTGTTTTATTTTGAAGTTCTTGTTTCATGTTCTCCTCATGTCTTTCTTACATAGGTCCTAGGTTGGGTGTTCTGTTTTATCACAAGTATTTAAATGGACTCCAGCTAAACTAAGTTTCAAGACACTATTAAACCAGAAACTCACTTAAAGAAACAAATAACCAAGGAGTTCTAGTATACCTGAGTGCTGACACATCCCACAATACTGCTTAAAATATCCTACAATCCTGCGTGTGATTTGGCAGTTTGTGAAAATAATTGTGAATGAAACATTTAAATTAATTAACAATTTTCTGTTCAACATATGATTTAATTTCTACAGAGAATTCAGCATTTTAGGCATTGGTTATGTACTGTTTTAAAGGAATGTTCCGGTTTCACTATAAGTTAAGTTTAATCTACAGCATTTGTGGTATAATGTTGATTACCACAAAAATAAAATTTGACTCGTTCCTCCTTTAAAAAAAGCAAAAATTCTGGGTTCCATTGAGGCACTTCCAATGGAAGCTAATGGGGCCAATTTTTGGAGGGTTTAAACACAGAAATGTGAAGCTTATAATTTTTAAAAGCACTTGCATTACAATTATTGCAGGTGCTTCATCAGTGGTTCTTTACATCGGAATGAATTTCGATATTACATGTAAACATTTTACAATAGCGTATGTCGCAATAACATGACAAAAATGCATAAAACAAATATTGCATAAATTTAACATGTTTAAACATTGACCTTGTATGTGAAATTCAAGCATATCATTTGAAAGACACAAGCAATTAACACATTTTCTCTCTAGTGAAATTAAATTTAAAGTATGTTTTTTAGCTAAATAAATCCATTTTGACCAGTTAAACATTTATTGTAAAACTCTTAATCCACCGGCTCTTAGTACTCAAGTTACTCAAAAGGCACATACTGCATTCAATACAACACAATGAAACTTAACTCGCAGTTCACATGCATAAAATGGTTATTCTCACCGAATATGTAGGCTAAGTTTAGGATCACATATTACACTCAACAGACATTTGAAACTCACTTTTATTAAAATTACACATTTATCTTCACCACTTATTGCATATTGCGGCATGGCGTGCTAATTGCTGCACATGCATGCTAACCATGTGCTTAGATACACTGAACACATAAAACTCTCTTAATAACACATTAACCAACATTAAAACGCTCATAACCCATCAATATTATGTTAAATCATCTCTATACTCATTAGGGAAATGTGTGTCTGCTGTGTGTTTTGTTGTTAATACCTGAAAAAGGAGAATGAGAGAAGGAACACATGGATGTGGTGCTTCATCAATGGTTCTTTAACTAAAGCAAGAACAAACTAAAAGACCAGTCCAAAAAGATCCCCTAAACCCTTACATAAATGTTTATTGTGGGTTTGGATAAAATTGTTACAATGTTGCATTTTCTTCATGGTCCTGTTGGCTTTCACAAGATTATATTTTCAAATGGACCAAACCTGTAAAATTGCCTTTGTGGTTATTTTTTATCAGTCATTAGTTGCTTTTGCAGTATTTGCTTTTGCAGTATTTCTGCATTGAAAAGTACCTGTTCTCACGTCATGGAGCTCTCTCTCTCTCTCTCTCTCTCTCCCTTTCATGCATACACACAAACACAGACACACTTGCACACACACATACACAGAATGAGTGAAACCACCTTTTTATCTGTTAAAAAGTTGCTGACACCATCCTACCTGTGTCTGTTCTGCCGCTATCTAAAAGAAAGAAGCGATCGTGAAAATCTACTTATATCTATAGCCAGCAAAAGCCATGTCCGCATTTTGATGAAGTACAGTGACGAGCTGACCTACAGATATGTTCTGTCCAGGTGGTCTCAGACCGATTGTTTTGGTGCAGATCCGAGAGCAATTGTCATGTTCATATATGCCTTTATTAATCGAACCAAGGGAGAAAAGGCACGAGGTTCCGAAACAAATGCTCCAAATGAGCTAGGTGTGAAAACGCCCCTAGGATGTGATTCATGGAGTAAATTTACCTTGCGAAGAGTTTGATTGGGTATTTATACCCATCGAGGCTTGCCATAGAACACATATGCCTATATGCAGATTTCAGTGAGTAAAGAAATTACGTTCAATAAAAACAGTTCAGAAGAATTACACTTCTAAGGAGCCGCAACTTCCCATTTTGACGCATTAGACGAGGAAATGGTGTACTGCCAGGTCATTTGTTTGATAAAGGAAGTTGTTATCAGGGTTAACAGAGGAGCTTCCTCCAGTTTATTTTCACTGATCAGTCTGACACAGCTCTCCCTAGTGGTGACTCTTGACTGTGCATTGCATGGAATACAGTCTTTTAGATGGAATTTGGCTGGAAGCATGGACAGCTGGCTGTATCTATGGCTGATGCTTGGCTCTTCAGGTGTCAGCTGGAGGTGAAGCTCCAAGCTTGTCTGGAGACAAGATTCTGCTGTGCACTCTGTGACCACAGCACCGAGCTCAAGTCCAACCCGAGCAATCACTGCCGACTGCTGGAGACAAACAAACCAGAGACTTGCAGGTCAGCAAGAGGTTTTCCTGTGTGATATCATGAGAAATCACAGATGCTGCATTCAGAGAGCTTCAGCAAAATATGCAGGGCGGTTTTTATACAGTGCTTGCAAGGCAGAACTATGTTGATATTCCTCAAACATTCTGGTTACGGATATTTTTTTTTTTTTTAAACCCCTAACCCCAAACATTAAACGTCTGCAATTAATTCTGCCCAAACTACTTAACATACAGACTCCATTCAAACTTTTGTATTGTAGATAATTTCAGTCTTAGGACTGTCATCTATTTTATGTCAAATTTATACTTTTAAGAAATTTAATATTACCCTGCTGAAAAAAAGGAGAGTGATTTAAAAGGTCTCCCAGCCTCGTCAGTTGGCTGGCTTTGTTTAGATGGGTTTTGGGAATGGGGAGACCAGTTAAGACCAGCTTTAACCAGCTAAAGCCGGTGCCACACTATCAGACTCCAAACAATTACGATTTTGGCAGAGGGTGTCACACAAGTGGACTATTTTGCTGAGATCACACTCTCTTCAGCCGAGGTATGACGAACCTGACGATACAAAATGGTGGAGGGGTGACAAACATACCAACCCACCGCAACTCTCTTTCTCTGATACCCTGTCATGTGGAACTCACCTAAATAACAATAGGTGTATCACGTGAGCATAAACAATTACAATAGAGTGATTTAGGACATTTTCAAACCTGTAAAATTGCCTTTGTGTTTAATTTATCAGTCATTATTTGCTTTTTGCGGTATTTGCTTTTGCAATATTTCTTCATTGAAAAGACTCTCTCCTTCTCACACATACACACAAACACACACACACTTGCACACACACATACACAGAACGAGTGAAACCACTTTTTTATCTGTTAAAAAGTTGCTGACACCATCCTACCTGTGTCTGTTCTGCTGCTATATAAAAGAAAGAAGCGATCGTAAAGATCTACCTACAGTATATCTATAGCCGGCAAAAGGCCATGTCCGCATTCTGATGATGAAGTACAGTGACGAGCTGACCTACAGATTTGTTCTCTGTCCAGGTGGTCTCAGACCGATTGTTTTGGTGCAGATCCGAGTGCAGTTGTCGTGTTCATATATGCTTTATGAATCAAACCAAGGGAGAAAAGGCACGAGGTTCCGAAACAAATGCTCCAAATGAGCCAGATGTGAAAACGCCCCTAGGATGTGATTCATGGAGTAACTTTACGTTGCGAAGAGTTTGATTGGGTATTTATCTCCATCGAGGCTTGCCATAGAACGCGTATGTCCATATGCAGCTTTCAGTGAGTAAAGTTATTACATTCAATAAAAACAGACTGTTGTGGCTCCCCTTTCTGATGTTATTTAAGTGTAGGAAAGAAAGGCAGGAAAAACGCTTGGTGACAGAATCACTATGGATTACAATCAGCGTTTGTGATGATATGCAGCTGAGTGCGATGAAAATGTTTAGATCAGCTTCAAGTCTTGTCAGTTTTTCAGTAAAAGAAGAAGCTCATTGGTCACTTGAGGAGAAAACAAGACATTGTTTTTTTTTTTTTTGAAGCCATGAACTCAGCAGGGAGTCCCGACGGTCAAGTGATAAACGACCTCCCGCTGGCAGACGCTATATGCACTTCATGTCCCTCTGCCTAGCCAGTGATTATGTTAATGAAGCTCACACCTGAAAATCACTGGACAAATTGGCTAGTGTGGCGCTGGCTTAATGCTGAATTCCGATTGGTCCTCTTTCAATCTCTTTGCATACTGAATTGTGATGGGTCTTTCCTGCATTTATTTAACCATTTATAAGTTAATTAGAGTATATTTTTGTGTGCAGATGAGAGAAAAAATGTACCATTTAACAATATTCTTTTATTTCACTGCAAGCACTGACATTTCCTTTTGGAAATGCAAGTCAAATTTTATTTTTCTTGTTGAGTCTTTTTTATTTTAGAGCTTGACTTGCTCAACACTCCATTGTGCAATGTGGCAAACCTTGCAGGAATTAATATTTAACAATCAAAAACAACCTCATTAATGAATAGCCTTTCTTTTATCTCTAAGCCCAATGACGGCTGGATGTGATTTCAATGACTTTAATTAGTTCCATGCTGAGCGGCTTTGTATTATTTCAGTAATGAGCAACTCAAAGTGTTTTATCAAGTGCATGCAATAGCTGCGGTCATTAAAAGTTATAAGGGCATAAACAAGTTTGCATTTCCCCCTCAATTAGGCAGCCCCCCTGCATGTACAGAGAGAGGGTGGGCCGAGCAGACTCATTAATCCAGAGGTCAACCCTAATTAAAGGAAACGGAAGTAAGAAAGCGTGTCAGAGAGGAGAATTTAAACAAAAACACCACCCACTCAGTCAAACTCAAGCCATATGTTCTCACACGCTCTGACGCATAATTATCATTTTACAACAAAGGAGGAATCTAGGAATAATATCCCTCACAACCTCTGTGAAAAGCTCATGTGGCATTTAAAAGTTAGATGGTAGAATTATGCCTCTTAAATTTCTGTTTACATTATGTAAAATAGCTTATGTTTAAACATTGTGTAGCAGTTAAAACAAGTAATTTTTCCATTTTTATTTTTTGTGTGAACTTTTCCGTTAAGTTGCAAGTTATGTCATATATGTACAATATGGCAAAATGATAATATATCATACAACTTGGCTCGTATGAAAAGGTATGACTTTTTGACCAATAAATCAACAAACAGAATATCAAATCGATGCAATACAGGCATCAGATTTTAGCTAGCCCCCTATCTAACACTTTATTTTAAGAAAGGAAAATATTTAATTTGTGAACAAATTACATATTTATTAATTCAACACAAATGACTGATGTACAATATGTCAATAACTTGTACGCTTCCCTCATCTAGTTCCAAACTCCAATGGTTTCCTTCTTCTGTGGTAAGAAAACAAATGTTACTGTACCTTCCTATTAAAAGCATGGTTCGGTTTAGGGTTTGGGAAAGGGTTTACATGTTATGGTTAGGTTTAGGTTTGAGTTAGGGGTTAAACTTAGGAAAAACCCTAAGAATACTCATTCAAAATCCAGATGTTTCTCTTTCTCCTCGGTTGAACAGGCAAGATGTAAGAAAAAAAAAAAAAAAGACCACTTGCGTTTGTCCCAGCCAAATTCCTTTTTCAATAGGAAATACATAAAACTTTTATTTCATGGGTTTTTTCATATCTCATTTGTTTCTCCTAGACAGCAATTAGATTAACCCTTAAATGTGGGTGTATTTATATGTATAGTACTACAATTTGTATGAAAATGACACTCATTTGTCTTTTAATATATAAATAAATAAATATCCTGTGATAGTAAACTTAAATACTGTAGATATGAAATAATCATAAAAATATGATTTATAGAAGTGGAAAAAATAACTGCAAAACTATTACATACCACGGCCGGGGTCACTAAAAACGCCTCGGTTACGAACGTAGCCTTGATTCCCTGAGAGGGAATGAGATGTTGCGTAATTATGCAAATGGGTCTACGTCAGTAAGTTGCGTGGTCTGAAGCATGTATATAATCACGCCAGTTCATTGGCTGATGGCGCTGAAGCGACACCCATAGGGACTGCATCACGGAATCCATATAGGCAGATGCTTGGCACCATTTCGCCATATTTTCTGCAAGAGGCACGAACCTATGCAGTAACTAGAGAGTATGGCTAGCTACGCAACGTCTCGTTCCCTCGCAGGGAATAAAGGTTACGTTCATAACAGAGACGTTCCCTTTTGATGAAACATCAACATTGTGAAATTACTAGGGGTGTGCAGTGGAGCCATTATCTGTATTTGTTTCTGTATCTGTTCATATGACAAAATTATCTGTATCTGTCTCTGTATTCAGATAGAACCAGGTGTGGGCAGGGCTTAAACTGGAAGTGCGTCAAAACTAAATGAAACGCCCATTTTTAAGTGTTACTCTTGCATTTATAGTTTCTGTTAATAAAAAATGCCTTGTATATTCCTTTTCATAATAATAGCCTAATAATAATAATAATAATAATTATTATTATTATTATTATTAGTAGTAGTAGTAGTAGAAGTAGTAGTAGTAGTAGTAGTTTTATTTTTATACAGTTATTATTTAAAAAAATAAATAGAATAAAATAAATGTATTAAATTGAATTAATAAAATATTTTATTTTATTCTTTTTTTTTTCTTACCAGATGAAGCTGAATTTGTAGGCTACATTAACTGTGGAATATGTTTTCTCCTGGTATTTCAGATATTAATATATTCATGAAACAGAATTTTCGTTTTTTTCTGTGCATGTATAACAACATTATTCTGGAGGCAAGGGGTATCAAGCATGCATTTTTGCAGTGAATAATAAATACAAATTCAAATATTAAAATAATTTAAAATAAAATCAATATAGCCTACAAACAGGTGAAAGTCCCATAAGTCTATCAGGGAATTATATGATAGGACACCATTATTTAGTTAAATAATAATAATAATAATAATAATAATAATAATAATTTTTAATTTATAAAGAGCTTTACCAGAGTTCAAGAACACTTAACATTTTAAAATTTAACACAGTTTAAAGAAGAAGAAGAAGAAGATTGAGCATGTTTCAGTTTCTTCGTTTTACATAAGGAGGAATATTCCTAATAGATGAATACTCTGTGGAGCACTTAAACCTTTTTGGAGCATTTAAACTTTTTTTTTTTGGAATAAAGTCTTAACCAGTTAAATACCTTAATTGTTGATGTGAATATAAATCACTTCAGGTCAGGAATTTAACATCATGCTCAGGTTTAAGCTATAAACAAATACATGAGAATCATGTGTGAAACATTAATGTTACACTTGACAATCTCCAGACATGCACAATTAACAGAGACTGCAAACTGAGTTATGACCGCACCCATCCGATCTGAAATCACACCATGTGCATTTTCATTCATAAGGTTTACACTTTAGAAATATTGGTTGCCCAGATTCATAAATTTTTTGTCATTTTGGATATGCTTATTTAAAATGTATGCTTTATCCTTGTGCTTTTTGGATAATCAGTCATACAAATATTTTTTATATTATTCAGATGAATCTGTTATTGATTTTGAAGTCATTATTTGTGCCTTTCCGAATAAGGTATTCGGCTTCGGGCACATCCCTAGTAATTACGCAAATGGGACGAGATACAATCACGCCATGCGAACAGTAGCTGCCAACTCTCTAAGCCCATGTGGCAAGCATGGAAATCTCAAGAAAGAACAGAAAGAACTTGGGAAGCAGGAGTCAAACTCTTGTCCAAATTATAAAACCTAACAAAATAATGCGGAGAGGACCTCCTGCCGCCATACAAATGTCTTCCAAAGGCACAAATCTAGCCAATGCCCAAGGGGATGCCATACTCCTCGTAGAATGGGCTCGAATACCCAAAGGCGAACACAAACCATGCTCCTCTTAGCGTTCGAATTTGCATCCACAATCCAATGAGACAGTCTCTGCTTGGAAACCGAAACACCCCTGTTGTGGCCACCAAAGCATACAAACACCTGGTCTGACTTACGCCATTGGCTAGTAAGGTCATCATAAACCTGCAGAACCCGTACTGGGCACAGCATATGCAACCTTTTCTGCACTTCCGACTCAAATGGCGAAGGACAAAAGGACTTCAAATAAACAATCTGTGAGCGAAAGTACGTAGAGATGACTTTAGGCAAATAGCCCAAACGAGGTCTCAGTATGACCTTAGATAACCCTGGTGCAAATTCCATACATAAGAGATTGATCGACAGGGCATACAAATCACCAGCCCTCTTAAACAAAGCCAATGCTAATAACAGGCTATTTTAAGAGTCCGAAATTTATTAGATTCTGATGCTAAAGGCTTGAACGGAGCACCTGAGAGTGACTCTAACACCACAGATAAACCTCATAAAGGGACGCGGACGAGACGAAAATGTATAAGCCTGTGCGCACCACGCATAAAATGAGAGACAAGAGGATGTCTTCAAATAGAAACTCCATTCACCAGGACATGTTCAGCCGCTATAGCAGCTACATACACTTTAAGCATTGCTGGGGTAACCCCGGCCCCCAAATGCTCTCACAAAAAAATCCAGCACTGAACCAACTGGGCAGTGGACTGGATCCTCACTCCACGTTGCTCACAAAGAGGCGAAAATACACCATTTACATGTATACACCCTTCTTGTTGATGGATTTCTAGCATTTAAGATGTTATCAACCACAGTGGGGGATCTTTGAGATAATTCAAAATGTGGATGCCATGATGCCTCAAGGGTGTCAGTGCTGCATCCATGCATTTTGTGAATGTATGAGGTGCTAACGCAAGTCCGTAAAGAAGGATGCAAAATTGGTACGCTTTGCCCCCAAAAGCAAACCTGGGAAAATGCCTGCCTTGGCGTAATATGAATATGGAAATAAGCATCTTTCAAATCTGTTGTCACAAACCAGTCCCCCGGCAGCACTTGTGACATTATACTGTAAGAAAAAAAAGCGCATTCTCTCTCGTTCGAATTACCAAATTAGGAGTACCATATAACTGCTGCCAAGCCGTAAAATGGGCAGACAAAGGAATTAATGCATGACTCTCTTTTGCAGCGCAACAAGTAACCACTAGATGGCGCTCTTGGCTTACCTTTGGTGACTGGCTTACAACCAGCGATACAGTGGAGGGAATAAACAATCATGCCATCATCATTGTGGCTGGTTGAATGGTGTTTAACAATGTTTGCCTTAATTGTATTTAGGCATAATGACTGTCATTCTGAAGTGTGCTTACAACAGGAATGTTTACAGAAAAAAAAATCTCTTTCCTGGTGTTTTGAACGGGAAAGGATGTATGTACATTGGGGGAGAGCACTTGTGCTAATTCTACATCAAATACTGTTATGCCTGTCCCGAAACCCTTGGCCATAGGGATGGAACAGGCAATTATAAAAAGATGTCACTCTGAATGTATTTACAGCAGAGGACGCCAGATAAACCATCTTCCCTAGTATAAAGCGGGGAAGAATGTGCAAACATGGAGGGAAAAAGCGTTTGACATTTATGAAAGTGTGATTTGTGAACACTTGAGCTTATTATACATCGAATTTCGTTATGCCTGTCCCGAGACCCTTGGCTATAGGGACAGAGGCTGAATCTGATCGGACAAGACTAAAAAGGGGTCACTCTGAATGTATTCACAGCAGATGACGCCAGATAAACCATCTTCCCTAGTATTAGAACAGGGAAGAATGTGCAAACATGGGAGGAATTGAGAGCAAGCAGGTTTGACGCAATGGCCCCAGAATTTATTATGGGGGAAACAGAGTGTGACATTTAAGAGTGTGTGATTCATGAATACTTGTGCTTATTATACATCAAATTTCGTTATGCCTGTCCCAAGACCCATGACATGGGGACAGAGGCCGAATTCAATCAGGCAAATATAAAAAATGGGTCAATCTGAATGTATTTACAGCAGGGAATGCAAGATAGCCCATCTTCCCTATCATTAGAAAGGGAAGAATGTGAGAACATGTGAAAAAAATTAACATTATTTTTTTTTAAACTCGCTCTCCAGCGTAAGTGTCGGGGAAAACAGAATGTCAACTGAGCCTTAACCTACCTTTAATAGGCAAATTTTGATACCAATTGGCCTCCATAGGATTTTGATACCAGTTGGCCTCCATATTAAGTATGACCCAATGGTTTCTTAAACAGAAACTATAATCCAATCCATACATAAATTATGATATGTTTGGTCCTCCATACACAAATCATGGCCTACTCGATCGTTCATACACGCTAAATCTCAAGTGTCCGATGCGTATCAAACGGTGGACACGCACGAGGAGAAGCAAGAGTGTGACCAATGGAGAACTCAAAACACAACTCCTTAACAACGGAAAGACTGCAGAATCAATTAGTACAGAACTAACACATCTAATCGTGCCTCCATTGAACAGGGACAGAGATAGCATTTGCATCTCTTCACCCAACATTTTTGCCCACACACTCGCCATCTCCTGATGTGACACTGACGAAGCACCCCATGCATTGGTTCACAGTATTGTAATGGAGAAAAATGCTCTTTTTTTGAGCCTCTTAAGTCCCCGGGCTTGAGCACCAATCACACGGGAGCGTACAACAGCGCTCCGAAAACAGGAAAGAAAGAAAGAGAGGCTGGGGCTGCGCCCTGTGTCTCATTACATTTCTGAGAACTCTCTAGGGTGACAAAATAGAAGAAATTAGGTATTTTTAAACAAGTGCCTACCTTTTCCATCGTTTCTACGTTGAAACACCTCCAAACCAGCGTTTCCTTGATGGAAAACTGCCTGTGTGATGAGGCCGCATGTCTGTCTCTCTCTTTCTCTCTCTCACTTTCTCTGGCATTCCTGGCTCTTCCCTTATCTCCCTCCTGCTGATTAGGCAACTCAGCACCGGGCATGTATCCTCACGGCCTGGCCATGCCCTCCTCCTCGTCACACTCTTCCACCGGCCGATTCAGACCGGGGTGCCATCCAGACTGGCTTATCCCCCACATCTCTGGAGGGGAGACGCTGCCCTTCCGGCTGTTCTGCCACCCGATGGTCCTCCCCGCCTCCTGAGAATCTAAGAGAGATGAGGGGAGGGAGGGGGAGAGATAAAGAGCAAGTGGGAGAGACAGAGAGAGAGAGGAGTGAGAGAGAAAAGAAATGCTCTTCTTCGGCTCCCACGGGCACACCTCCCACCCGGTCCTCAGCCATTCTTCTGCCCCCTGGCGGACGACAACCACTCCTCCATCCCCTGGCGGACAGCAACGACTCCTCCACTTCCTGGCGGATGGCAGTGGTTCCTCCAGCTCCTGGTGGACGGCAGCGACTCCATCCCCTGGTGGATAGCAATGGCTCATCCTCCTGGCAGACAACAGCTGCGAGTTCTCCCGGACAGCATGCTCTTCCTCCTCTTCCGGGTTTCAGCACTAGTTTAACAGTTTGGGAAAGGAGGATGTGGGAACCGGAGTAACAATCAACAAATCTTTAATCAAACAAACCATCAAACTGAAAACACAGCAGCATAAACACACACACAGAGTGGCCGCATGTGTCTCTCTCTCTCTCTGGCATCCCCGGCTCTTCCCTTATCTCCCTCTTGCTGATTAGGCAATTCAGCACCGGGCGTGTATCCTCACAGCCCGGCCATGCCCTCCTCCTCATCACAGTGACGTGTAATGGCGCTCTAACAAGAGCCAAAGCCTCAAGGCTCATATGGCTCCTTTCAGAGACCGCATGGTTTGACAGAGCCTCGATGAAGCACCATTGGACCTGTTTAACAATGCAGTTGAATCCGCACACAAATTGCTCATTTCCAATGACGTCCTCACGTGTTGTCACTCAAAAGGAAGAACATAGTCCTCGCTTCGGTGTGAGATGCTAGTAACCTCCCGTAACCTCCATATGGCCAGCAGCCATATCACCCTGTAGCTCTTGCCTGGTTGCCCACTATAGCTAAGCAGGGTTGAGCCTGGCCAGTACCTGGATGGGAGACCTCCAGGGGAAACTAAGGTTGCTGCTAGAAGAGGTATTAGGGAGGCCAGCAGGGTGTGCTCTCCCTGTCATCTGTGTGGGTTCTAATTCCCCAGTATAATGACAGGGACACTATACAGTAAAAAGGCACAATCTTTCAAATGAGACTTTAAACTGAGGTTATGACTCTCTGTGGTCATAAAAAATCCCAGGGCACTTCTCATAAAGAATAGGGGTGTAACCTTGGTGTCCTGGCCAAATTCCCCCTGTTTCCCCTATCATGGCCTCCTAATAATCCTCATCCATTAATTGGCTCTAAAACTCTACTCTCTCCTCTCCACCAATAGCTGGTGTGTGGTGAGTGTACTGGTGCACTATGGCTGTTGTTGCATCATCCAGGTGGATGCTGGACACTGGTGGTTGAGGAGATTTCCCCTATACTATGTAAAGTGCTTTGAGTGCCTAGAAAAGCACTATATAAATGTAAGGAATTATTGTTATTAATTATTATTAACCAACACAGGCTTAGACAAATTTGTGCACTGAAATAAGAAAATCTGGCAAAATGGCGCCAAGTATCTGCCTATATGGATTCTGCTACACGGTTCACTATGGGTGTCATTTCAGCGCCATCAGCCAGTAAATTGGCATGATTGTATACAGGCTTTAGACTATGTGACTCACTGATGTAGTCCCATTTGCGTAAATATGCAACGTCAATGTTTCATCGAAAGGGAACCCTATATACTTTTGATAGTTAAACAGTTAGAATTATTATTATTATTATTTATTTATTTGTTTTCAGTTTTGGCATTTTTTATTGTTAGACGATTCATGAGGGAAAGGTTGAGGAACACTACAGAAGTGGGGGCATAACTCCAAAAAAATGGATGAGGTAAAAGAGGTGATTAAAAACCCGAGGCATTTTAGTCTTAATTGGACAACAAGTGAAGACTTTTGTTTAAATCTTTGCTTCTCGGATTGTTAACTAGAGTAAAATAAAAATCTCACTTGTCTCTCCTCTAGAATTTTAGAAGACATCTCAGCAATGTCACATACTGTGCCCAGATTTGCCAATATACCAAAGTCTACAATCAGAAGTCAGAGATTTCAATATCAGTTTAAACATAAATGACCTGAGCTATATGCTATCCACTTTAATTTTAAAATGTGCTCCAAAATCTTACTGTGTGTCAAGAATTTAGCTCTTTTGCTTCTATTTTTATTTAAGGAATTTTAGAAGAAACAAAATTGCTACTGAAATGAAACACCACAGAAAATTCCTCTTTCTCCCTCTTCTCCTGTTCTCCAAACATATCCTTTGTTTATGGAATGCTAAATTCAGAAGTTATTGAGACCACTAATGTCCCTCACAAATTGATGCTAAAACACCACAAATGGAGACCCATTAGCTCAATATAATGGTAGGGAGTTTGAGAGTTGTTGACTGCTGATCAAGATCCAAGGATAATGAAGATTTGTTGCCTCCACACTTGAGCAGCTTTAATCCCAGAGAGACTATAAATTTTGAGGGTCAGTGTCCACAGAGAACCACCATTTCTTCAGATATGTCAAGATCTGCAGACATATTGCTTGAAAGCACTGCAGTTCACTGGGGCCCTCCACTTCCCTCTTCCCACACCCTCCTCCAGATGGCCAGCCCTCAGCTACTTCATCTCTAGCTCCTCTCTTTCTCACTCACTGCGCCGACTCTTTGACCGAAAAGAGCTCTGCATCTTGTCAACGCTGTCTTCTTTGACATCTCAATATAATTCACAGACTAAATCTGGTAGTTATTTTGTGTATAAACCTAAAGTCTGACCTTTTATACCTTTAATTTATATTTTTGAATTTTGTTCACTGAAGTGGGTAGTGAAAATATGGATAGTGTTATTTCATATTGTACTGGTAACATCAAGATTGATGGCTTTTGGCTTTTTGGTGTTTGTTTTTGTTTGATGTTTTTCCAGTCTTAGGCCTTGTTTCAAGGGAAACTATTTTGTCACTGACATTGAAATAATGTTTGGATGGAATTTTAAGAATCAGTTGTTGAATTGCGGTGTTGAATCAGTATAGCTCAAATACGAAGTCTCAGCTTCTCAATACATTTACAACAACTGATTTGGTAGATGCTTTAATCCAACACAACATGAAGTGCTTTCAATGTGTACATTTAAACAACACTTGTGTTTCCTGGGAGTCAAAAAGACCTTGGCATTGCTGGCGTCACAACAACTGATGGGTTGTTACCCAATAGGTTCCTAGTCTGCTCTGTTAGGGTCAGCCTGGTCCCATAAAATTATGTTACTATGACTACATTTTTGCAAAATGAGTTGTATGTGCCTTGTTCTACATATCACAGCAGTTTTCTGGTGAAATAAACACTAGAAACGAAACAGCAACATGACTTTTCACTTGCACACAAATCACAAGTAAAAATGGCAGATTAATAGTTCATAAACAGCTATTTTTCATTCTTATTTTTCTTGACTTTCTTTCTTCTGCAGAACACAAAGGAAGATTTTTAGAGGAATATCTCAGCTCTGTATGTCCATACAGTGCAAGTAAATGGTGGCCAGAATTTCAAATCTCTAAAAATCACACAAAAGTCAGCATAAAAGTAATCCATACAAGTGGTTAGTGGTTAAATCCATGTCTTCTTAAGCGATATGATAGGTGTGGGTGACAAACAGATCAATATTGAAGTCTATTTTTACTATAATCTCCACCTTTGACCAGCCCCGACCAATAGGGGGTGATATGCATGAAGAATGTGAATCACCAAAAAACAAAAGAAGAATTTTGAAGTGAAAGTGAAAGTGGCGATTTATAGTAAAATAGGACTTTAGTATTGATCAGTTTCTCACTCAAACCTACCATATCACTTCAGAAGATATATATTTAACTACTGTAGTGTTATGGATTACTTTTATGCTGACTGTGATTTTTGGAGATTAAAAATTCTGGCCACCATTCACTTGCATTGTATGGACCTACAGAGCTGAGATATTCTTCTAAAAATCTTAATTTGTTTTCTGCAGAAGAAAGAAAGTCATACACATCTGGGATGGCATGAAGGTGAGCTAATGATGAGAGAATTTTTATTTTTGGGTGAACTCTTATTAACTGGTGCATGCAGACCCGAAAGTATGCACCCTGGATCCTGCCATTATTGCGTCATTGATCATTTCTTAGTGAACTATCATTTACAGTAAATGTATCATACATTTACAGGCTTATTCCAACATGACTAACTTGCGCGGTAGATCAACTAAAGTGTTGGGCTCTGAACGCAGAAGACTGGGGTACGAGTTCAGCATAGCACGTGAGTCAACACGTGAACCTTAATCGTGTAACCACTAACCACTTAATCATGCATAGTCAGCATAGCAAAATAAATGGATTTATCAACTTTTACAAGAGAGGAGAAAATGTTCTTGTTAAATCTTTGTTCTTGACATCAAAGTCTGTGCATCCTGTCAAACTCCTTTTTTTGTTGTTGCACAAATTCACTATATAGCTAATCCAAATACAATATTTGGCTCAGTTTTTGTTTGATGCTTTAGATTGGATAGTCACACTTCTGCTGTTGTTCATTCATTTACTAAACTATAAATATAATTTTGTAATGTTAATACAGTACAGTAAAACAGTCTACAAAAAGTCCAGCAAAAATACATTATTTATCATTTTTTAAATTGCATGTTGAAAAAGTGCAGAGTGCAAGTCAATTAAAAACCAGACCAACAGGAGAAGACGTTTCAGCACACCGCTAACTCCGAGTATTCCAATTCAGTGTGTGGACAGCAATGTTTTATTTATTTTAAGACATTTTTGTTCCTGAAGCTAAACGAAAGACTTACAAAGCTGTTCTCTTATCTGTGTAGTTACTACATTGACAGGCGTGTAACCAAAGTGGAAGACTTTATGAAGACAAGACTTCTGGACACCCTGTCTGAGCAGATTACCAAGGTGTTAAAGGTAAGATTTTCACAAGAACTTCTGAACCAAGAGCTTTTTTAATCTTACCAAGCGCTGTGTTGCATGTTCATGGCTTTTTCTTTTTATTCTGCTCTCGCAATGGGAAAATACTGTACGGAGCCCCTTAGAGGACAGGGAGGGAATTTATTTTCTACTTATCTACTTTTATTTTCTACTTACTGTATATAACTACTTAATTTATAAGTAATTTCGCTTTCCCTCACAATTATTTTGAGTTCCTTCACAGTAGCTCTATCCATCCCTTACACAAATTAACCATGATTTTACTACAGTAACCATAGTTGAACTATAGTATGTGTAGTAAAACAACATTTGCAATAGTTTTGCTACATATAGATCAACTACGGTATTTGTTGTAAAATCATAACCACAAAATTTACTATATTTTTACAACAGTAATCATATTTTAATCATGATATCCAGGGCAGGTGTAACTGATGAAACAAGGCAATCAAGGGGGCAGGGTTATCACTTAAAGGAATAGTTCACCCAAAAATGAAAATTCTCTCATGATTTACTCACCCTTATGCCATCCCAGATGTGTATGACTTTCTTTCATCTGCTGAACTCAAATGAAGATTTTTAGAAGAATTTCTCAGCTGTTTTGGGCTATACAATGCAAGTGAATGGGTGCCAAAATTTTGAAGCTCCAAAAATTGCATAAATTTGCATAAAAGTAATCCAGTGGTTTAATCCATGTCTTCAGAAGCAATATGATAGGTGTGGGTGAGAAACAGATCACTTTTTCATTCTTCTTCTTGTGTTTTTGGTGATTCACATTCTTCATGCATATCGCCCCCTACTGGGCAGGGAGAAGAATTTCAAGCAAAAAATGACTTAAATATAGATCTTATAAATTCCATTAAATATGTGTTCAGAAGAATTGTTTGTTAAAATTGAGTGTTTGTTATGGATAATTTTTGAAGGATACATATGGATTGCATGTGTGGAGTTTGACCACGTTTTGGTGCACATGCAAGGACTGGGTATGTACATTTTGAATTAATGATTTCTTATTTAATGATTTATAGCCCAGTGTTTTCCGGTTTAGTGAATAAGTGTAATAGGTGTTATATGTGAAAACGTGTTGTGAGAATTCTATTGTTTTAAGGTGTTATACATGTCCTTAAAGCCTGGTTAAAAATGCATAACATGCTTTGAGTGATTTAAGCATGTGTTAAATGTGTAAAATGCTGTGAATGATATAAGCATGTATTAAGGTGATGTATGCTGAAGCATATGGGTAGGCTAATGCCCTGTGTGTATTTTCATTTGGATATTAGCCTCTGCCGCATTTCATTACTGTATTTCATTTTTTGTATTGTCTTTATTCTTTTTTTTTTTTCCTTTTTTTTTTTTTACACGGCCCCATCAACAGCCGTCAGAATAAAACCCCTAAAGATATTTTTATATTCTGTGTTGTTTCTTCACAACCCACTGGCTACAATAAAAAAAAAAAGTAGTAAATGAAAGGATTCACACCATTCTTTGGCAAGTAATGTGATGGGATCAAATGAACATCTTTCTCTTTTTTTGTTTGGACATGCAGGTGTCTGCAGTTGGTTTGGCGGCATACTTTACGTACCCTCCCACTGGTTGTGACAGTTTACAGATTTATTCTGAAAGCTGATTCATGCGTCAGCATTGGTTTCTCTGGCAGTCATTTGCAAAATCAGGTGCTGAGGTTCAGAATGTGTCAGAATTAGAACCAGTGTCAACATGTGAGAGGAGAGCTCTTTTCTGGCTTATAATGAAATACGCCTAATATACTCAACACCTATTCTATTACAGCCAGACTCTGACCCTGCAGCTGGGCATGAATCAGTTGTGTATTGTGCTGCTAAATTAGGATCTTGACTAAGCTCCAATACAGTCCATACCTATAGTTTTCTTCAGTCTGATGCATATTGCACAAAAAATGGCTGATTTAGTCAACTTGAATGAGTTAGGAGTTTTAGCATGGGTTGTATGTGTATTCTGGGAAACAAAGTTGTGTTTACAAGGTTCCTGACTGCTACTATGAACATGGTGTCGAATTTTTGAAAGATAACCAAAATTTGATTTGAGACATTTGTAGGTAAACAAGGTATATTTTCAACTACACATTTCAAGTTGTTCTCAAAATTATAACTGATTGCAGATTTACTTTTTATCATTTATCCTAAGAACTTTCTTTATTTGTTTCTTAAAAGAATAGTTCACCCAAAAATGAAAATTCTCTCATCATTTACTCACCCTTATGCCATCCCAGATGTGTATGACTTTCTTTCATCCGCTGAACTCAAATGAAGATTTTTAGAAGAATTTCTCAGCTCTTTTGGTCCATACAATGAAAGTGAATGGGTGCCAAAAGTTTGAAGCTCCAAAACTCCCATAAGTCAGCATAAAAGTAATCCATAAGACTCCAGTAGTTAAATCAATGTCTTCAGAAGTGATATGATAGGTGTGGTTGAGAAACAGATTAATATTTAAGTCCCTTTTTTCTATAAACTCTCCTCCATGCTCTGTTAATCTTCACTTCAACATTCACTTTCACATCCTTCTTCTTGTGTTTTTGGTGATTCATATTCTTCATGCATATTGCCCCATACTGGGCAGGGAGAAGAATTTCTAGCAAAAAAGAACTTAAATATTGATCTCAACAACACCTATCATATCACTTCTGAAAATATGGATTAAACCACTGAATGTGCTTTTTGGAGCGTCAACATTTTGGCACCCATTCACGTGCATTGTATGGACCTACAGAGCTGAATTATTCTTCTAAAAATAAAAATGTGTGTTCTGTAGAAGAAAGTCATGCACATCTGGGATGTCATCTGGCATTTTTATTTTTGGTTGAACTATCCCTTTAAGAATGTTTTTGTGAATCCAGCCCCAGACTTTATGCCAATAGTCAAAAGTCTGTTTACTTAAGACTAATAACTGAACAACTGTCCATCACTCAGTTACTGATGTTTTTAAATCATTGTTTTTCTCCATTCTCAGATTGTTCAAACTCACGCTCCTGAGAAGCGTGTGTGGCTAGGTGGAGTTGGTCCTTCTTGGGCAGGGGGCACCAATAATTTGTCAGACACGTTTGCTGCTGGTTTTCTGTAAGTAGAGCATCTTAATGTGGTCAAGTCTAAACAGTGCTATTGTGGTAATGTTCAACAGTGATTGATCTCTGGATTTGCTATAGGTGGCTCAACACTCTTGGTATTGCTGCAGCTCATGGGATTGATGTTGTACTCCGACATTCTTTTTTTGATTATGGATACAGTCACCTTGTCGACCAGCATTTCAACCCTTTACCTGTAAGTTTAAACATGTAAACACGTAAACAGTCACCAAATCAAAATCAGTCAAAGCTATTTCACAGTCAGACATAACTAGCAGACATATTCAAATTATACAACACATGCACTAAAGGTTATGCAAAATAACACCATTCGCTTGTTACCTTGTTGTGAAAACTACCTAGTTCTTAACCCTGAAATGCCCAGGGTTGGGGAGTAACAGAATACATGTAACAGGATTATGTATTTAAAATACAAAATATTAGTAACTGTATTCCACTACAGTTACAGTTTAAATCACTGGTAATTAGAATAGAGTTACATTCAAAAAGTAGTTTGATTACTGAAGAGATTACTTTGCATTTTATTGTCATTTGTTTCATTTAATATTTAGTCCTTTCAGATGGAAAACATTTATACATATAAATGATGCGATCCAAAGTGCATTTGAACAGTGGTGAAACACTTTCTTATGATGTGTTACGTTCATACGAACAGACAGAGAAGTAAGTTTGAAGTAAGTTTAGAGCAGAAGAAATAGAAATAAAACTTGTGTAAATTGTCAGCTTTATGCTAAGCTAAAATATTATTTCTAGCCATTTTACATGCACGTTACCAGGCATGATAATTTTTTTTTATCAAAAAAATTCATGTTGGAATTCGTATTCTTGATAATTTTTTATTGTTTTCCTGTAAACATATCTAAAAATCCTTAAAACAAGATCAATTTGATTCATCTTGTTTTAGAAACAACACTGCATAAGATATTTAGGTTTTTCAGAGAATGTATTTTACTGGCAGAGTTTTTATTGTCAAAACAAATGAAAAACTCTACCAGTGCTGAAGAAGTAATCCAAAGTATTTAGAATACGTTACTGACCTTGAGTAATCTAACGGAATACATTACAAATGACATTTTACAGCATGTATTCTGTAATCTGTAGTGGAATACATTTCAAAAGTAACCCTCCCAACCCTGGAAATGCCTCAGTAAAAAAATACTTTGCCGTTCAATTTATTTTACTTTATTTTTCTTGTGAAGTGGACTTTAATCTGACATTCCAGGAATTCCTCAATTAAAGTGTTTTTGAACATGCTTTGATTCTTTTCACATTTCTATTTTACTCTAGCTATTTCTTGTAGTTGAATAGTTTGTAATAAAACCCTACATTCCTTATGTATTATATTATATTAAATTATAGTATCTGTCCATCTGTCTGTCTTTCTGTCTGTCTGTCTGTCCATCTATATCAATCTATCTGTCTGTCGGTTTGTCGGCCGTCAGTCGGTCGGTCCGTTGGTAATAGCAATATGTACATTTTGCTGAGGCTTTTATCTAAAACGATTTACAGTATATTACTGACATTGACAGTTCACCTTGAGAAACTTGGGGTTAGTTACGCACAACACAATGCAAATTATCATTAAAAGGATCACATCATAAGAAAGCAAATAACTCAAAACTTTGGTCAAAAAAATTAGTAAATCTCTTTAGCATGCAGCCCATGCACCTTACAGCTTTTCCCATGGGACCTATTAGCCAAGATGAAAGGTGTTTAGTGGTGTTGAATAATGGGCATTTGAGGCAAACTGCACTGAAATTCTAGCCCAGGACAGTGTCACCTGTCTTCCACCCCCTCTACATGTGTGCTGACATCACTCTAACCTGAGACAAGGGCACTCTACAGGTAGCCACACCCTCTCGACCACTGACAACTTTATCCTGAATTATGTAGACCTCAGTAGAGACCTTTCACAGTGTCCACAGGTCAGACACCTAGAGACATGACAGACAGAAGACTTTTAAATTTCAGTTTGATTTGAGAACCCGCAGACAAGGCCACGACTATGACTTTGAAACACTCAAGGTATTTCACCTCTGTGACAACAAATTGAGAGCTTGAAAATCTAACAAATCTGATGCTGTCCAAAAGTCTGAGACCACTAGTAAAAAAAAATGCAACATAACAATTTGATTCGAAAGTTGAGGTGAAAATGTTACATTAATTTCAGTATTTAGTATGTTGTCTGGAATGATTTGAGAATGTTCCAAAGAGCATCTTGTGCTCTTCAATGAAAGCAAGAAAATCTGATGTTTCATACCAAGGGGTTAACATGGTTAATGTCGAAAATTTGATTATTTGATTAGTAACCTAGAAATAGTACAGAATCTTAAGTATTTCTTCTTTATTTTAAATCATAATATACATTTTTGTATGTCCTAAAACTTTTTATTTTCTTGTTTATCTTTGCAGATTTTCTATGGGGACATTTGAACCACACTGTTAACAGATTAATTTTTACCAGGATAGTTCCTTTTTGTTTTTTATGTCGATAAAATAACTTTTTACTCCACAAATTCTGAGTAGCTTTAATCTGCTTTCAACCTTGACAGAAAGCCAGTCAGGTTTATTAGCATACAGCCTTACCGTCAGATCCATGCATGCAAACCTTACTCTAGATGCTGACAGATACATTATATGCTCCTGGCCTCTTTTCCTTTATAGCTCACCAGCAGTGGAGAGCCAGACTGACCTGCCTAGGATAACATACGCACAGCACAGAACGTTCAATATCTCTGTAGATATTGTACGGTCAGTAGAAGACATCAGCCAAGATATAAAAACGATTTATTGAAGGCTAAGAGATGTGAGAATATCTTATTTTGTGTAAAGCTGTTAAACAGGCCTGTTCCAATGGGAATACAATGCAAAACATTAAGCAATTGCAAGCCATTAAAACAAAGAAAGATATAATGATTATAAAACACTGCCAAAATCTCACCATGAAGTCTTCCTACCAGCACAAGCCAGAATGACCATCTTTCCATAAAATGCACTTTGGGCTGCAGTTTCGTCAAATGCTCCTCACAAATTTTGAAACGGTCATCTTTTTTTCCTACTTTTCGTTTAGTATCTCTCGTAATTCCAAGGACCAATCGCCCCCTGCTGAGATCACAATGCTTTAAACATAGCTGGATGTCTGTGGGAAATGCCAGACATCCCACTGTGAGAATTCGCAACAGCCGCAACCTGTCAGCTTGCGTGGAAAATTTATGGTCCAACCTTTTCTCTTTAATCCCTTACTGAATCATGTCCCAGTTTCTATCCCTTGACACCTAAGCACAAAATCTCTTTTTTTTTTCTCATTTCTTCTTTCCATCTGTCTCTGTTTCTTGTGTTATCTGTCTTGTGTTTTCACACCAGTCTCTTTTAGCAAATAATAATTAGATCTGTTGAATAATATTCTCCTTTCAGAACTCAAAGGTGAAGTCTGTAGTTATTTTTGTGTATTTTTTTTTTTTTAAGCATGTTTCTTCATTGACATCCATTCAAATAGATCCATATATTCAAATATTAAGAATAATATTAATAAAATAATTTAAGAAATAATAGTTTTTAGCAACATAAACATTGAAAAACATATTATATTATATTATATTATATTATATTATATTATATTATATTATATTATATTATATTAGATGTCTCACAGATTTATTTGGAAGGCTCTTAAAAAAAAAAAAATCAATGATGCAATAATGGCAGGATCCAGGGCGCATACTTTCAGGTCTGCATGCGCCAGTTAAAGGGAGAGTTCACCCAAAAATGAAAATTCTCTCATTATTTATTCACCCTCATGCCATCTCAGATGTGTATGACTTTCTTTCTTCTGCAGAACACAAATGAAGATTTTTAGAAGAATATTTTAGCTCTGTAGGTCCATTCAATGCAAGTGAATGGTGGCCAAAACTCTGAAGGTACAAATATCACATAAAGGCAGCATAAAGTAATCCACATGACTCCAGTAGTTTAATCAATGCCTTCTGAAGCAATCCAAGTTTTAGGCGAGAACAGACCAAAATGTAATTCCTTTTGCACTATAAATCATGACAGCAGTCTCCTTGGCGATCGTGATTTCAAGCTATAGCGCCATCTAGCGCTCTGCGCATCCATCAAGCACTAGGAAATGTAATTGATGTTGAAATCATGATCATGCTTAAAGACTGCAATGGCAAGACATACAGTGAAAAAGAATTACATTTTTGGGGGTTTGTTCTCACCCAAAACTGATTGGATCGCTTCAGACGACATTGATTAAACCACTGGAGTTGTACGGATTACTTTAATGATGCCTTTATGTGATATTTGAACCTTCAGAGTTCTGGCCACCATTTACTTGCATTGAATGGAACCCCAGTGCTGAGATATTCTTCTAAAAATCTTTGTTTGTGTTCTGCAGAAGACAAAAAGTCACACACATCTGAGATGGCATGAGGGTGAGAAAATGATGGGAGAATTTTCATTTTTCAGTGAACTATTCCTTTAAGGACTGCAATTGAGATAAATGGGAAGTCTAACGGAAAGCTCTCTTAAGGTATTTTAGACCTTCCTGTTCCAGAAGGGGGTGACTGGTAGTGTTGGGTTAGAGTTCACATTAGTCAAGTCCAAGTCAAGCCTGATTCTTTAAACAGTCGAGTCCAAGTCCAAATTGGGCCGAGTCGGACTCAAGACCGAGTCCATAACAGTCCGAGTCCAAGCCCAAATTAATCTGTTCATGAATCTGACTTAAAATTGCAACTGTAAACTCAACATCAATTTTATTTTAACCTTCACAACTAAGAAAAACAATTTGTCAATATAAATGCAACAAAAACACCTCTGTTGCATTTCATATATACATTTTATGATTAGTATGCTGCTGAACAAACTTCGAATTGGTTTCAGAATGAAAGCATATGCTTTAGGTGTATGAAGACAAAACTGTCCTTCAACACAGTTCTTATTGCGTTCTGTTGGCATTTCAATTATTTGTTGCTTTTTCTCCTCCACTCAAACATAGACTAAATAAATTGAAAGCTGCGTTAGTCATTACAACCAGAGTTGTGATTATTTTGAATTTTAATTTATTTTTTTGTTTTATTTTATTTATTTTTTTTATTCATTTTCAATTTGTCCATTCAATTTAGTTTAGTTTTCTCTAAAAATATGGGTGAAATACATGTAATGTAATTAATTAAATATATTTAAAGGTGCAGTATGTAAGATTCAGAAACCATTGTTATTTATGACACCTGTGGCCGTTAAGTGAACTGCAGCCAGTTACCTTTTGCTCGTGCTCGCGCGCACATGATCCACCGAAATCATGCTGACAGATGAGGTAGCATAATTAAAATTACACAGTTATGATCGTTTTACTACAAAATTTGAGACTGTATATTATATTTGACTCTCCAGTGCTGGAACAGGGCTAAAACAAAGTGTGGATATAGGTCTGACTATGCCAGACTGTAGATTGAAGTAATCACTTTTTCTTTGCATGATACATTGACTGCATTTATACGATAGCCTATGTTGGCGTTAGCTAGCTAGCCAGCTTTATCAATAGCTGTTAGCTAAATTTGGTGGATGATGACAGTAACTGTTTATAAAATAGACTGTACATTATAAATATGTTGACACAATTCAGTATTGATGTGATTCCATCACAACTGTCATTTTGATATATCTGCGCTATTGTTTTATAATTATAGAATGTATATATTTTCTGTATAACCAAGTTACGTTACACTAATGAATGGAGCTTTTTGCATTATCTTGAACACTGTCTAGCATTCATTTCATGTATTATTGTAGTTTACCTTGCTGAATAATTACAGATTAACATTGACATTAACCTGACTTTTAGTATAAAGTCACTTTCGTAATTTGAAAGTTACGAAGCAAGGTAGCATGCAATTTGTCAGCGTTAGCAGGCAAGATCAAGTTAGCTAAAATTACACAGATCAATCCTTATGGCACTATATTTCACATGCTTTGCAGTTATGTAAGCTTACCTGTCCAAATAAGAAGAACACCAATTCAGGGTCAGTTTTGATCCCCAAAACCGAACGAAGGTCCCTCCAGGAATCAAATGCCCTGCCGATGTTCACTCTAGTTTTCCATGACCACACTTGACCACGATCACGTTCCCGCTTAGCCAGACAGGATTCAGTAGATAAATGTTTTGTTTTTGTTTTTTTGTCTTACTCAGAGTTTGTGTGGAGTCGGTGTTGTGCTGGGAGTCAGACGTTTGCTGGATTTCATCTCTAAGATAACGTTACCTAGTGTTGCAGATTGTCTGTTGATGCTGTTGAATAGCGGAAGAGAAGCTACTGTCTGAGGCAAGGCTCTCGGGAGCGCGCATAAACGTCACATCCTTTGGATTTTCCCGGCAAAAACGACCCACTCCCTTCATGAAAATCAGTCTACAGGCTTTAATAGGCAACCTAGGAAGTCCGGGAAGGGCTCATTTTTTAAGCTGCGTTACAAGCCATTCACACATTGGCAAGAATAAAAAAAAGGTGAATATTACATGAAAAATGTTACATATTGCACCTTTAATGTGTTTAATAATTTAATAATGCCCATTAAAATAAACAGAAAATAAAAACAGAAAAGTTCAGATACCATTAGAAATGTATTTTTATTCTACTACACTTCACACTTTTCAGTCCTCCTGCTGTGTCCAGGTGTTGCCTACTTCCCTTAAGTTAAGATAAAACATTTAATGACAAACTCTCCTTGAGCTGACGTGTTGTTCTTTTCACATTATATTTAGTATGGATAATAGGTGAATAGAGACTTCTCCCCTCACTTCTGTTCTTCATTGTATTTTCTGACTTTTTTGCCATTTTTTTGCCAAACGCAAGTGCCAGCTTTACAGGTAAAACGCAGAGGTTGCACTACAAATATGTAATGGACTGAGTTGTACAATTTCCATGGTCTATTTCATCCATCAAATTAGTTTGAATATCCCTAATACGTAGCATATTTGAATTTGTCTCAACATTTTCAGTTAGAAATAGCTGTGCGTAGAAGCGTGTGTCTGATAAAACATCTGTTCTATTTAATAATTTGCAGAGTTGGGGAACGTACTTTTAAAAGTGTACTTATGTTATTGATATTTCTGGATGAGAGTGGCAGAGCATGTGTGGTGATCTCTTTCGTGCACACATATACAGCATGCACGTGGGTCTAGAGAGAGAAACTACTTTGAAAGCGTGTGTGCTGCCACTCTCAGCCAGAATAATCACACGTAAGGACATAAATGTGTGAAAACTGATGTGCAGTATCAAATACACAGAATGTATGATAGTACTAACTGTAGAGAGCACATCATTATGAAGACAAAACCAAATCCCGGACATTTAGAGGCAATTTTGAAATCCCGGCCGGATGCTTTTTTCAGGTCTGAAAAAGAGGACATGTCCGGGAAAAAGAGGATGTATGGTCATCCTATGTTATGTTATTTGTTTGCTTGTTTGTTTGTCATTGCATATTAAATGCCATGGACTCGGCTGGACTAAAGGCTCAAGTCCGAGTCAAGTCCGTGTAAAAATGCATCTGAGTCCGTGAAAAGTCTAAGTCCATTAAAATTGGATTCGTGACTTGGACACGAGTCCAAGTACGAACTCGAGTACTCCAGCTCTAGTGATTGGAGTGTTTGGAAAATTTGTTTAGAGAGATTCCATTGGAAAATCTGTTTAGAAAGATTCCATTGTTTTTTGTTTTGTTTTTAATTATGGTTTGTGGTGCAGAAATTGCACACTTCACCTTTAAACGTTACTGGAATTGGTGGCTTCTCATTGCTCCCAGTATATTGTGTGGTTTAATAGCATACTCTCACATTATGTTAATGTCTGTGTCTGTCTGGCATTTCAGGACGGTTGAGTTTGCTTATATCCTGTTGGTATTACAGACCAGTTATTGCTCATATCCTTTGATTACTCAAGTCTTTAGTGGTTTGACTTATTCAGTTTATTCATTATTAAGTGGCTTCTTAAGTATTCAGTCATTGCAGTCACTGCAGATTTCAGTTTTACTGGGCAGGCTGTGAAACACTTTCTACTGGTATCTGGTGTGGGTTCTTCTGTGAGAAAGGAAGTAGCCTGCAGCTTGGCGATGCACTCTTGAGGTTTATCACCATGTTGACTGTACCCTCCCAGTCAGCATAATTGCACAAGAAATCGTGTGAATCGTGTGAAATCGACAGAATTATTATTATTTTTTTTTGCTCCACTGACGGTTAGGTTTAGGGTTGGGGTTTGGGTTAGGTGGTAGAGTTAATAAAATATGCAACTATTCATTTGCATATAAAATGACTTTTCAGCTAATGTTACCAAGGCCACACAGGCTAGTGGATAATGTTTAACCAATAGCCAAAAAGCGATTTAGGCAGCGTTTTAGCAAACTCTCATTAGGTTTGGCTCCACTCTCATCCACTTTTTGTAATCCAATCAATCCATGATGAATAAAATCCCTGCCCTGAACTACATTTTTATCTTATTCAATATCCTGTTTCAAGTGGTTTGTGAATAGGGTTTCACATTGACTTTAACAATGCTTCAGATTTATGTTTTAAGGTTTTTTTTTTTTGTTGTTTTTTTTGTTTTTTTGTAAAATTGCAGTCGAAAGAAACCCGCCCATCCCAGAGTCTCTTTTTCCCACTGCCTATAGCAGATGCTGCGCAATGTACACTGCCGGAGCAAATTAAGTTAAAGTTTCCCTGGCAAAGAAGCCTTTAAATGCTGCCATATGCAGGATTGCATGGGAACTTCCTGATGCACACATGCTGTTTTGAACCAGTTCAATTAGGTGTTGAATTTAGGAACTTAGGAATTATTTAACTTTAGAATTGTATTAGGTGTGATCTATAGTAGTCCTTCTAGCGAAATTCTGGTAGCGTCATTGTACGTTATTCTGCACCAAAAAAAATACAAATAAAAAATACTTACTGTACCAGTAAACACAAAAACAACAGTTTGCTGGTTTCATTATGCATATTGTACTGTACGTACTTTTTTCTTTGTAGTTTACACATTCCTTTGTGTAGTGATTATGGTTTTGCTGGATCATATTAGATTTGATATGCTAATACTTTTGGACCAGAAGATGTTGCATGTGTATCAGGTGTACATTTATATTAATCTTTTGTGATTCCACTTGCCATGACCATATTTGGCCGGATTTGGGGGGTATGCGCTTCTTCCCAGTATGCATGAGTTTTCTTAGCGCGTTGTGCATTGCTGCAACGGCTGTGCATATGATGCAAGAGCCATCAAATATATGTTTCTTTGTTGACCAGATTCAATAAATGGGAACTTGATGGCAAGAATTTTCAGAATGTTATTTCAACACAATGCAGATTACACAGTGCTACACATGATAACATTTCTTGTCAGTAACATATTTAGCTCCTTTAAAGGGATAGTTCAAAGTTTCTGTTATCATTTAGTCACCCTCATGTTGTTCCAAACCTGTATTACAGTATGTTAGATTCAGTCTCCATTTGCTTTTATTGCATTTTTATTGTTTTACCATACAATGAAAGTAAATGGTGACTGAAGCTGGCACTCCGTCTAACTTCTCCTCTTGTGTTCCAAGGGAGAAAGCAAGGCTTATGGGTTGGAACAACATGAGGATAAGGAAATGATGACAGAGTTTTCATTTTTGGGTATTCTTTCCCTTTTAAGATTATGTTAGATTACAAAGAGTACAAAACTTATTTAAAAGCAAAAAGATGTGAAGGAATATTCCAGGTTCAATACAAGATATGCTCAATCAACAGCATTTGTGGCATAATACTGATTACCACAAAAATGTATTTTGACTTGCCCCTTTCCTTTAAAAAAAGCAAAAATCTGTGTTAAAGAGAGGCACTGACAATGGAAGTGAATAGGGGCCAATTTTTGTGCGTTAAAATATTCACTGTTTCAAAAGTATAGCCACAAGACATAAACAGTATGCATGTAAACATGATTAGTGTGATAAAATTGCTGATTAACCTTTTCTGTGTAAAGTTATAGCCAATTTTACAACTTTGTTGCCTTAACATGTAATGTCAACTATCCCTAAAACTCTAAATTGACTGTAAAAATTACGATTTAAACAACTTTACTGCTCAAATAATAAATTTTTTAACAGAATTCATATAAGTGCTTTTATAAAAATATAAGCTTCAAATTTCTGCCTTTAAACCTCCAAAAATTGGCCACATTCACTTTCATTGTGAGTGCCTCACTCTTACCTCCATTTGTGATTTCAAAATACATTTTTGTTGTTATTAATATTATGCCACAAATGTTGTCAATTGAGCTTAACTTGTATTGATCCTGGAATATTCCTTTAAAGCAGGTGTTCTGAGAATACTTGAAAGGAAGCTTTAATTATAACATTATTTTGACATTTTTGAAGTTTTCTTGTATATTTAAGCAGTTTCTTAGTTGCATTTAGCAAAGCATAGATTTTTGTTGTTTTGTAAATGTACATTGAAGCATGGCTGAAAATTCACTGTGTTCCCCAGGGTATAGAAAAGCAAAAACTATATTGTATTTCTCCCAAATCTATTGTATGAGCCATTTAGTTTTTTTTTTTTTTTAGTTTTTTTTTTGGTCGAGGAGAAAGAGTGTTTGCTTTTTTGTTTTTCGGTTTTAACAGGAAATGCTTTCAAAGAAAGACTATGGTTATATTTCTCCATTCCAGCATCCAAGAAAATGTCTCTCCCAATAAAAGACAGAGGCCCATGTGGATTGTTTCTACCTCTGAAAAAAAAAAAAAAAAAAATAATAATCATCCTTATAAAAGTGAAGGCAGGTACAAGTAACGCACGTAATGTCTACAAACAAGTCTAAAATTAAAACTCCTATGAAAGATGAGGGACGCTGGAATCAATTTGATTTCTCCTGGCAAAGAAATGACACATCTGCCCTGTTTATGTAAACCAGAACCATCTTGCATCAATCATGTTTCTTGTGCAAAGGTGCATTACACTAACAGGACTCCATGGCAGAATAGCTTAACTTAACATGCGTGTTGACATGGCCCATTTCCAGTAAACATGGCTCAGTAATTCCTTTACTTTAGTAACATCTTGTTACATTTTGTAATGTTCTGTGTGTTGGTATTGTAGGATTACTGGTTATCTCTGCTCTTTAAACGTCTGGTGGGCCCCAGGGTGCTTGCAGTGCACGTTGCAGGCCTACAGAGAAAACCACGCCCTGGACGAGTGATCCGAGACAAACTCCGCATCTATGCACACTGCACCAGCTTTCACAAGTAGGTTCCATCCATCCATCCATCCATTTATGCTTCCTTCCTTCCATCCATCCATCCATCCATCCATCCATCCATCCATTCATGCTTGCTTCCATCCATCCATTCATCCATCCATCAGTTCATCCATCCATCCATTGGGAAACTCGATTCACAAATGATTCCAATAGAGTTTGACATTAGTGTGTTGCTTAGCTAACTACATGATACACAAAAAATCATCAAAAAAATACTTAGCACACTGTATGCCTTATGATGCTTACTTGGTTTTGGAACAGATCTGTAATGCACACAAGGACAGAGCGAATGTTGATTGTATTAATGTGTGCCATGCCATAACAGGTTCAAATGTATGTCAATTGTGTCTTATACTGTATGACATAATGACCTGGAGCATTATCATCTGAGAACACACCAGTAGTGGAGGATTTTAGGCATACCTCCTCATTCTCAAAATCATAAATTAGGGAGTCCAGACAGCCACTCTTTCAGAGTGAAAGCCCATAAAATTTAACAAGTATCAATTGTCAAGTGTGCAGAGTCTCTTTCTACAGTCTGAGAGGCGTTGAAAGGCACCAGAGGCTCCTGCAGGTGAGAAGGTTGTTTTAGGCAGGGGGGGAGGAGAACTAAGGGACAATAGGAAGGTCTGTACCCAAGCCAGATAAAAAGTGCCATCATTCCCTTTGATGATTATCTATTACCCCAGAATGATGTGAGCGGGACCTGCCAGCTTTTCACCAGAAGTGTAGGTTTACGGTCCACTGATCGTCATGTCTCCCAGCTCAGTTACAGGTCTGTGTCAGTGCTACAGGCCCCTGGCTTCAGGATTCCTCCATTAGGACAATTTTCCAGCAAAACAACAGAAATGAAAAAAAAAAAAAAAAACCTTGAAAGAAAACAGCTACTTTGGTCCTGTAACTGCCCAAACCACAAGCTAAGTAGCTTATATACTAAGCTATTAAACTATAGTCAAGCTACCCTATTAAAAAGGGCAAGCTATTTACATTTAAAGCAATTTAAAAGGGCAATATATTTTTAAATGCATAACCAAGAATTCCTGCACACTGCTGCAGTTCATTGGATTTTCTTTGCTTGTCTAGTTGCAAGGTAACATGCTTTGACATTTTCGTTATTGATATACAGGCGATTTCATTAAATAGGATCATATTTTATTAACATTAGACTCCTGTAATGTAATGTCAACAGTAATTTAATTTGATTCCACAAACTTTCTCTGTGTCAGTGTAGAAAGGAAATTAAGTTCCAAAGTCTTATTTTTTGCATCAGTGTGCAAATATCCTGGTCTCATCATTCCAGATTCTTACAAGTTTCTTGTTCTATTAGTGACGGCTGGTCAAACAAGTCATGAACATGCTTTCTGTATCTTTGCTAATCCATCAAAACACCCTTATACAAAACAGGCCTCCTTTTTTTTGGTGCTTTGAGTGGTTTCTTCATTCCACATTACCCCAGGACCATTCGTTGACATCAAACAAAGGATTACATGTTTACGTTCCCCATGCGAATGCTGGAGAGGCATTGTTTCAAAGCCTTGGAAATTGTTTATCGTTTTTCGATCTTTTCGTCTGATCTAATGCGCCCTTCTGGAAAATATCTCCCCAAGTTACCAAAGTCCATTCAAACCGGGACACCACATATGTATCACATGACATGAGAGATGTTTTCATTATAGAGACCTGGCTTGTCTTTTCCCCAGTTTTACCCTATGTTTTTGCCGTTTGTACGATTGTTATAGTTCCTTGAACTCTATTCACTGCATGCCAAGGTGTAAAGATGCACATGGCCCGGGTTGCTTGTGATTGGTGAGATTACTAACAGGCCTTTCTGACAAAAGCCAAGCTCTGACCTGCCCAGTTGCCCCTTTACAACATGTGGTATTCACTACAGCTGTGTTTTCCTTGCCTTTGCATTAGAATCCTTATTGGATTTGATCATGTTTGCCTAATCATGTTGCCAGACACTTATCTTCAGTTAATATTCTCTAAAGCCTGCTCTTCAGAAGTTTTATCGTGAAAAGAAGGACCAGTGTGTTGGAGTCACTGTAACATAAGTTTTTGTTACCCTTGTGAATTTGGGTGGGAGGTAATGCTTTTACAGTTGTTATATTAAAACAATAATCTCTTTTAAATGACGTAGTCCTGGGGCCTCCCTTGTTTACACTGATGGCCAAACGTTTGGAATAATGTACAGAATTTGCTTTTATGGAATGACATTTATACTTTTATTCACCACAGTGGCATTCAGCTGATCACAGTGTATAGTCAGGACATTAATAATGTGAAAATGTACTATTACAATAAAAAAAACTTTTTCAAAGAGTTTTCATCAAAAAATCCTCCATGTCCAGCAATGACAGCTTTGCAGATACTTGGCATTCTAGCTGTCAGTTTGTCCAGATACTGACATTTCACCTCACGCTTCCTGTAGCACTTGCCATAGATGTGGTTGTCTTGTTGGGCACTTCTAACACACCTTACAGTCTAGCTGATCTCACAAAAGCTCAATGGGGTTAAGTTCTATAACACTATTTTCCAATTATCTGTTGTCCAATGTCTGTGTTTCTTTGCCCACTCTAACCTTTTCTTTTTGTTTTTCTGTTTCAAAAGTGGCTTTTTCTTTGCAATTCTTCCCATAAGGCCTGCACCCCTGAGTCTTCTCTTTACCTTTGTACATGAAACTGGTGTTGAGCAGGTAGAATTCAATGAAGCTGTCAGCTGAAGACATGTGAGGTGTCTATTTCTCAAACTAGAGACTCTGATGTACTTATCCTCTTGTTTAGTTGTACATCTGGACTTCCACATCTCTTTCTGTCCTTGTTAGAGCCACTTGTCCTTTGTCTTTGAAGACTGTAGTGTACACCTTTGTATGAAATCTTCAGTTTTTTGGCAATTTCAAGCATTGTATAGCCTTCATTCCTCAAATCAATGATTGACTGATGAGTTTCTAGAGAAAGCTGTTTTTTTTTTTTTTTGGGTTTTTTTTTGCCATTTTTGACCTAATATTGACCTTAAGACATACCAGTCTATTGCATACTGTGGCAACTCAAAAACAAACACAAAGACAATGTTAAGCTTCATTTATTGAACCAAATAGCTTTCAGCAGTGTTTGATATAATGGCAAGTGATTTTCTAGTACCAAAATAGCAATTTAGCATGATTACTCAAGGATAAGGTGTTGGAGTGATGGCTGCTGGAAATGGGGCCTGTCTAGATCTGATCAAAAATGACTTTTTTCAAATAGTGATGCTGCTGTTTTTTACATCAGTAATGTCCTGACTATACTTTGTGATCAGTTGAATGCCACTTTGGTGAATTAAAGTACCAGTTTCCTTCTGAAACAGCGACATTTTTACATTATTCCAAACTTTTGGCCGCCAGTGTATATACTTCATAATTTGGTTGTATACTGAAATTAAATCACCTGAGGTTTTTGACTCTTACAAAATATAACACACTGTCTCTTGAAAATGGAATTCTTGGAACAGACTTGATGTTTCTGTCAACATCATCCAGATTATGCGAGAAAACAGAATGGATATTGAAATTCAGATGGTTAATTAGGAAATTTAGTCACGTTTCAGCTTCACTGTCTGCCAATATGTCTTTCAAATGTCTTGATTGTGATCTAATGTGATTTTAGTCTATTGCATCAGCAGCAAGAAGTTAAAACTCTTGAGATTTACCCAGCAGTAGTAATGCAAAAGCATATAATCATTTGACATTTATTTATTTGGCAGTTTCTTTATCCAAAGTGACTTACAGTACATTCAGGCTATACTTTTATCAGCATGTGGATTACTTGGGAATCGAACCCATGGCATCGGCATTGCTTGCGCCCTGCTTCACCAGATGAGCTACAGGAGCATAAAAAGTTTGTGAAAGGTTTTAAATCCTTTTACAAATGTAAGCATAGCACAAATGGTTTATTCTAAGATTTTTGACTGTTTTCAAAATGTTGTAATGAAAATATTTGAAATAATATGAGTACTTTAAGCTAAGTAAGTTGGTGAGTTGGACATTTTTAATGGATTCTTCTCTTCAATTTTTCACTTTTCATTGCAGTCACGAATATGTCAGAGGATCTATAACAATCTACATCATCAACCTGCATCGTTCACGAAAGAAAATCAAGCTGGCCGGTACGTTACGAAATAAAACTGTTCACCAGTACCTGTTACAGCCCTTCGGCACAGATGGACTTCACTCCATGTAAGTTCATATTTATATTTGACAAACATTCAAAAAGAGTGGACACAAAATTTGGAATACAATATGATACAACTGTATACAATCTATTTCCAATCATTTCCAAATGCCTTTGTTGAGGGAAACTGATGAATTAGAATTAATTTTGAGTAGTTCAGTTATTTTGCATGCAACCTCTTCTTCTGAAAGGTTCCATGTTGCATTATTTTTATCAGTGGTTCTCAACTGGCGGTTTGCGACCCAAAAATGGGGTTACAAATGGGTTTGTATGTTTTGATAGGGTTATTGACAACAGGGCAAAAACACTGCTAAATGTAAACAATAAAATGCAACAAAACATATAATTGTTCATAGTTAGGTTATTCAAATAAATAGTAATATCAACTTTTTAATGTATTTCATTTTTTTGTTGTTCACATCAAAGGCTGAGCATCCAATTAAACTCTACTGTATTTTATCTTAAATTAATCTGTCCCTTCATTTTAAGGCTTATACTAATGAAATATCAATGGAAGCGTTTATTCTATAGTCTTATAAATCACAGTTCTGTTGTTGCTCATGCATTTACAAAATTGTCATTTTATTGTTTTATAATATAATTAAATATATAATAATTATATTAAATAGTAAAATATTTTTTATATATATTTTAGTTATTAATTTATAGTAATATTATATATAACATATAATTATGTTATTTAAATAGATTTGGGTTCAGGACCCAGATTTTACACTGGACATCAAGTGGCAACACAATACGGAACAAAAATTGTTTACAAAAGTAACAAATATGACATTAAAATGAAGAAACACTGATTTGTATTATTTTTATATTTTTTATAATATTATTATAATAATGGTTAAATTGAAATACTACTACAATCCCCACTACTTCTACTATTATTAAGACTACTAATTATATTTTATACTTATACTATATTATTATTATCAATATTCCAATATGTATATATATATATATATATATATATATATATATATATATATAAAAAATACAAATCAGTGTTTCTTCATTTTAATGTCATATTTGTTACTTTTGTAAACAATTTTTGTTCCGTATTGTGTTGCCATTTGATGTCCAGTGTAAAATCTGGGTCCTGAACCCAAATCTATTTAAATTAGATCTATTTAACAGAAGCATCAACTGTATTCATAGCAAGGTCAGAGATCTGTAATAGCTAGTATTATGTTTATAAAATGAATATATATATATATATATATATTAATTTTATAAACATAATACTAGCTATTACAGATCTCTGACCTTGCTAAGAATACAGTTGACGCTTCTGTTCTTGGTTTACTGTAATAATAAACATGGGAATGTTGTTACTTTACTAAACATATTAACTCAGAGATAAATCTGCTGCTCTTTGACCATCTACACAAAGAGCTTAGCTAACTGTTTTCTAACAAAATATTCAACTCTTTCACCAATGGAGGATCCCGTTTCACTGGCACTAGCCTAACTGGCTGAGTGTCTGTGGAAAGGGCAAAAGAGAGACCTGGGTCATAAAAACACAGCACATGGTCCGTTTATCCCCTCAGGTTTTTAAGTGGGCTATGAGGATTTTCTCTCACCATTGTACAGAGATCTTATTGGTGTTCGCTTGTCTGATAAAGCCAAAGTACAGCTGAAACAAAAATGTCCACATCCTGAGCACCTATCATTACACCTTTGGTCAAATAAACCAGGATTTCAGCTGTTAATGTGTTCCTGTTTTATTTAGTCGAAATCAGATTATCACAGCAGATGTATCTATTTGTGGGGCTCTTTATCACAGAAATCTGAAATTTTGTAACTCTTGACAGGTTAACATAATATTTCATCATATTTCGTAATATTTCATGCTGTCATGTGAAACAACTTCAAACCACAAGACGTGAAAACCTAAACAAAACAACAACAACAAACATTTTTTAGAATAATTTCCTTCACAATCCTTTGACAGTGTCCAAGTTAAGTCAAAGTCCCTTTTGATTGTAGTTTTTTTTTTTTTTAATAAACTACAGGTTACCCTGTTGCAGGAATAAATTTAATAATGTTTAAAAATGTGTTGTTTCCTTGTTCAGTACGCGTGACTCAAGTTTCAAACTTTGCTTGCTGATCAGAAATACGTTATTTCACTGTTATATGTTTCACAGATTGTATTTTTACTGTTTCAGCGGTTAAGAAACACATCTTTTTCAATATCTGCAGACAAAAACACCCAGCGAGTGTTCTGTTTTGAGTTTTCCACTCGAGATAATTGTACGCCAAGAGCAAAACATCAAAACGTCCATTAAATATGGACAATCCAATTGAATTAGCGTAATAAACTTGTCTTGGTTTATTGAAACCCAATTTGAACGGAGCATACAGTGAAATGCAACTTCCTTCGAGGCAGATGTTGGCAAGAGTTTTGTCAGCAGCTTTCAGCTTGAATTTCAACCACTTTTTCTCTCCTCGTAGTTTTCTTTTGAGAAATTCTGGGATCCAGAGGGCCACTTCTATATGAGCTTAAGGTCTATTATTGGGAGTTAAGCATAACACTTTGAAAACACTGTGATCGTGGTGTTGATCAGTGAAATAGAACCTCTTTGAATAAGTCTGCACTAAAATTCTTACGTTCCACAACAGGAGGAAAATTGAATGAAGGATTCTGCTAAAGCAAATGCTGATAAACCAAAATAGATATGGCGTTATTTCAGATTGATGATTTGACACTGAAAAGTCTCTGTTTTTCTAAAGAGAGAAAAACATAGAAAGGAATATTCTGAAGAAGCAGAGAGTAATTGCCAGTTATATCACAGTGAGCAATCTATCATAGGCCAGTATGAAAACAAACCCATAATCATGTGTGTTTTGACAGACCCATTCCCACGGTTAATAATCTTAAACCATCCACTTGCCATGCTTGATATTTATGAAAACTAATTTATGAAAGTGTTTGGCGCTTCCATCTTTTTCCGATTACAAAGAAATGTTTGAAAGAAAAGTGCTCATAAAGCCCACTGAATACACACATTTCTCATTGGTAATTTTTCCGTAAACTCTGTCAACTACTTTGCTCTCATTTCAGCAAGATGGTCACTACAGTCATTAGGTTAATTAGTCAAGTGAATACCACTATATATTTTTCTGTGCAGTCAGAAATGGTGAAAAATGCAGAATATTTGTCTCTTCAGAAATGCCCGAAGCTCCATATGGGCCGAATCAGTGTGTTCCAGACCAAATTCAGTAAGTAACATATACAGGCAGACTATAATGTTAACTCATGACACATGACACAAATGCTTAAATCCTCTGTAACACATTTGCTGGGAAATTAAATGCTCATTTTGTGGGGTCACACTTAAACACTCTCAGACTGTATAGAGTTGCTGTTTTCAAGGTTATAATATTCCCCACAATTTTTGGCAAATCTGTCCTTGTCTCAGTTTTGCATCACATTTCTATAATTGTGATGCAAAGAGAAAGAGAGAGAGAGAGATGTATTCAGAAGGTTAGGTAGCATACACTTACCTGACATTATCCATTTGGCAGGCGCTTTCATCTAAATGAGGAATGCTACAATAAGTGATTTATACTAAGGAGATGGTAACATTAAAAGTGCTGCAATAAAAAGTTCCAAAGTTGGCATGTAGCATATTTTGCTTTTTTGCTGCTTTAATGAAATTACCATTTAGCTCTGCTCATTATAACATTTTAACTTAGATGTTTTAACAGAACAGCAAAATCTCAATTTTGAAGTGACTTTCAAGCTGGTGTGCAAGGATCTCGCCAAAATTCTTAAGTTATAATGATTTTTGTACAGTTCCTTTAAAGGTAACTTCTCAAGGTGTTTTACAGTGTAAAAGCAAAATAGAACATATAAAAAGCATACATCAACACATTAAACAATACAAACATACAATATGTATAAAGAGAAATGCAAAATAAAGAGGGTTGTGCATCAGATACATTGAATTCAAACACTATTGCTGTATGAGAGACAGAACATTTGCATTATCTTAGAAGTCATTACAAATATTGTATATAGTACTTGGATTTTTATACTTCTGACCTAATAGGATCCACCAGCCTCCACAGACATTCAGATCAGTCAGATCGTGTGAATATTGCTATTTAAATCTATGTTGTTGATGTCTGAGGTAATGTCATGTGCTTCTTTTACATTATCTGTAAACCCATTTTTGTGCTGTTGGCACTGGACAACCAACATACAGTATAGCTGACTGACTTAAAGGTGCTGTAAGTGAATTTTTTCATGGAAAAGTATGCAATCAATTTTCTTACTCTCTTAAAGATATTAATGAAATAAGTGTCCTGAGATATCTCACCGATCTCTGTGACAGCTGTAGACTTTGTAAACAGCAAACAAAAATGTGTCTGTGGACTGCGGACATTGACGCTTTTCACCTGTCAATCATTTTGCTCGTTCTCATAGTGTTGTATTTGAAGCAGATCACTGAAGTTATGATTCATAATGTTTTTCAGTTGATGGCGTTATTGTGCCACTGTTGAATTTGACTTTCACAGGAACAAACAATGCTGCTCTTTTGCTCAGTTTTGGTCTCAAAATTATCTTTGGAGGGGGGTTTTGGAATGAGGGGGCCGTGGCTAATTCAACGGCTCAGTCACGTGAAAGCTTCAGAATGCTAAAATTGCTTACAGCACCTTTAAACCCTTGATAACCCCCAGCAACAGAATCCTCTACACAAAGTCTTCTCAAAAGTTGGTGTATTTTAGATGTGCTCAGTCAAAGTGTGCTCAGAGTAAAGGGACAGACACTACCAGTCAAAGGTTGGACACATCTACTCATTGTTTATCATTAATATTTTGTAAATAAAAAAATAATTAATGCATAGGTACAATTTATTTGCCTATTCACTTATCAATTTGTTTTGTGTAAAAGTTTATCTCAGTGGAGTATTTGAGTCTGAGAAGGTATTGTGTTTCGAACCTAAGGTCGAGAACCTTTTAAACCCAGAGCTACTGTTTGATCATCACTGATGTTCAGTGATCTCTTAGTGCCTTGGAAGGTTTGCCTTTTCAATTCATCATATCTCTAACACACCAGGGGCTGCAGCATATGGAACTATCAGGAGACTTTAATTTAATTTACATGATATCTAAATGAAATGCAGATCTTGATCTGCAGAGGCCCAGAGCAAAACACCACTGACTGTGTTGTAACATACCTCTCTCTTTGAACTCCTGAGCATAAATCCTCCCTTGGGGAAAAGATGATCGTGAGGATCAACAATCCCTCCTCACTGTTGCGTCTATTGCTTGCTGTCACTCTCTAGTTCAGAAGGCTTTCAGGCCCAGAGCAAACTCAGCTTCCTGATCAGTTCAGTCTGTTTCATCCAGTGTTGGGTAGTAATGCGATGCAACTAACTTAAATACATTTTGCAGAAATGTGACAGTAGTTCAGCTGTGTTTTACTGTCGACCGAGCAGTAACCAGTAATAATCTCAAAAGCGCTCTCCTAAAGCGCCCTCTCTCATGTGTGGCAATGGAAAGTCTGATTATTGGTGAATCCGTTCGTTCGGACAGTTCATGTAAAGGAACCGATTAAAAAATTGTCCATTGATTTGACTCTCTGCACAGCATTTTAGATATTATTTGTAATAGCCAAATGCTGTTGTTCATCACTGTGGTTTTTTTTTTTTTTAATATTTAAATTAATCAATAAATTAAGTTCAGTTTTATAAAGTCTATTCAAAATTGATCTGTTCAAGTTTAATGCCCTAAGTCTTACCCTAATTAAGACTTTTCATTCATTCAAAAACCCTTTTTGTTTTTCTTTTGTTTTTTTTTTGTGCCAGAAAAACACAGCACTGATTAGATTATAATTGGATAGTTATAGGCTATATTTAGCAAGGTATTTCCCCCCTACATATAGTTAACCTGCCTACTTTATGCCAGTAGCTTAGTGTATCCAACCACTCTTTCTAAAGGAATGCTTGACTAGTTTAACTAATTACGTTTTTTGCTTTCTACAATCAGTGTCAGATAGGGCTTCATATGTTACAACAATATGCATATTAACCATTTGCTTAGGTTCTTGTTTACTGTATTGATAATCATGTAGTTTATTTACACCTCTTTCATGTGAGATATTTTTATTTCTGTGAGCCATTGACACCAATGGCATTGGAATGTTGTTTATTCTTCCGCTGTCTTTGGCGTTTAGAGTGATGGTGATGAAGATGTTGATGATTAAAATCAATGGCTGTATACAGTATATGTTACACTTACTATTTCTGCAGTAGCTATATAATATACAGTATATTGTGCATAGTGTGCAAATTTTCTGTGTGCATAGAATACCCAGATTCTACCTACAGTTCTACCTTTGTCAAAATATGTATTGACCTCCCATTTTCAGTGTGAAGTAATATCCTCCATGATTTTTTACCATTTTTGTCTTTTCTCATTATTTGTGGACTTCAAAATAACTCATTATATACAAGACAACAACTTACTGTATCCAAGACAATAAGCCATGTGACAGTAAAGGTGAAGATTGTGTGACAACGATGTAGCATACTACTTCTTGAAAAATTTAGCATGAACAGCATACAGTGTATACTGCTTAGTATGCTAATATTCCATTCTGACAAATAATAGACCCCGTCTCATTCTATGAGTCTCTGGTATCTCTGCAGTAGCGCCCTCTAGTGCATGATCAGGGAGTTATCCTTTCTGCAAAGACATGACAGCACCCCAGATTGTGCTTGATGTAACTGTGCCCTGAAACCAGTGTCTGGCCAGAATGTGACTTGGACTGATATTTGATTTAAACGTAATTATTTGTATAGCTACAAGCCAAAAAATACAAATTTTTTCATGCATACTTGAAGCATTGACGTTTTTTTGTTGTTGTTTTGTGTGTTTTTCTTTCATGGTCTGTAAGCAATGCAACAACTGTCCTTTTTTTGTTGTGGACATTGTTAAAAATACTAATAAAAATTACAATACTAATAATAATAATAATAAAACATTAAGATCTTATGAGGAATAGAGAATTGCGTTCGAAGTGGACAGTGTGACAGATGGTACAGTGTGTTGATATGATGTCCATCCCTTCTGCTCCAGGATCATAAGACATATACCTTTGCTCTGCAGGTCTGTGCAGCTGAACGGTGAACCTTTGCTTATGGTGGACAATGAGACGTTCCCCGAGCTCAAACCACGGACACTCAGGGCAGGACAAACGATAGCTATGCCACCCGTGTCCATTGGGTTCTATGTCATCAAGAACATTAATGCTTATGCCTGCCGCAGATGACACACACTGACCGACCTCAGATGATCTTCTGTTCAATGCATCAGCCCCTCGTTGCATTCTTCTCTGTTAATTATTCCAAGGAAATGTGGAGAAGACCCGCCCTTCTTTCAAGCAAGGGTTGCACTGATCGCCTTTCGACAACATTTCTCCTATTTTCTTTTTTTTCTTTTTTCTTTCTACAAGAAAAGCTTGACTTGTGGAAAGTGAATGTATTTTCTGTCAGTTGTTTGTGTTGTTATTGCTGTCGTGGCCGTTTGAGGGTTTTTTGTTTGTTTTTTTTTTTTGCTTTTGATTTCATTTTGTTATTGTAAGCTACAAACCTAGTGCCAATGTTCCTGGATCCAGATCCATGTTGGCCCTAAAGTAACATTCCTATCAACCAATCAGATTTGAGCGCTGGGCTGAGGTAGGGGCATGAACAAAATTCTTTTCAACCAATCATTTCCCTTGGATTTGTAGTTAGGTAATGGTTAGGGTTGGAGTTAGGAATACGGGACCAATAAAGGATGGCCATTCATCTGAATGGCATTGTGCCGATCTTTCACAAATACATCTGAACTGCAGTGTACTTTTCTTTACACAGGAAGATACTGAGGGCTAAAGCCACTCACAGGGTACAGGGTCAATCTAGATCCCTAATCTCTCTTCTTCATCACAGCATAGTAAATCTTAAGCTCCACTTCTAAATTTGTATCATCATAACTTGCAGATTTTTTTATAAACTGAAAACAAGCCCTGGAAGAAGCTTTCAGTGGAATAATCTTGGGTTCTCTACGCTATTTGTGTGTGTGTGTGTGTGTGTGTGTGTGTGTGTGTGTGTGTGTGTGTGTATATATATATATATATATATATATATATATATATATATATATATATATAATTATTATTATTTTTTTTTTTTAGTTGCTGCTTGATAAAATGTAACTGTATGATAATGAAGAGACTACGGGAAGGCACAACTATTTAATAAAACGTCCTGATATTTCATTGCTTAATTTGAAAGGAATCATATAATACACACAATATACAATATTCATTGGTGCGCTGAGAAGTACTGCTCTATTTTGTCATGTTTAAGTGTTTGACTTCCCATTTTAGCTTAGACGATATTGAAGGCTGAAAGGAAAGATCAATGAGTTTCTGAAGGTACCATTTTCGGTTTATGAAGAATTGTGGATTATATGGAGTTTGTGGAGGAGCTCAGGAAATGTTCTCATTTGCTGTCCGTTGGTGTCCTTCATGTCCATAATATCTGGTTCTCCACTTCATCATCATGCCACAAATGTACACCACTCCTGAGCTCACATCTCTAAACCAGATGTCTTCCATTGCTATATTCAAAACTACAGTGGCTCTAAAATTATTTGAAAACTTAAACCACCCTTAAAATATATCAATGTCATTGCATTAGATAACAAAATATCAAATCAAGTGTTTATTGTAAAGAATAATAGCTTAAGCACAGTTTTCAAGCAAAACATTTCACAAAAGAAATTTTAAACATAAAACAATAGATATACTGTTCAAAATGAAGACAAACAATATTTGGACTCTTAGTGGAACTTAGTGTCAACAACTACATTTACATTTATGCATTTGGCAGATGCTTTTATCCAAAGCGACTTACAGTGCACTTATTACAGGGACAATCCCCCTGGAGCAACCTGGAGTTAAGTGCCTTGCTCAAGGACACAATGGTGATGGCTGTGGGGATTGAACTACCAGTTATGTGCTTTAGCCCACTACGCCACCACCACACCCTAAAAATGAGGTAATTGCTAAATTTGATATTTTGTTATTTAATACAATGAAATCTGCATTTATAAGTGTCTTAATACTTTTGGGACCACTGTAAATCATGTGTACAGCGATTCCTTTGTGCTGCTAGCTGATTAATTACTATTAAGCATGATAAGTGACAAATTTTGTTGTACCGATACAAACCATTTTGTTGTGTTAATAAATGTACATACACTAATTTTTGATATTTGATTTAAGTTGTGTGCTTCCTTACATTATAAATATTATTTATATAACTGTATATGTGTGGTTATGAGTGTACAGTATACAGGTGCATCTCAATAAATTAGAATGTCATGGAAAAGTTCATTTATTTCAGTAATTCAACTCAAATTGTGAAACTCGTGTATTAAATAAATTCAGTGCACACAGACTGAAGTACTTTAAGTCTTTGGTTCTTTTAATTGTGATGATTTTGGCTCACATTTAACAAAAACCCACCAATTCACTATCTCAAAAAATTAGAATATGGTGACATGCCAATCAGCTAATCAACTCAAAACACCTGCAAAGGTTTCCTGAGCCTTCAAAATGGTCTCTCAGTTTGGTTCACTAGGCTACACAATCATGGGGAAGACTGCTGATCTGACAGTTGTCCAGAAGACAATCATTGACACCTTTCACAAGGAGGGTAAGCCACAAACATTCATTGCCAAAGAAGCTGGCTGTTCACAGAGTGCTGTATCCAAGCATGTTAACAGAAAGTTGAGTGGAAGGAAAAAGTGTGTAAGAAAAAGATGCACAACCAACCGAGAGAACCGCAGCCTTATGATTGTCAAGCAAAACTGATTCAAGAATTTGGGTGAACTTCACAAGGAATGGACTGAGGCTGGGGTCAAGGCATCAAAAGCCACCACACACAGATGTGTCAAGGAATTTGGCTACAGTTGTCGTATTCCTCTTGTTAAGCCACTCCTGAACCACAGACAACGTCAGAGGCGTCTTACCTGGGCTAAGGAGAAGAAGAACTGGACTGTTGCCCAATGTTCCAAAGTCCTCTTTTCAGATGAGAGCAAGTTTTGTATTTCATTTGGAAACCAAGGTCCTAGAGTCTGGAGGAAGGGTGGAGAAGCTCATAGCCCAAGTTGCTTGAAGTCCAGTGTTAAGTTTCCACAGTCTGTGATGATTTGGGGTGCAGTGTCATCTACTGGTGTTGGTCCATTGTGTTTTTTGAAAACCAAAGTCGTTTACCAAGAAATTTTGGAGCACTTCATGCTTCCTTCTGCTGACCAGCTTTTTAAAGATGCTGATTTCATTTTCCAGCAGGATTTGGCACCTGCCCACACTGCCAAAAGCACCAAAAGTTGGTTAAATGACCATGGTGTTGGTGTGCTTGACTGGCCAGCAAACTCACCAGACCTGAACCCCATAGAGAATCTATGGGGTATTGTCAAGAGGAAAATGAGAAACAAGAGACCAAAAAATGCAGATGAGCTGAAGGCCACTGTCAAAGAAACCTGGGCTTCCATACCACCTCAGCAGTGCCACAAACTGATCACCTCCATGCCACGCCGAATTGAGGCCGTAATTAAAGCAAAAGGAGCCCCTACCAAGTATTGAGTACATATACAGTAAATGAACATACTTTCCAGAAGGCCAACAATTCACTAAAAATGTTTTTTTTTATTGGTCTTATGATGTATTCTAATTTTTTGAGATGGTGAATTGGTGGGTTTTTGTTAAATGTGAGCCAAAATCATCACAATTAAAAGAACCAAAGACTTAAACTACTTCAGTCTGTGTGCATTGAATTTATTTAATACACGAGTTTCACAATTTGAGTTGAATTACTGAAATAAATGAACTTTTCCACGACATTCTAATTTATTGAGATGCACCTGTATATACAAACATATTTGGAAACATACTTTTATTTAAGTCAGTCCACATTTGAAGATAATTCTTGTACTTTGTGTAAAACATACAGCAGATATTTAATCAAGATAAAGGACAGGCTCATGTTCATGTTTAGCAATGAAAATCCTGTTTTATTTCAAATGTAACGAGTTGCTCATAGTATATGCACTTGGGTAGAACATTGTATGTCATTTGGCCACTTATTCATGACGGTTTAGCTCCCAAACGCATCAAGAGGGGAAATCAAAGTTAAAATGGGAACATAGTTAGAACTTACGACGACATTTCACTGTTTGTTGTCCTCTTTTTATGGTTGTTAATGACAGGGTCAGTAATGCTGTATTCATCAGTGAATTGTCTTAGGTTTGGGAGATTGTGTTGTTCTAGAAATTTGTTAGGTCCATAATTTTGTGAAATGACAATTTTACGAACAGTTTTCTTCTTTGAATGTGTTTATTGCATAGTTGTTAATATTTTTCTGTTAAAGAGCATTATTTTATTATGGAAATGTCTGAATTTATTTGGTTTTTTGTCTAAATATAAAAATAAAATATGTTTATTAAAGTTCTTGCATTTTCAATGTCATTTAGATATTACATACATATAATACATACGTATTTAATATCCCTTATGAGATTGACTAACTTTAGGTTTGGGGTCTCAGAGTTCCCAAAGATTTATGTGTAAAATAAATAAATAAATTATATATATATATATAATTTAGCCTATTATGTTCCCTTTTAAAAGAATGGTTTACCCCATAATTAAAATTCTGTCATCATTTACTCACCATCATGTTGTATCCATTTAATAAAGTCCTTAGAACTAACCAAAGCCCATTTTGCAGCTATTTTGGACGATTTACTGTAACCCTCCATTAAATTATTAAATAAATGTTATTTTCAGAAATGTGAGTGCTACTCAATATAGTTAGGTAGATTGCACCTGTTTAGGGTTAATGTGACCCAAAACACATTGTAAAGAAATATCATATAACAAATAGACAATTGGCAGGAGTGAACTGCTACAGTGTGTAACAGACCCAGAGGACTATAGAGTAAATACTGACTTCCTCTTTCAGACTGATTCATTTTTACAAAAGGATGATATAACTTGCCCAACAGCCCAACCAAATTTCCATTAAAAATAAAAATAAAAAGTTATTTTGAAAGCTGTCCTGGTATGAACAATATATGACCTTTTAAGAGTCTGTCCGATGAAATATAGAGGCTGAATTGTAGTGGTATTCCAGCATATGTTTGCTAGTGCGAGATATGAGGATAAAAGCAGACTAAGAGCTCAGTGATTTATACACAGGCCCGGACACAAAGAACAGCAGAAATAAATTGTGACAGTACAATGCAACTGGTAACCCAAGAGCTAGAGCTTTGTGTCCCATGAGGTCAGGGGCGGGGGGGGGATGAACCGACTAGTCTTCAAAGGCCCGGCAGGGTCTTCAGCCCACTGCTTGAGGGTTCGCAAAGGGAAGGAGCCAATTTGGTCAGCCAGAGGTTGCAGAACACATCAGCAGATGTTTCCCTTCCAAGCAGCTGGGAGCAGACTTTGTTGAGGAATGGGAGAGAACTGGTGTCAGAGCAATCCTGTGTACAACCAAGTGATGGGAACCATTTGCACCTGAATGAGACTGTGGACAACAGTAAAATCAAGTTAGAAAAGATACAGGAGATTCTGATCTGTTTTTATGAAAAAGCTGGTTTATTGTTGTTTCCCTCTTTGGCTGTTATATTATATAGCCATGTAGCTGCATTATGTTTTTGGAACAAATACACCAAAAAAAATTACAAACAAACAAACAAAAAAACTAAATGATAGGCTAGGTTTTTAAAAGTAATACTAAAGAATACATTATAATGATTTACTAAAATGTAATGCATAAATATGTTCTATTGCAATTGTTTTGTTGTGTTTGTTTTTTGTTTGTTTTATTCATAATCATATATGTTTTATGTCAAAACATAAAACTGTATAACTGTATATTGACAATGACCAGATGCTCTCATTAAACTAAGATAAATACTACCTTTTAACTGCATTTAACTACTGTGTATTAAAATTATTATGTTATAAAAAGGGCTTTGGGAATCATGTCTCCAGTTCACATGTGCTTCATCTTAAAATAGCCAACGTGGTCCATTCACGAACAGAATCCAGACTCATTCACATTTGAGTTCACTTGATCAAGAACCAAAAAAAAACAAAAAAAAAAACATGACATGACCCAGCAGGCCTTTATGGGTCCACTTCATCATTCTATTTACAGAACTGGACAAAACTGAACAAATACTGACTTTAGTAGAAAACATGAAAACATCTGTTTACTTTACTATTGCCTATATGGAGGATTAGCATTTTCATAGGTGAGTTCTGGGAGAAGATGTGGACTATGAAAAAGAGATACAAGTAGACAATGCTTCCCTTAAAACAGATCCACTGTAGAAATGTAAACAAAATACAGTGGGATCTAAAAGTATTTCACGTTTCTTGTTTTTTTTTCTTTTTTTAAATAGTACTTTTTATTATTGTTGTTTTTCATTAGAAATCATATTATGTATCAGCATAACATTTTGAGTAAAAAGTTTAATTAAAAATTTTAATTTTTTTGTTTGTTTGTTCGTTCGTTTTGGGTTTGAGTTTCCCCTGTTTTCTCCCTAATGGTTAATGACTAAACATGCACTTGAGCTAGAATGTTTGTGGAAAACCTGATGATCCGTGCTATACCAGTATGATCTGAGAATGTGCCAAAGAGCACCTTGTGTGCGTTAATATAAGCAAGAAAATCTGACCTTTTGTACAAGTTAAAATGGTCATTGGCACAAATGTGTGTGTTTGATTAGTGACCTGCTGTAGAAACAGTGCAGAATCAAAATATGTCTTATTCCTAACGTTTCTTTGTTGTAAAAAAAAATAAAAATAATAATAATTCTAAAACTGTTTATTTCCATTTTTAAATTAGCTTTTTAATCCCAGATGTTCAATGCGATGTCAGACTTTGGAACCCCACTGTAAATATCCTACACATACTGCTCAACTTTATGATTTATAGAAAACAAATAGGTTTAGAATTACTGACTTCCTATTGACTGGAATTGTGATATAAAGCTGTTTGCTAATGCAAACCGACCTGACTGAATTGCAATCTTGGTTTAATCTGCGAGATTATGAATATTTATGACCCTGTGGAACAATCGTGTAGGTCTTTGTCATTTGAAAGCTTAAAATCAACAGAATGGATTTGTATACAGACATAATAAAGTTTGATGTGTCTTTCTCTGTTGAATATGTACAAGCTTTGGAGTTCTGTGAAGAGTCAAACTATTGCGTGACTTCCCGGCTTTGCCGTGCATACTGTAGCCAAACCCAGAGTGAAAATGTTTACACTTTTGACCCAATTTGGAGTATGAAAAACCCATCCCCCTAAGCCAAGATGGTGGATTTCATGATGTTTATACAATGTATAAGCCAATTATGTAGAGGCTTAAAGTATTAGCAAAGTTAAATTCTTGGAGGCATATGTCATACAATGGACAAAGAAAAGTCATGAAGTAGAATTTTATGCAAAAAGAAAGAAAGAAAGAAAGAAACATTTTGTTTAACAGTGTCAATGCCACAATGTATAGATATTAATAAACAAAACTGTAAAGTATATCAATAAACAAAAACTTGAATTATGTTTCAACTGAAGATACCATGCATTCATTATATACCATAATTAGCATAATAATTACTGTAAATAAATATAAAATGTAATAATTAAGAAAGAAAGAAACAAAGAAGGAATGGGCCTGGGTAGCACAGCAAGTAAAGACGCTGACTACCACCCCTGGAGTCGCAAGTTGGAATCCAGGGTGTGCTGAGTGACTCCAGTCAGGCTTCCTAAGCAACCATTTTGGCCCAGTTGCTAGGGTGGGTAGAGTCATGTTGGGTTAACCTCCTCATGGTCGCTATAATGTGGTTCTAACTCTCGGTGGGGTGTGTGGTGAGTTGTGCGTGGATGCCGCAAAGAATAGCGAGAAGCCTCCACACGCATTAGGTCTCCGCGGCAACGCGCTCAACAAGCCACGTGATAAGATGCGCAGACTGACGGTCTCAGACACAGTGGCAACTGAGATTCGTCCTACAACCCGGATTGAGGCGAGTCACTATGCCACCACGAGGACTTAGAGCGCATTGGGAATTGGGCATTCCAAATTGGGGAGAAAATCAACAGCCACAATGTATAGACATTAATAAACAAAACTGTAAAGTATATCAATAAACAAAAACTTGAATTATGTTTCAACTGAAGATACCATGCATTCATTATATACCATAATTAGCATAATAATTACTGTAAATAAATATAAAATGTAATAATTAAGAAAGAAAGTAACAAAGAAGGAATGGGCCTGGGTAGCACAGCAAGTAAAGATGCTGACTACCACCCCTGGAGTCGCAAGTTGGAATCCAGGGTGTGCTGAGTGACTCCAGTCAGGCTTCCTAAGCAACCATTTTGGCCCAGTTGCTAGGGTGGGTAGAGTCATGTTGGGTTAACCTCCTCGTGGTCGCTATAATGTGGTTCTAACTCTCGGTGGGGCGTGTGGTGAGTTGTGCGTGGATGCCGCAAAGAATAGCGAGAAGCCTCCACACGCATTAGGTCTCCGCGGCAACGCGCTCAACAAGCCACGTGATAAGATGCGCAGACTGACGGTCTCAGACACAGTGGCAACTGAGATTCGTCCTACAACCCGGATTGAGGCGAGTCACTACGCCACCACGAGGACTTAGAGCGCATTGGGAATTGGGCATTCCAAATTGGGGAGAAAATCAAAGATAGAAAGAAAGATTTTGTTTAACAGCCACAATGTATAGACATTAATAAACAAAACTGTAAAGTATATCAGTAAACAAAAACTTGGATTATGTTTCAACTGAAGATACCATGCATTCATTATACCATAATTATCATAATAATTACCGTAAATAAATATAAAATGTAATAATTAAGAAAGAAAGAAATTAAGCTTTAATAAGTACAATAACTGACCCTGTTCACCTCATGTTTTAATAGAGTTTATTATATGAATGAGCAGTAAACGGTGTCATGCGCTGCTGATCTTCTTCACATGATCTGAATTCGCGTGACGCGCGTTTTGATCATCAGGTCACATGACACGCTCAGTGATACAGTGTAACATACGGAAGTGCAGCGCTACAGTTTCCAGCTGATAACAAACTGACCGTTGTTTTGCGAAATAGAATTGGATCAAGATTCGGCACAATGAAACTTTTCTGTTCTAGAAGCGAACAGCTAAAATAAGTTTCCTTTGTTATAACAGGTTAGTAGGTCAGTAGGCTTCGTGCATCATTTGACATGTTTTCCACTTTGACTTTATAGGTCTTCTTCGTGCTGTGTCATTAAATGTTACTTACAGCTTTAGTTTAATCTTGGAGGAACCGAGAGGTTTTGGCTTCTGCTACAGTGTGTAGGCTAGTGTAGATAGATGCAAGCAGACTGTGATTATTAGACTTTGCACTCGAAGATCATTCTGTCTGTCTGTGTATATTTACTCATGACAGAATGAAAGTCTCACTTTATGTGGAGCTGCTTGCAAAGATTCCAGGTCTGCACTTTTGATCTTTTATACCAAAAATCCATAATGGATAGGTTATGTACAGGGTTGCTGTAGGAATTTCTAACCTAATTTAGCAATCCTAAAGCATTATAATGGGAACAAATAAGAATTATTTTAAGAATCCTTTAAGAATCTAGTAATTTAACCTATTGGAGAAACTGACAATTGTACAAGGATTTTAAATATTTTTTTATTTTTTTTTTTTTTTATTTTTTTTTTTATTCTACTGATGTCCTGTAGTAGGATTGAACCTATTCTGTTAGGAATCAGAATAGTCCTTTTGGGAACATGTTTTTTTATTTTCTATTTATTATTATTATTATTATGTTGGAATCCTTTAAGAAAATTCCCATTTGGATACTTAAGGACAGGTTCCTAAATGATGACAGAAATTACAATACGAATCCCTTATTATTTATTTATTTGGACTTTGTGGCTTTTAAAGTTTAATAAGAGATTAAACACTGATTAAAGGTATTTATTCAAACAGAAATCTGAGTTAAGCTATTCTGTGAATATAAACTGAATTTGTGTTCAGATGAAATGAAGTGTCTCTTGGTGGCCAACGAGAGTGCAGAGGTTCTGTTCTACTGGACTGATGCAGAGTTCGAGCAGCGCATTCAAGAGCAGTATGGAGTTTCCCAGGAGGAAGGACAAAGAGTGAGAAAGATGCTCTATTTTAATTCTCTTTAGCTTAAAAAAAGAAGCATAAAAGCAGTTTATAATAAAGAAATGAACATATTTAATTAATGAAATGTTAAAATGCATGAATGAGTCATAAATATTTATTGTTCATTATTGTGGAATTATCCTTATTTTTGTTATATATGTTGCATGTATAGTCTCAGTGACGTGTGATGGTTTTTATTGTCAGCCACCTGCGTTTGAAGACAGCATCAACACTCTCTTCGCGCCCATCATCATCTCCTGCAGCACTATGGTGGACAGACTTGGGGACAATTACACGTCCTTCTGCACAGAAAACAATCAAGTCTATGTTTTGCATCAGGTAAGCCATTGCAGAATCAAAGAGTCATCTGATCAAATACTAATAACACACACACACAAATACTCCAGCTCTCAGTATTTACTATTCCCTCAGAACAGGGGAGTTTTCAATACACCTGTAATATGCCAGAGCACCTTTGAACAAACATTGCAATAGCATCTGTTAGAGTGTATGAATGAATTACCTACCAGTCTGATTAAAGAGATGCATTTTTTCTTTATAGATTAGTTATGAAATATTCAGAATATTTTTTGTTGTTGTTGTATGCCTATGAAATATTTAAGTTTTCATATGTTTTATAAAATAATTTATATAGACCACTCTATACAGTATATATGTGTGATTAGATAGATAGAAAGCTTCTTTGAAGAAACTAAAATATAAGATAGATTTATATATATCCAAATGTTTGTAGGAAATTTCTTTTTTAATAAACAATATTATACATTATACATTTTCCCATTATAGACTAGATTATCAGTACATTTCACAAACCCATGCTTGTGAATAATCTGCCTCTCAAATTTTTCAAATCATTCCTATATCCCTGCAAACCAAACGCTGTTGCTATCTGTTATGCAGTTTGAGGAGTGTTTGTACATCGCTGTGAATGGAGATGGAGATGAGTCAGAAGAGGACTTAAAGAGAAAGATCCATGTGATGAAGAAACTCATAAGTATTATGTTTGGGATGGTGACGCTCAGCAGTACCCTCTTGAGGAAAGAGTGAGAAGTGCATTTTAGTTCTTTATACCCTGTTGTACAGAAGTGTAACCACTCAGTAACAATAATTTTCAATTTATATAACCTATAACAAGGATAATTTTACTCTAGTGATCGCAGTGAATTGGTAAATCTGCCCATGCCTTTGAATTTTTCCCTGAGCAAACAAAACCATTCAAACATGGTGTTTTTAGTAGACTGCTTCATACATCTTACATTTATTCGTTTGGTAGATTGCGCCCTCAAGACACAGAGCAAAGGAACCGGTTGTGGAAGAAACTGCGCAGCCTCCTGGAAACATACAGCCGCCTACGAGAGCAGGACCAGAGCTTTTTAGTTGAGGTAAGTGCATGTTTTTGACTCAGGGAGTAACTTTGCGCTAGTTTCAGTTTTTGTTATCACTAAGAGAATTGTCTGCTTCTGTCCAGGCGGTGGAGAGGTTGATCCACCCGACCTTGTGTGAGCAGTGTATTGAGTTTCTGGAGCGTCGACTGGTGCAGCAGATTAACAGCAGTGTGGAGAGGGCAGGAGAGGAAGTGCTGCATGCTTTCATACTGGTGCACACCAAACTACTCGCCTTCTACTCCAGGTATTAGAAACACACTGGTGTATGGAACACATCTGAAGGTCACGTGGTGCAAGGGGCCCTCACTAGGGGTTACTTGCCTAACCTGAAACAGCATATATACCACAAAAAGAAGCATTTTTGTAAAGAGGCATAAATGTACAGTATTCACACTGGATACAATATATCATAGGCTCAAATGTTGAATATTGATTCTCGTGCATAGCAAAAAATAACACACGCACTAAATGAGAAATGGAACAGTTGGTACACCACCATATATAAACTTTTAAACAGCAGAAATCCCAACCTGGTCTCATAACAAGTCATAATAATAGTACGAGATGGCAAAACTTGAGCTCCCATAGAGAAAATTAAATAAGTTAATGAATTATGTTTAAATTAAGTTTAACCTCTAACCTAAACCTAAATCTAACCATGAGGTCTAGCCCCTATACCTAAACCCTAAACCTAACCATGATTTAATAGGAGAATAACTTTGGTGTACCACAGAAAAAAAGAAAACATCCGGGTTTGGAACGAGACGAGGGAAGCATCTTAAAGTGTATTGACATATAGTTCATCAGTCATTTGTATTGCATAAATAAATATGGAATAAGTAACCAAATTTGTTCACAGACATGTCCTTAAAATAAAGTGTTGGACAGAAGTCTTGCTAAAATGTGATGCCTGTATTGTATCAATACCCCCTTTCAAACATACAGCATTTTCCAGAAAATTACCTGCAAATGTCAGGTTAGAGGTCATGTGTGAACACAGCCTTTTTGAAAATACTGGTAAATTTTGCTCTGGAAATTTCTCTTAATGAGAAGCTGTATCATTACCTATAATTTTCCATATTTATGGTATGTGTGAACTGCACATGTGGTACGTTTACCAGTAAATGCAACCTAACGGTTTTCCTGTAATTTACCTGGTTGCATGTGTGAATGGGGCTAATGTGAAATTGTGTTTGTTGATCAGCTGGTCTGGGAATAAAAGTCTGAAGTGCCTTTTCACACAAGCCATGTTGTACAGTGTCTTACAATTTGCCATATCTCATACAAATTATGACAAGTTGTCATGAGACTTTTGTTGGAAATCTAAAGGAGGGCTAGATTGCCTTACTATAAACTTTTCTGCATGATGTCACTGCTTGTGCACAGGCCTTATCCGTACAGGAAGAATTATGATGTAGCTGCTAAAGAGGACCTTTACATAATTTCAGCATTGTTACTTTTTGTGCAGTCGTAATGCAAGCAGTCTAACCATCTCTGATCTTCTGGCTCTGATCATCCTGGTGCAGGATCTGTATCCCAGCAAAACCGACCTGGATGACACGACTTCTGAGGTTTGATATCACTGAATCACAGTTTGCAGTCATAATTCCTTTTTTATTTTTTATTGTGCTCTGACAGTACACTGTTTCTGTATTTTCTTTGTGTTTAGGAGTTAGAGAGAAGTTCAGTTCCTGATGTATTCTACACACCAGAGCCCTCTCCTCCTGACCAGGAATCAGGTGAATCTGCTGTCAATCATACACAATAATGCTAATCATGATCTATACTAGGGATGTGCAAGGATAATCGACTTCTCAGTTAGTGAGGTCGACTAGTGAGTAATGTGTCTTTAGCAGTGGTGCTTTGAAAAGGTATAAATTTACTCCTATTGTTCCAAAACCACATGACTTTCCTTCTTCTGTGGAACACAAAAGTCGATGTTGTAAAGTATGTTAGAGACTGACAGCTTCAGTCACAATTCACTGTCATTGTATGGAAAAAGATGCAGTGAAGGTGAATGGTGACTGAGGTTGTTAGTCACTAAGATTCATCCTAACATCTTTTTTGTTTCACAGAAGAAAGAAAGTCATATGGTTTAGGAACAATGTGAGGTTGAGTAAATGATGTAAGGAATTTAGCTCAATAAGGGAATTATAATTAATTCGGGGAATATTGAAAGAATTACCATTTAACGCCTGATCAAACTATTTGGCAAGCGATGAGTTGATGTGAACGTATCGCCAATTCTTGAGTGAATGAGGAATATTACTTTTGTTGGCCAAACGACAATAAATACCTCAAAAATAGTCAAAACACTGTTTATGAGCAAAGTAACTTACTGTAAGGATCAATGGATTTAACCAATAGTTATAAATCATACACCATAATCAACGTATCTTTGAATACAAGCAGGACTTTATTGACTAATGTACAACATAAAACTAAACTAACAAGCAGGCATTTAGACATGCATAAACATGGATTAGTAAATGAGCTTCAGCAGAAAATGAATGAGAATTGTATTATTGCAATACATCTGGACTGTATCAGAGGAAAATGAGCACATTGAATACTGATGTTGTATGGAGTCTATTGACCATGCCTTGAACAAACCTTCAACACTTCATTTAATACACCTTTATTTGAGACTGGTTTACCCAAATTATATGATAAAACACCAGATTTTAGCAAAAGTCTGTAGGTTTGTACTTGCTTGCTTGGAAGTCCTTTGGCTTGGTTCGTATGAAGTCTTGTGCACTGCGTCTATGGTCTGGAGTTCCGATGAAGAAGTGATCGAAAGGGATTGGAAGCGGCTGCAGATGAAAGCTTAAAATATTTTTCGAAACTTTGAGTGCTTGATTGAACTTGAGAATTCACACGATGGGAGAACTCGGAGGCTCTTCAGAAATCCAGAACTCCACTCATTCAAGGTGTGGAGTTGTACTTTTTCTGTTTGACCCTGCCCCAAATGGGTTTTGAGCCTCTCAGAAGCTTCTTTTCTAAAAGATGTGACCAACTTTTCCCCCCTTTAAGGTAATCAACATATTGTTCTCATGGTCACATGTGCTCCAGTTTCCCACACAAAAAAGAGAATATTTTAATCATGACCTTTATATCATGAGTACGATAGTAGTGATATGAAATTACTTAACATCAACATCCTGGACATACAACCACGATCACACTCATACCTGACATGATTATACTTTCATTAATAATTTGTGTGCTAATTGCTAGGCATGAAAATACATGATAAAAAAAATCATAATGGTTCATTTGTTGGTTTTAAAACATGAGTAAATGTATGATTGCAATAATAAAAATTTTCAGGCTACAATCAGGTTAAACTGTGTGAGATGTATGTATACACTTTGGCATGGAAGACATAGATCCTGTGCATTGTAGAGTGTGAAATAAATGTGAGTCAATCTTAAAGTGTGTTAAGAGTTTGTGGACTAATATATCCTAGGATATGTGTAGATGCATTAAATGGGGAAGACAAAGAAAAGTTCAGTCTGTGTATTTGGAAATAGATAATCAGTTCTGGAATTCCATGGTTTCCATGGCAACAGTTTTTTGGAATGCTCTTGCGAGTTGTTAAACTCTAGGGAGGAATCCCCCCTCGGTCTTAAATCATGTGTTCATTGCATGTTCCACAAGGTGTACCAGCCTAGTGATAGCCATTTGATTTGGGGTATAATTGACCTGGTCCAACAATGTAAATGAAGATTATATGCTATCCTGGACAAACTTCCTTTGTTTTGTGACAGTTAATGCAAGGCAGATTGTGACAGAGTAGATTGTCAACGTTGGCGAGGCAGCACTGGCACACATTTACACACCACCAACATCCCATTCATTCCCCACACCGCTATCCGCTATCGGAGACGCAGGTGCACACACGATTCCTTAGCTCATGGTCGTTTCCCTTCCACCCACATACTTTCCATCAGTACTCATCCCTGTTACCCACAAACACACACATTCTTGTATTGTTTTTGTACTTACCTGTTTGGTGTTCGTTGTGTCGGTGGAGTCGGTCTTCTGGAAGGCGGAGCTGCGTCAGCCAAGCCGAGTGCTCGCTAGCGGCTGGCTTTTATCACGTTAGTCCCACATCGCGTTCCACTTCCCACATCTTTTATATTAACTCTGTGATGTGTATACGTAAATAGATGTATTTGTGGTACATTTATCTGTATATGCATACCTGAGTGTGGTTGGCTCTGAGGGGGAGGAGCCTGGGCTATAAAAGGGAGCATCGGACCCTGCTCTGACCGTTCTTGCAACGTCGGATGAGCAAGAGTGCAGTTGTGGTGCCTCGAGCGAGTCAAAACCCCAAACTAAGTATATATTGTGGATACTTGAGTATATTTTGTATTTATTTTTATTTTTCTTCCTTGGCATTTGGAACCCACTACATCACACAGATGCAGACTCTTACAGGACTCACTGGCTCCAGTGCCAGGGAAGTTTTATAGCTTTGGAGAATACCAGTGTGTGTGGATTTTAACCTTTGTTCTGCTTAGAATTGTTCAATTCCTCTGCCTGTAATCTACTATAATGATGACATCATTTTCAATTTTGAGAACTACCCCTTTAAAGTGGTTCAATAAGGAAGAATTTTTCTAAATAACCTCTTGTGCTTTTATGAATAGTCCAAACAAGAGGTGACAGCGCTCCCATCTTCCAGTTTGTTGATCCTGATATTCAGGTGAGTCACCTAAGCATGTCAAAGCAATTCTGTTGCCCTGAAAGTAACATGATATGATTGTGTTTGTAGGAACGTCACCCTTGTAAAATGTGCATTTATAGAAGAGAAGTTTCTCGCATTTCTAAGGTCTTTTCATTTTAGATGGCAGAGGACAGTCTGCAAACTCTTGAAGTTCCAATCCCTGACACTTCGGCCCCGTCCAGAGTATTCCTGGAAGCCACACTTAAAGAGGGCCTCTTTCCAATGATGCCTCACTCTATGTACTGCTTGCCTCTTTGGCCTGGAATTACACTAGTCCTACTCACCAAGGTGACAGTCTTTGTAAATTTTGTGGATATTAAATACTTGACCTGTAGTTTTTGATTCTGACTTATTGAACATGGATCTCTTTGGGAAAAATTACCCTAAAACATTATCAAAGGTAATTACTTGGAATAAAATAAATACAATTCGATTGTGTCCATCTTGTTTATTCAGTTGGGCTCAAAAGTCTGAAACCACATTGTACTTTTTTTTTTTTTTTTTTTTTGTGTTTTATGATTTTGAGAATTTTAAAACAAAGAAAAGTTATGACAAAAGTAACAAGTAATATGTAAGATTCACATTGACAATGTTAACTCAAGGTACAAAAGGTCAGATTTCCTTGCTTCCATGGAAGCACACAAGATGGTCTTTGGAATATTCTCAAATCATGCTGAATAACATGTATCTCGGGCTTTGCACAAAAATTGTGGAGGCCATGCCAGCTCAAGTGCGTACATTCATTACAGCAAAAGAGTGATGTAGCAAAAGCTAAGAAATTCTGAAACTGAGGGGCTTGGGTAGCTCAGCGAGTATTGACGCTGAAATCCAGGGTGTGCTGAGTGAATCCAGCCAGGTCTCCTAAGCAACCAAATTGGCCTGGTTGCTAGGGAGGGTAGAGTCACATGGGGTAACCTCCTCTTGGTCGCGATTAGTGGTTCTCGCTCTCAATGGGGCGCGTGGTAAATTGTGCGTGGATCGCGGAGAATAGCATGAGCCTCCACATGCGGAGTCTCCATGGTGTCATGCACAACAAGCCATGTGATAAGATGCACGGATTGACTGTCTCAGAAACGAAGGCAACTGAGACTTGTCCTCCGCCACCCGGATTGAGGTGAGTAACCGCGCCACCACGAGCACCTGCTAAGTAGTGGGAATTGGGCATTCCAAACTGGGGAGAAAAGGGGATTACAAAAAAAAATAATTCTGAAATTTATGTCAATGTTTAAATGAGCAAGGGTCTAATGTAACCATTTATTTGCAAACAGAAATTCCTTTATAATTCATTTAGCAAAAATAGCATTCAACCTTTTTCCACTGTATTTTTACGTGTTTCAACAGATCCCCAACAGTCAGGTGGCGATGTCTGTTTACTACTATCTGGATACGTTTGTGAATCTGGAGAAGAGGTTATGCGAGGGGCAGGAGGGAGCCGCAGCCATGCGGGGTCAGCCCTCTGTCCAGGACATCCGGGTCAAACTCGACAAGTTCATCAAAAACTTGGTCAGCATGGACATTCAGGTGTGTGGGCGCTAAGTAAACCTTATCACTGCACACAGACACACACACACACACACACCTACTCTTTCCTCATTGTCCGATCTACATTATAATGTGTAAAAATACGGAATGGGAATCGTAAGGGATTTAATTCTGGTTCCTTAACAAACTTAATGATTCTGGTTCTTCAGCGATTCGATATATGATTCTTTTAGTTCTTTTTGTCATATGAACAAACCAGTAATTACACATAAGATAATAAATTATGAGTTCAGTATTAATTTGTGAGTCCTTTTGACTGATTCATTAAAAAGAAATGGTACAGAGTCATTTGCCTGTGAATTTGACCACATGACCGTGTTGTATGTTTGTTGTTGTATGTAACCAGCAAGGACAACACAATAGAAAGAAGTGTCGAAGTGTTGAAAACTGTCATTGTGTTCAATTCAGATTGCAAGCATTTGCCATGGAGCTTTAGATTCAGTTGTTTAGTATTTTAAAATGGTGTCCCATCCACATTGGCAGAAGATTGCAGGCATTAACTTTTGGGCCATTAACGGAGCTAAACATCATGCAAATAATTTGGTTTGGTTGGTAATATTTTATTTAAAGAAATGGAACCAGTTCTGAAAAAGAAGCAGTTCATGATTCTTGATTGCCTTACCTAGCTGTTATAACATCACATTTTGAAAATAATAATAATTTGATTGTGTTCAGACCTCCCAACTTCAAAATGTGTGGACAGATTTTAAGAACAAAGTCTTCACCAGATCTGCATCTGGAGTCACAAGAGAGTGAGTGCTTTTTATATTATACCAAACAATCTTTGCTGTTAATGAACTGTGGGGGTTTCTGACCCTTCACTCCCCATAAATCAGGATTTGAACTTGGTTTCTGACTCATCTGTGCTCAAGGCCAACCTTGGTCTGAACTCACATGTTACATCTTGTGGTGTAGGTTGCTGCCCTCCTGTCGTAACATGAAGACTCAGTTGTGTGGTGTGTACAGACAGTGTTTTGCTGCTAAATGCATGAGCAGCAGTCAGCGATTGGCTCCTCATCTTCAAGAACGAGCTCTAAACATGGTCCAGTATGTATGAATGGACACCTCTTCTAGAGGTCAACCGATAGTGGATTTTACCAATACGATAACTAAGGTGGTGGGAAATGCTGATAAACGGTTAACCGGCTGATAGTTAAAATTGATTTATAGAAGGTCAAAGAAAATGTCTTGCTCTTTCCTTACTAAGACGGGCACAGACAAAGAGTCCTAAATGAATAAAATTCCAGATGCAGTTTATTGTTCAACCAAAACCCCAAAAATAACCAGAACAAAATTCAAATTTGGACTTTTAAGTATGAACAAGCCCAAAACACTCCAGGAACTCTAATTTTGAAATGACGAAATGATGAAAAAACTATATGCAACTATCGCCATAGATTTTTGCCTATAAAGATAGTTCCAAAAAGCAACTATCGGCACCGATTAATCAGTAAAACTGATAACCTCTACTATACGGATGGATATATATTATTCTCTGGCTGTGTAAGCATTGGAATAACTTTTGTCCTCTTCTCACGTTTATTTCAGAGAGAAGTTGTTGGACTGGAAGGATTTTCTGCTGGTGAAAAGCAAAAGAAACATCACAATGGTGTCATATCCTTCATTGATATTCAGTATACTGTACATTAATACCTGAAGTATTTCCTATTGACAAAGGGAAGTTCGGATGGGACATATTGAAACACTTTTGCAAATGAGTCATTAATATTTTGGTCAGTTTTCCCAGAAGACAAAAGAGTGTATTTTAAATGTTTTAAAGGCAAAAAATGTAATGAATTAACTGAAAAAGTGAAATTTGTCAGCTTTTAGGAGTATGCTCCAAGCTAACAGACATTACCTAAAAACAACAAAACCTCAATTTTCTTAAATATCTTTAGATGTGTTCCATTGATGCTCTTTAATCCTCAATTATGTTTATTAAACTGGTGACATTATTATAGAATGATGATCCGGCGTAAAACCTGTGCCAAGTCAAATATGCGGATCACGGATGGTCTGCTATGGCGACCCATAATGGGAGCAGCCTAAAGAAGAAGATTATTATTATAGAATGATGCATGATTCAGTTTGAACTTTAACTATGTTCTCACATACCTGGAGGAGTTTCCTGGTCTTATCCACTTTATATATGTGGATCGTTCAGCTGGACATATGATCGCACCCTCTCTAAATGTGACTGATCGCACTGTCTCCGAGCTCGGAAAGGGGCCTGTAGCACACTTCATAAAGAACAAGGTGCTGCTGTGTTTGTTTACAGCTACATGTTCTTTGCTAAAAAAGAATTCAATATTTTTCTTTTGGACGCACGTATAGTTGTCCTTGAGCTGCTCTTTTATACTGTTTCTGTATTATTTGGCGGCAATAGATAACATACAGAATTAGGACTGGGTAATGTAGCAAATGCTGGTGTTACAGTATACTGTATTCATGATGATTTTACTAGAGAATAAAATTAGATATGGCCATTAAGAGTGATGTTTTAATATTGAGTGATATTTTAAAAGTTTGATTGAAACTTCAGTAGCACAAATAGAGTTAGAGTTGGTAAGTTCCATTCATTTGCCACGAATTGGTTGAAACTGTCTTTTTCAATTAATCAGTTCAAAACTCTGCTCTGCTTTTATCATTTGTTTGCATCATCATTCAGAAAAGCTTTTGAAAATCCCTTGTATTTAATTAAATTACACAGTTTAAAAAAAATGCACAGGTACATATTGCTGCGCACATAAATGAAATTATTTAATATCATTCTTCCTCATGTTCATTTAGTGAACAGCTGTGTACAAAACTTGCCTTGATTATTTTTAATTAGATTTTTACTGTTTTAGTTCTTACATTATGAATCATTTTGAATATTCTTCAATGGCTGTTTGTTTAACAAATGGGCTCCTTTAATTGACAAGTAATTTTTAATTGTTCATTTTATAGCTACACTACCCAGCCCTATACAATATTATATTTTCTGTAATATGTCTACTCCAAATGTAAGCGTCTTCAAAAAACTTGTTACTTGCCCTTTGAATTGAAATGTAATCCCTTATATGATTTTTGTGATAAGTTACTGATATTAGCGTTATACGAGTTTCACCATGTACTGTATCTCTGAACAGATATGGGGTCTTGTGGCAACAGCCCGGCGATACCTGCAAAAGGGTTACACCACTGTCACACACAGAGATGGAGATTATTTCTACTGTTACTTCCTGTGGTTTGAAAACGAAACGGTAAGTGGCCCCATGTGTTTTTTTTTTTGTTTTTTTTAACCAATTACATTGTTGATGTTGAGGACAAAACTACTTGTTTAGAAACAATCAGGTGTGATTTTTGTTTTAACAGGGTTACAAACTGGAAGTGATAGACATACCCAGCCTCCCAGAGGACTATGCTCCAATAGGAATGCTCGCCTTGGATTATTATAAGTATGACATTAATTATAAATTCTGTTTTATTTAGCTTTGAATCAGTTCTATCAAAGTTGCATGTACATGCCAATAAAATTAAAATACAGCATTAGATTGATTTTCTAGTGCAGATTGTATTTAGGGCCTTATTAAATCAAAATATAAACTTATTTTAAGCATAACCAGAGGTTAAATTGGGGCAAAGAAAAAAGAATAAATTCAAACAGAAAAAACAAATATTGCCAAATATTGCATTCTGTCTCCATTTCGCAAGTGTACTCGCTTGAAAACACATTTAAAGATCTTTAAAGTTAATTACATATGCATAATGCTTCTGTCTAGTTTTGTCAGAACCTGGTCCGCTAGAGCGGCACTCCTCAAAAATCCCAATTTAACCCCTGAGCATAACAGGAAACCAGCTACATTTTCTTAACTGATGTCTTTCATGTCTGTCTGTCTGTTGTGTCTGATGGTGTCATAGGAAACTGCTGCGATATTACAGCAAAAGTCATCAGAATGAGGTGGTGAAGTGTTATGAACTGCTGACTCTGCATCTGGGTGTGATCCCCAATGAATATATCTTTCAGCACTGCAGTCAGCTGGCCCGCAAGCTCTGGGAGCCCTCCCGTATTCCCCTCCTGTGAACCACACTCAGGGGTCCTCAGAGGAATTCTGCTGTGTTCACTTTATTCAATAGGTGATCTGTTGTCTAGAGACAGAGTTCCCTGCACTTTTAGCACAAGCACTTCTCATTTAAGTTATTTGTAGAAAATAACAATGTGTTTCTTGTGCTTAGTGAATTGAGTGTGATATGTAATTGAACAGAGTCAATATTGTTGAGAAATTACCCCTTTGATTCTCATAATGCAAACAATTCGGACCAATTATTGTAGGAAAACTTTTATTATTATTTTTATTATTATTATTTTTATTTTTTGATTTCATCAGATTTCTGGCTCAATGAGAATGAGTATGTTATATGCATTTAGAGCTCCTGTATAGTGACCGAACTGCCATATCTTGAAAGAAACAGAATTTAGTATACTTTATTTCATAAAACTATGTAGAAGACAGTTGATGAAAAAGTACAGTCATTTATCATTATTAATCTCCCTGTTTTTTACAACAGTTTTATTGGGACATTTTTTGTAACTGTGCAGAACATATATTGTTATCCTCAGTGTTTTGGAGGTACAGCTAAAATACAGTTATAATTGTCCGATCAAGCGGTCAAAAATATGTCCATTGTACTGCAAAAGCAGATGATTTCCTTTCTTTTGAAATGATGGATGTTGTGTGTTTAACAGAAGTTCATCCATAGTTTTTTGAAGCTACAAAACATTCCCAATATTTTTTCCACTGCATTAAGTTAAAAATTAAGTTAAAAAAAGGTTAATTATAGCAAGCTGATAATGAAGACAGAAACTGTCTGTTTTTGACCCTTCGCTGCTTATTTTAATGTCTCTAAACAGATCATGTGAGATCTCAGAGGACATATTTATTGAGAACAGTACAGATTTATTGACTGAATATTGCTTAGATATATAGTGTTTTGTAAAAATTTATATAACATACAATATGATCATTTTCCAAGATAAATAAAGTACAATGGAATATTTTGTCTTCTTTCATAAAAAATGTATGTATATATAATTTATGTGGATTAAAGTCACTTTTGGTTTTCGATTTAATTAAATTACTTTTTAAAAAGCTAATTAAATGTTTTAACTGCTATTTTCTGTATATTAATTTATTGGGTGAATCTCACAAAGGAATGCCCAGGTCATATTTCACCCCAAAATAAAAATGACAATATTGATGGTTCTAAAAATAATCTTCATTTTCATTGACTGTCATCTAATTTCCACTTGTAATAGAAGAGAACTCCTCCCAACTGTTTTAGAGTGTCTGACCACATTATAATGCACCTGTGAGGTCTTGCACTGCTCCGGCTTTAACCAGTTCCTGCAGTAAGACTGTCTCAGCACTGACATCATGGACCACCTGTGTCATCATAGCGTCCATGCGGAGAGACTCGTAGTAATGCAGCAGGGCTCCAGGGTGCTGCAGGTTGTATCCAAATCCAGCCAGACTCACCTCATCACACACCTGCAGGGCCAGAACTACTGCACTTATGCCCAGGGTTGGCACCATCTAACAAAAACAACATGTTGTTAAGGACAACATGTTGTCTGTGAGGCCTACTTGTGGAATGCATAGACTTTCTGAAAGAAAAAAAATTTTTTTTTAGCAGAAGTTTGAATTCATTGTAGAAGTTTGATTACAATCCATCCAAGATTTGAGGCTACTTTTTCAATAATAATTAAACAAAAACAAAACGAAACATTTTGAAGTGTTCTTGTGTATTAAAAATCCATCATAATGTTAGTGACAGAGTTCGCCAGTTTTAAAATTCCAGTGCCTGAACTTCAAATGGTAAATCTATTGCTTATGATAATTTTGTAGTCATGTATTTTACCATTAAAACAACAACAATCTTTGGGATTGTAAACCTTTTTTATTGTCTACTACATGTAGTAAATTGTTAATCTGATCAATTAGAAAAGTAATAGTTTAACTTTTGTCCACAAGTCACTTGATTTGAGATATCAATACCACAAACAGTGTGTGACAAGTTACATGCCGAAGATTAATACTTAAGGTTTAGAGTTTGTTCTAAGCAAGCACCACTAATAATTATATATATATATATATATATATATATATATGATTTAGTAAGTAACCTTCCTGAATTTAAAAAGAGAGCTTTGCATATGTGGATGGTAATTGCAGGACGGACCTTCCTCTGTTGCCCTGCATACGTCTGCAGCACCTGTCCAGTCCTGTACATGATTTCAGGGTTCAGGATGCGAAAGTTTTCTGGTTGAAGAGGAATCGAGTCTATCATATCCCTCCAGAACCACAATTTAGACCACCAACTCTACAGATATAGTGACAGAAAACAATTTTGTGTGGCCTGTATTTACCCGCTAACTTAAGAGTATTTGTTCAGCGCTGTGGTGCTGTTTTGTGAATAATTTAAAGACCCCATGAAATCAAAATTTGAGTTTTGTGCTTTTTAGTCCACATCTGTCAGCTTTACAGGGGTCATATTATGCAAAGTCCACTTTTTCAATTTTTTTGGACATAATTATGTGTCCCCCATGTGTGTAGACAACCACAAAATATGGTAAAAGACCATCCCCTCCTTTCTTTCCTTTCCCCATCAATAAAAAACAGTGTCTCCCAACAAGCCATTCAGGTTTGCAGCCCCTTATGACGTCAAAAGGGAAAAGTTACCACCCACAGCTGGCGAAGAGATCCGCCCAAGTAGCTTAGATCCGCCCTCATTTAAACCTGAGCAAGCAGCGCACAGTCCACCATAATTATCTCCTCACTAGAGCCGCTTGTGCTAACTCAAGAATGTCCCAGCTACGAGGTAAACACGCCAAATGTTCTATTGTTGGCTGCAAGAGCAAACACAAGAGTCATCATGTACTCCCGGCATCTGAGCCACTGAAGACCCAGTGGATTAGTTTTATTTTTGATGGCAATGTGCCCACAACAATAGGAAAATCCCTTTATGTTTGTGCAAACCATTTTACGTCGGACTGCTTCATAAACGAGGGCCAACACAAGGCTGGATTTGCTTCCAAGCTAAGGATCAAGGATGGATCGATACCAACTCTCCATGACCCAACTTCAGATTTGCAAGTCGTAAGTTTCGCACTTTATACTTTTTAATGTTTGCAATTTGGCTTTCTGAATTTGCTTCGTATCGCAGTTTCCACATGAGCACCTATATTACAATTAAAAAATATGCATTATACAAAATGTATCATGCCAATATATTGCGCTTAGCGAACATCATTACAGTACTTTGTGTATTGCTTATTGAAGTAGTACCGTTCCCTACAACAGAAAGCGGAGAAAGCTAAAGTTGCCGTTAGACACCGAACAACACATCATCCATAGTAGAAAAACGGCTGAAATAACTCCACAAAAGTTCCACAAATTCATCAAACATGTACGGCTGAACTCCGGTGTTTTCAGTAGCAGCCATATTGGTTCTCCTGTATTGATGTCGCTGGGGTATCCATGGCACCAGCAGGAAAGGCACAGCTCACTTCCAGAAAGGGGTGTGGGGAGTAGCAGCTCCTTTGCATTTAAAGCTATAGACACTAAAACAGCCCGTTTGGAACAGGGCTACAAAACAGGGGTATAAAGGCATGGTAGAATAAACGATCTGTGAGGTATTTTGAGCTGAAACTTGACAGACACATTCTGGGGACACCTGAGACTTATATTACATTGTGTAAAAAGGGGCATGATATGTCCCCTTTAAGGTCAGCAGTACGCTAGTAGTGCACTCATAAAAGGTGATATTCACATTTAAATTTTACAATCTCTTCCAGGAAAACAAGTGCAACATTTTAGATGACTAATTTCACACTATAGGGGTATACAATTTTTTTGTCCAATAAAGTGCTTTAGAATTAAAATACCCCTTATCTGCCAAGTAGCAAATTATTGTTCATGGCTGTGACATAACTAAATCCTTTTGGCTATTTAAAAGGGATGAGCCCTTCAATATGCCCTGCCCAAACCTTATGTTTCAATAGGAAATACATCAACATGGAAGGAAGGAACTTTCAGCCAAATGTTATAATGGCACTTACCAGAGGTTCTTTGGTTACTACAGAGGTAAGCCAGGCTAAATCTAAGCTCTTGAATACAACCAAGGCCACTACTTCAGTACTCATGTATTCTTGTGACAGGGAATGAGCTCCTTCTGGATACATGAGTCGAATGGTAGTTCTAGAGCCAGTGACTTTCTCAAATCCAAGTACTGGCGCATTGTTCATTCTGTGGGTGTAAAGGTTAAAATACAAATATACGGCAAGGATTTCAGAGCCGTAGAAAGCATAATGGGTGTAGGAAATACATTTATGCCAATAAAAAGGCCAAAGAAAATCTGGCCTACTGTGATAGAAATTAATGCTGTTATCACCGAGCGTGTTTACATGCACACCAATATGCTGATATCTAACAAATATCAGATTATTCAAAAACATCTGACAATGCAAGAAAAATGCGTTTGCATGAGATTTGAAATCATCAGGTTATTCTCTTCTTTTGATGTGAAACATATGCTCACAACACTTGATTCACATTGGATAAGCCGGTAAAAACACTGATAAAAGTGTTTACCTACAGCGTGAATTTGAGGTAATGGGCAAAAATGTGTGCCGATTGTTTTTGCTTAAACTGTTTATGACCGTAACTCATTAAGAAAAGCTGTTTAAGGTATTTACTTGATCTTACAAGTTGTCGGCTCATTAAGCATAGGTTACGTCCACACTAATCAGTTTCCATTTGAAAATGTACAAAATCACCTCTTATCCACACTATAAACAGCGTTTTCCTCCACCGTAAACTGAGAAACATTCAGAAACTGAAAAGGAATTAGTGTGGATGTGGCCATAATCAATGTATTTATAAAAAAAATATGCATGTAAACACTCACTGTCTATGAAACATGATCACACGGGTAGTTAGCATGTTGTTTCCGAGAGTTCCAGTACCCTAGGATCGGGCGCATTATGCTGACTCGCTGACAAGGGCCATCTCCGCATCAGCTCAAGTGTGCATCAGCTTCCATTTGTGTTATTTCAAAGTATTGCTCTCAATAATATTCTAAAATGTGGAAATTTGTAATGAAGAATGATTAGATGCATCCATCTTTTTGACTGGTAGTACTGATAATGGCATGATAATTTGAACTAACCTGATGATAATGTCATACTGGTCGACATGAGGTCCAAGATTTTTGTCATGTAAAATGCCACCACTTCCAACCACCAAACATTTCCTGCAGGTCTTAGTGCCAGAGAGGAAACCAGTATGAGGTAAAGCTCTCAGGGTCTGAGCCATCATCTCCTCAGTGCCCTGCATACCCAGAGGAGGAGGAAGTGCCCAGTCACCTGTGCCATTCTCCAAGAACACTGGAATCTTTAAGAGCCCGGCAGGTGTTGACAGTGTCTTCACCCTGTCCACATTCACTGCGACATGACTGAGACTCAGCAGTGCCGCTGAGTGATCCAGAAGAGCCTGAGGTGTGTGCAAATGAAAGCTTAGACATCTGACAATAATATGTTTTAAATGTTTTTATGTATTTAAAGTTTCAAAATATTTATTTTTATTTGTTTTGTGATGCAGCAATTAAAAAAATGACTTTTTTGCACTGACCTTCAACACCATAACATGCAACCTTGAAATATTTGGTATGTAACAGGGTTGAAGGTCAATACAAACAAAAGAGTTAACTCTCAAATAATGACTAATGTGCTGCCTCATATGTTATTTAGTTGGTTCTGAAGAACTTGTACTAATAGCTGAGGGACTAATGGTAATTCTTCTTGTGAAAAGGGTTAGCCAATGTTTTCATGTCTGGTTTAAAGGAATGTTCTGGGTTCAATACAAGTTAATCTCACACAACAGCATTTGTGGTATAACCGCCTGAGACCCCCGCGTGACTGCTGTGTGCACTTTCTATTTCCCTTTTTTATTTGTAACTAGTATCACCCAATAAACAAGGAAAATATATATATATATATATATATATATATATATATATATATATATATATATATATATATTTAGAGCAAATCGTTTTCCTAACAATTGATGTCCACATATGTTGTGAAATTTTAAGTAATTTCAAGCTATAGAAAGAAAGATTTTTTTTTAATCAAATAGTTTATTATGTGTCCTGGAGAGTTGGTTACTTCTTGTTTTTGAGATGTTATAGATATTACAGCTGAATTTCTGTAAAGCTGAATAAAAAATTCTGATTAAAAGTAATGGCCAGCATCATCAAATCACTGCCAACCATGGTAAAATAAAATTCTGCATTATAAAATTCTGAATCTATGTACTGATTATCATTGTTCCATGTCTGCCAAACATATTAAGTGGTCCAAACATCATCTGCAGCATGAAACTGAACTTTTAACAAGATGTTAGAAGTGAATGCGCTAGGCTGCATAAGAAAGCTATAGGATGCTTCCTTGCTCCCTTGCTCCCTAATTAGTGAATGACTCAACCTCCAGTGTGCTGTCTGACTTCACTGGTCTCAGAACAGTTTGAAAAGCACCTTATTAACTCCATATACAGCCTCTGAAAGCAACATTTTTCAGTTTTGGATACGTCCATTGATTCTCAATGTGATCATGCACAGTGAATGTAGGATTTTTATGGAATGTTAGTCCTGTGTTTGTGTTTAACAGCATGCCGTTTCACGATAAATCAATGCAATTATTAAAATGGCATATTGGTTGAAACTAGAGACTCTACTCTTTTGACTCAAACAGGTTTTAATGTGAAAACTTAAACTGGTTTCTTACCCGATGTAGTTTTATTGCAGTTTCTTCGAAATACAAACTCGGCTGAGATTGGCACCATGTTGTTTTGTCACATGACTCTGTGTGCTGAAAGTTTACCCCTTTAATGAGAGCCTAGAGCCTCCTGAACTGTTGGTTTAAAAAAATAAGAATTAAGCATAGCCTATAGCGAAGCCAAAATGTAATGTCCACGCATGTGGACACAGGGTCTCACGAGGAAAATGTTGATTACCACAAAAAATTATTTTGACTCGCCCCTATTTTATTTTTTAAAAACAGAGTTAAGGTACTTCAGTTCAGGCACTTACAATGGAAGTGAATGGGGCCAGTCCATAAAGGTTTAAATACACCTTGTTTCAAAAGTATAGCCATAAAACATAAACATTATATTATATGTTATATAAGTTATATCCAATATGGATGGGAATGCAGGGTTTTGTTGTCATGACAACGAAGTTGAAATATTAGGTATAACTTTACACAAATTAAGTTAATAAGTGGTTTTATGACACTGAAATCATGTTAACATGTATAAAGTTTATGTTTTGTGGCGATACTTTTGAAATGGCACTTTTATGGATTTTCCTCATTCACTTCCATAGTATAGTAAGTGCCTAACTTTCACAAATTTCTTTATATATATATATAAAGAAGGGATAAGTCGAAATTATTTTATTGTGAAAATCATCATTATGCCACAAGTGCTGACAATTTAGCTTAAAATGATGCTGAAAATTAAAACAAGTTTTCTTGTTTCTGGTTTTATAAGGTTTCATCTGAAGTCAGATATAAAGTCAAATTATCAAGTCAAGTATTTTAAATTATAACACAACACGTCGTGTCAAAAATCCTCCAGATTGTGACTCACAAGTCTTTAGACTCATGTGGTAAAGAAGTGAATTACAGTACCAGTGTTTCATTAGAACTGTCATTAGTCCATGTAAGCTCTGGGGTTGGCAGATATGCAGGAACCAGAAGTGCAGAGTAACAGCTCAATGACAGAAATACACTTAAAATTAGATTCTTCCTCCTGAAATCATAAAACACCAGTCTCATAAAGCTTTCAGTCTTGTGGTGTACTTCATTGATTTGAATGGAATTTGTAAACAGCTTGTGAAATCCCCAGTGATGCATGGAAATGGCATACATTTTTCTATCCCGTCACAGTGCTTATCTTGGGCAAACTCACCGGCTGAGGAAGAATTCCCTGCCCTCGAGTGTTGGTCCGATAACAGAGGAACGCTGTCTTCCTCATTATCCTTAACACAGGATAGTGTTTCAGAGTCACCATTATTCTACCCAGTACCAAACTAATGTGTCAGTTATGAGGCATTCATTAAACCAGGAGACATACTTTCTCACTGTAAAACAAAATAAAATACAAATAAAAATAAAAAACATTGAGTTTTCTCAACAACTGTCTTAAAGTCCTCAATAAAATTACCGTAGCACTTTACAAGGTTGTATACGTTAACACAACATTAGTTAACACAGTAGTTAAAATGAACTAACAATAAATAATTATTTTACAGCATATTTAAATTGTTGTTAATGTTACTTTCTACGCATGCATATTTATCATTCAAAATTGTATAAGTTATTATGAACTATCATTGAAAGTTGTAGAAGTTAACATGAACTTACAATCAGCAATACTATATTCAAAAATTCTGTAAAACATATTTTTCATTGTTAATGCATAATACCTAAATCATTAAGCAATAATGCATACAGTATACAGTATAATGTACAGTATATAACCTTATTGTAAAGTGTACCTACAATACTTTTTTTTAGCCATTTTTAATTTTTTTATTCAATAAATGCAAGACTTCTTGTTCAGTCTGTTAATTTTTGCCAAGGCAACTACAGATTTCCTGTTCCTTAAATTATAAATACAGCAACACACACACACATCATCTTCATTATCATCATCATCATTTTTTGTTATTTCATACTTACTAAGATTTTATATGACTTAATTTGAAGTGAACAAAAGTGGAATACTACGTGTAATAGTTTAGGCCTCAACACCTTTTATGCTTTATCTACTTTACAGTATATTTGCTGTTTACCTCTTATTTCAGGTGCTGTCTTCTATTCCTAGTTGAAAAGATAGAAACATGTTTGTGTTGTACTAAAAATGAGCTGTGGTTTTGTCCTGGTCTTCCGCTGCTCTGTTGTGAGAGTGTATTGTCTTTCTGACCCCTCCTCACAGTTAATAATTGGCCTGCCTCAAAGGCTTCACTTTGTATTCCACAGTCCTTTATCTAAGCGACTGTTTAAACAACCTCACGTTACCCTGCAGTTTTATTAATTTAAATGCTTGATATCATGCTTTATATCAGTCGAGGTGTTTCAAAGGTCCTGTAAACAGCATGTTAAAGTTCTAGGTAGAACTATTGCTCAAAGAAGAAACAGTAGTTAACTTAATTAATTTTATTTTCATGCTATTAAAGAAATGTTTTTAGAGTAAAAGACACAATGTGCATGGACTTAAAAAAAACAACAAAAAAAAAAAACAGCAAGATTTTATGTTACAATTTGTATGAATATATAACGAAAAGTGTTAATCTTGGGTCATGTTACTCTTCACCAAGTTTTCCATCATTTTTATATAACTTTTTGCTTTTGCACAGTTACTTTGAAATGGTCCTGTAGTATGACATACGCAAATTAATAGCATGGACATGCCAATTTTCCTTTCATTTCTTTTGAACTACACATCTTTCTTACTCTAACTTTCTAAGTCTATCTGTCTTTTTTTTAAGGCATTTGTCAGCAGTGTTGGGTAATCTGATTGAAAAAGATTTAGTTATTTTGTCAAAAGTAGTGTGTTACACATTACATTTTAAATTCTTGTAATCGGATTACAGTTACTTTCAGCTTAGGTACTTACTTTTAAGTACATTACTTGGGTTGCACATATTTCTAAAATAATATATATGGGGGGCGGATTTTCTCCCCTTTTCTACCCAATTTGGCATGCCCAATTCCCAGTGCGCTCTAGGTCCTCTAGGCCCACGTAGTGACTCCATCCGGGTGGCGGAGGACGAATCTCAGTTGCCTCCGCATCTGAGACAGTCAATCTACACATCTTATCACATGGCTTGTTGAGCACGTTACCGTGGAGACCTAGCGCATGTGGAGGCTCATGCTATTCTCCGCGGCATCCACGCACAACTCACCACGCACCCCACTGAGAGCGAGAACCACATTATAGCGACCACGAGGAGGTTAACCCAATGTGACTCTACCCACCCTAGCAACCAGGCCAATTGGTTGCTTAGGTAGACTGACTGGAGTCACTCAGCACGCCCTGGATTCGAACTTGCGACGCCAGGTGTGGTAGTCAGCATCTTTACGTGCTGAGCTACCCAGGCCCCCAGTAGTTATAGATAATGCATTTAAAATACACATTAAAATGTTTTTACATAAGTGAAGAAAGCTGAAGTGTGTGCGACAATGAACAAGGAGGAAGTATAGACAACAAATATTTTGAATTTTTGAGTGTAAAACAAATTCTGTGAAAAGTGTTTTAAAAAGTAACTTAAAAGTAAAGTAATTTGTAATGTGATTACTTTTTTGATGAAGTAATCCGATCATAATTTTAGAGAATTAATTAGTCATTTGTAGAGAATTACTTTTTTGAGTATGTTAACCAACACTGCTTGTTAGCCAGGTTTTTGTGTGGCACATCTTATTTATCTTAACCTGGGGATGAATAATAATAATTTTTTAAAACATGTGCAAAAGAAGAGGCACATGTATTTCAACAGATGTCAATGGCAAGTCAGTAAACCAATAAACATTTTGTTGAGTATTAACTCTCAGCAGGGCCTGTAACTGGTCCATATAAGAACTTAAAGTTGCACTCAGTAATTTTTTCCCCATTAAAAAAGAAACGAATTGTAATTTTTAAACATATGTATAAAATCATGACCACTCACATGAGATGAGGACTCTAGTCATATCAGTAACCTTATAAAAGCGGTTTTATTTTACATGGGGAAGGGGCACCCTCATGGGGGCTGCCATTTTAGAATCACGTGACCAGCTGAATACTACTCGCTCAATCTCAGTAACCATCTTGTTATTGGACACTTTCACTCTTGGATTAAATTAATCATGGCTGACTAGTGTGAATAGTGAATTTCAACAATGGCATCTGTAACGGAAAACTGTTGATTTTGAATAATGCTGCATCCACACCACTAGGTGTCATTGTAAGTCCAAGATGACACAAGCAAAAAGTTACTGAGTGCACCTTTATACACAACATGCATGAATTGTTATGAAAGCATTGGGAGTATTCATTTCCTTTTGCATTCAAATGACTCTTGCACATTTCATTTAATTCATTTGAATGTTACTCAGTGCTTCTCACCTTTGCTACCATCTGTATCTGTTCGTATTTCAAAGATGCTACTGGAGGATGCTACATATGGTAAAACATGCATCGTAACTAACCAGACGTTCACATTAGTGTACATTCTTGCCCATGTATAACTAACAGAATGTCCCGAATGCTGTTCTGTGGTTGGACATTGTGTTGTAACAAGCATTCTTAGAGACTCGAAGGCATTTATGAGGTATCACTTGACACTAATGAAACACTAATCTTCAAAAATAGTGTTTATTGTGTTGTGGTTCTTGTAAAAGTGGACTTCCAGTGCCTGACAGAGGTGGTCAGAAGGCTACTGGCCTGAACAGTGAGCTCGCTGGGAAGGAGAGGCTCGCGTGCTTGTGTGCGGTCCAGTTTATGTCAACAGCTGTCACACAGGGCCTGACATGGCTTTACATTCCTGCTGTGAGCTATAAGACCATCAAATCTCAGTCCTGCAGGTCTGGTATTAATGACAGGATCCACACAGCTTATGAGTCACATTATTATTTGTGAGGGCTGGTCTGCCATCAGTTGCTACTTCTAAAAGACAAAACTGTTTCTTGAAAGAGAAGGACAATTTGACAATACTCTGTGTTAGCTGCCTGGTTTGTAAAGAATAAGCATTTACTTTTTCTCATTATGGATGAGGACATCCTGTGGGCAACAGCTGTGGTTGACAGAAAAGCAGCCCTTGATAAATGGGAGGAGGTACAATTTTCAAATAATACTTTTAGTTTCTTGATTTCTTTTAAATATCTATGTATTATGTGTGCATTTGTAACCGGTCCTGCTCGACTCGCTCCAAGCGGGATGCAAACCGCGTCAGCTGGCATGGGAGGCTGGCACGCTAATGAGGAGGCTAAAGGCTACAGCCCCTAGCGTCAGTTGCTAGTGCGCCTCTTGAGGCCAGGAGAGTGAGCTTTACATATACCGCACAGCTATCACGTAACAGCTGGCTCCCATTACACTCACCTCCCTAAACCTCACTCCCATCTGGGTCACGGCACCACTGCATCCGGTCCTGCGGGATTCGAACCGGTGTCAGCTGGCATGGGAGGCAGGTGCACTAACAAGGAGGCTAAAGGCTACAGCCCCTAGCGTCAGTCGCTAGTGTGCCTCTTGAGGCCAAAGGAGTGAGGTTTACACATACTGCACAGCTATCAGGTACCAGCTGGCTCCCGTTACACATTGTCTATTTGAATGAGTTTTACATTTGATTTTAGAATGGTCACCCTAGAGACAGATGGATATTGCTTTTAATGATACTTTTGTTGATTATTTTTATGTTTAAGATCACTGATATTTTTGAAGCCTCAGTCTGAAAGTTTATGTTCGTCTAGTATTTCAATTGTTTAGAAGCATTAGGCTCGGGTATGAAAATATGGGTATTTTGATTGTGGATGTACGTTTTGTAAGGGGAGATGCGGGTAATAAATCTGTCAATCAGATTGTTGCAAATGTTCAGGTGAGTGAAGATTCACAACACAGATCACAATATCTTTTCCCATGGGAAAGAAAAATTAGATGTCTTTTGTTTAAGAGAATGGTTTCTCAACAGCAATGGGATTAAATAAAGAGCAAATGTGGACACCTCAGAAAAAATCCTCAGTAATTTCAGATCTCTCTCTCTCTCTCTCTCTCTCTCTCTCTCTGGAGTTTCAGAAGAGACCTCAAAAATGTCTCATATTGTTCTCAAATTTGCCAAGATACCAAAGACTGCCATTAAAAGTCAGAGATTTCATTGGGTGAAAATATTTCTCATCAAATACTAACAAGACCAAATTATCTGAGCTATGTTATATACATCAACTGTATGCCAACAATTATCCTAACACATAACCACTGATAGATAGCGTATCTGCTCCTACTAGGCATAAAGAAAGAATTTAAGTCTCCTGAGCTATATAATTGCAACATCTGAGCAATACAATTTTCCTCTTAAATGTTGAACCTTAACACACACATATATCAGTCCCCTTGGAACTGAACTGTACTGTTGTACTCCAGAATGTCTTACTAATAGTATTACTGCCTAATATCAGAATTGGTATCTTATATCAATTTTATTCACCACACTGTATATACATTCAGGAGCACAGTCAATAAAAATAGAAGATTTTTACAATCCTGTCAATCAAAAACAAAGATTTTTAGTATAAGAATCATCAAACATGTATGTATGAGGACTGAAAAAGTTAACGATGAAGAGGAATAAATTTTTCATGCAGGCTGAAGAACGGGTTAGGAAGATCTAAGACGTGAGATTGTTGATCTGGGAGGTGCTGAGAACATTATGGAGCTGCGTACAAAGAAGAAAATCAAGAACAAGATAGCAGCTTGTAAAGACCTAACTGATGTTTTTGTGGTGAGAGAAACCCATCTGTCTGTATTTTTTTTTTATGTGGTTTTAAGTTATCATCTGTCAAAACTAATAATTTATTTTCCATTCAACAAAAATGTTGAATTCTAGCAATGCTTCATCACCTTGCTGAAAAGACCAGCTTATGTTGTACCCACCAGGCTTGTTAACAAGCTAAATGCTACTGCAAACGATTTCAAGTAGTCAGTGTTGCTCTGTGTATCTGATGTTGTCAGGGACCTGTAGATCCTGAGGAGTTTTTGAAAGCAGCAGCTCAGGGAAAGCTGGAAGTAATTGAGAAGTTTCTGGAAGACGGAGGAGATCCAAACACTTGTGATGAGGTGTAGTATGTCAAAAATGACACATTCTCTTGCTTTATGATGCAGTTGCTGACATAACTGTTGACTTAGTTCAGGAAAACAGCTCTGCAACGAGCTGCTCTGGAAAATCATGCTAAAGTTGTGGAAACATTACTGGAGAAAGGAGCTGATATCAACTTTAAAGACATGGTGAGAACTTTGAAATTGTTCTAATGTAATCAAAGATAGATTCATTGTTATAATTATTTCAACATAAACATTACTTTTTGTATTGTTGGTTCAGCTGGACTGCAGGGCTGTACACTGGGCTTGCAGAGGTGGAAGTCTTGCAGCACTGAAAGTTCTTCAGGACAGGGGGGCTGACATCAACGTCAAAGACAAAGTGATAGCTTTTGTCTGATACAGTGAAAAACATATGTATAGAGGGTTCCAAAAGTCTGACACCACTAGTGACAATACTTTTATTTAATTTTATACAATGCGTATACAGTTTACTGTGTGTAAAAACAAGCTTTCCAAAAGTGTGCTTGGCATGACAAAATGTAATCATTTTTTGTACCCCGTCCTACAGCTTCTAAGCTCACCATTACATGTGGCCACACGGACAGGTCACAGCGACATTGTTCAACACCTTTTAGTCAGCGGAATCAACATTAATGCCAAAGACTGGGTAACAGATGAATAATTCCTTAAAAAAAAAAAAAAAAATGAGATTAAATGTGTAATTTCTGCACCACTACACTGAATTAAATTGCAGACTGTTTGTTCAAGAGGCCTGACTCCTAACAACACTGATTCATTCAATTGCAAGAGTTTGGGACTTCTTGTTGTCCCATTGTTTGGGAATGTTTGAAACTTGTCTGGTGCTGTTATTGGCACAGAAATAACACTACCTTTTATTTATTTCTTCCTTTCTTTTCTCTTTTAAAGGAGGGGGACACAGCTCTACATGATGCTGTCAGATTAAATCGACATAAAATTGTCAAACTCCTCATACTGGCAGGAGCGGATATGCAGATCAAGAATGCTGTAAGTACTGCACATTAAAATGAATTTAAATGGTACATTACATCATGCTACATGAAAATGAATAATAAAAAAGCTACTTTTTATGCTACATACAGTATTTCCAATTCAGTCCAAGAGCTTGTTGTAGCCTAAACACCCCCATTTCTCATGTGTTTCAGGAGGGCATTGCAGCCACTGAACAGCTGAAGCAATGGCAGTTTGACACAAAGGAGACACTGGAGAAGCTAGAACAGATGAGGGATGTCTGTCTAGTCTAACAGATGCATGGAGATGCACTGGATTCATAAGAGCACCTGTAAACGGTGCTAACAATTCACTTTCTGAGTTAAAGGGATAGTTCACCCAAAAATGAAAATTCTCTCATCATTTACTCGCCCTCATGACATCCAAGATGTGTATGACTTTCTTTCATCTGCTGAACACAAATGAAGATTTTTAGAAGAATTACTCAGATCTGTAGGTCCATACAATGCAAGTGAATGGGTGCCAAAATGTTGAAGCTCCAAAATCCAAATAAGGGCAACATAAAAGTACTCCAGACGACTCTTGTTGTTAAATCCAAGTCTTCTGAAGCGATATGATAGGTGTGGGTGAGAAACAGATCAATATTTAAGTAAATTTTTTGTTTGTTTTTTTATCCCATTTTCACCCCAATTTGGTATGCCTAATTCCCACTGCTCATGTAGGTCTTCATGGTGGCGCATTTACTCACCTCAATCCTGGTGGCGGTGGACAAGTCTCAGTTGCCTCCGCTTCTGAGAGAGTCAATCCATGCATCTTATCACGTGGCTCGTTGTGCATGACACTGCGGAGACTCCCAGCATGTGGAGGCTCATGCTACTCCCCACGATCCACGCACAACTTCCCACACGCCCCATTGAGAGTGAGAACCACTAATCGCGACCACGAGGAGGTTACCCCATTTGACTCTATCCTCCCTAGAAACCAGGCCAATTTGGTTGCTTAGGAGACCTGGCTGGAGTCACTCAGCACACCCTGGATTCGAACTCGTGACTCCAGGTGTGGTAGTCAGCATCAATACTCGCTGAGCTACTCAGGCCACCTTAAGTCCTTTTTAACTATAAATTCTCCTCCCTGCTCTGTCAATCTTCACCTTACTTTCACTTTCTCATTCTCCTTCTTCTGTTTTTGGTATTTCATTCTTCGTGCATATCGCCCCTACTGGACAGGGAGGACAATTTATGATAAAATATGACTTAAAGGAATAGTTCACCCAAAAATGAAAATTTGCTGATAATTTACTCAATCTCAGGCCATTCAAGATGTATCTGAGTTTCTTTCTTCATCAAAATAGAATTTAAGATTTTTAGGATTTCATTTCAGGCCTCCTCCTTTAAACAATGCAAGTGAATATACTCCAAAATGCATATTTAGGGTGCATCAAAATAATCCACACGACTCCAGTCGACAAATAAATTTCTTCTGTGTTTGAAATTGTTTTGGACTGTGGTCTGTGCAAGTTTCTCTTGTAAACAATGACGTGCTTCCTGCCTCCTCCTCCACACGTGACATTACCAACGAGCTTACGTCATCTCTCTTATAAGCACGCGTCACAGAGATGTACGGAGGTGAACATTTGTAGTTAAAAAGTATATAAGTATTGTTTTGTTTCTACAAATTATCAATCGTTTGGGTTCAGAAGAACTTTATTTGTCGACTGGAGTCATGTGGATTATTTTGATGCACTCTAAATATGCATTTTGGACCGTTAAAAAAATGGAGTACATTCACTTGCATTGTTTAGAGGAGGAGGCCTGAAATGAAATCCTAAAAATCTAAAATTCTGTTTTGACGAAGAAAGAAACTCAGATACATCTTGAATGGCCTGAGGGTAAGTTCTCAGCAAATTTTCATTTTTGGGTGAACTATTCTTTTAAATATTGACCTATTTCTCATATTGTGTCCGAACACATGGATTTAACCACTGGAGTCATATGAATTACTTTTATGCTCCCTTTATGTGGATTTTGGAGCTTCAAAATTTTGGCACCCATTCACTTGTATTATGAGGACATGAAGAGCTGAAATATTCTTCTAAAAATCTTAATTTGTGTTCTGCAGGAGAAAGAAAGTCTGCCAGGAGGGTGGGATGCCAGGAGGGTGAGTAAATCATGAGGGAATTTTAATTTTTGGGTGAACTATGCCTTTAATCAGTGGTGAAAGGTATATATACAGGATATATTGTTTTCTTAAAGGGCAGAGTGAGACGTTCTGTTTCTACTCAAAATTTGTTTGATGAACAGATGATCATTTTTAAATTGCATGATCAGACATAATGTTGTTTGCTGATTATATGTATGCATTGCTCAGGGGAACATATAATTTCAGATAGTGTAGCCTAAGATGGAGTATTAAATTATTACAGTGCTTCCAAAGCCTCACTGCATTGATATTTCTCAAACATTGTGGTAGGTATTAAATACTAACCTTAATGCAGAGTAGCCTTAGTGTGCTAAGTAATTTAGTTTTTTGTAAACTTTATTTTTTAAGGAATTTGAGATGGACATCATTGTTAAATTTACATGCTGAATTATGGTTGATCTTTTTTCCTACATATATTTGCATGTTGTATAGTGTCACACATCCATCATCTTGTGCTTATAATGTGATGACAGTCCCACAGACAGAACCCAATTCTAAAAGCAGACATTCTTCATAAATCAATAAGCAAGCAATTTTCTTCTTTTTTAACACTCATGTAATATGTATTCTGCTGCTGTATTTGAGATCATCCTGTTCACAAACCGATCTCTTGGCCTGGTATCATGAATTGTTTTGCTTTGTGCTGCTGGCAGCTGATATAAACATCACAGTGTGCCTGTTAATCATCTTTAAGCGCTCAGTTGCTCTGTAATTAGAAACCTTTCAGTGAATGCAGTGGTTACATTTAATGTTTGGAGATAGAACTTTTTACCATTCTGTGCCCTTTCATACCTGAAATAGTGAGGCTGAAACTGTGAAAACATTGTTTTGAATTGTTTGCTGTAGAAACAATAATAAACAAAAACAAAACAAAAAATCACTGAATGATTCACAATGGCACCAAAAGGTTTGAACACTTAAGCCACACTTAAAAATGTATAAATGTCATTGCATTAGATAGCAAAATATCACAGCAAAAATGATATATGACAGAATGAACATGAGAAAAATAAATGTAACAAGATTAGTGTTTTCTGATTTTTATTTTATGTTCCATGTCAGTGTTTTGATTCTATGCTCATTTAAATAACAGTGAAAAATTCTATTTGGTGCCTGTATATTTCTGATAGTGACTAAGGCGTCGCTCTGACACTGTGCATGATGGGAAGAGTGAACCATAAGCATTCAATTCAGAAAATAATAATAAAAGTACAACTGCAGTTGATGTACTGTATATCTGCAAATCACCTAATACGTTTGAAACAATTTTACTTCCCTGCATTCTACAAGAAAAATATAATTAAAAACATTATTTCACAATAGCCTATAATCTGTTAGTAAATAATATGTACTCATTTAGAGCTATTTAAATTAACTAATAAATAAATCATTAAGACAATTTAATGAAAACTTTCTCAGCTGTTATCTAAAAGTAACGTGACTCTTTATGCAAGAACTTAGGCAAATGTGCAAAAAAGAAAGAGTTGATTGTTGATGCAAATAAGTAAAAATAGGTTCCCCACACTTTTTCTCCTCTTTTTCCTCTCATCATTCATGATTACTGGATTTTTTTTTTTTTTTATTCACTTCACAGAGATTGCAGATGACAACTTATGTCAAGTTCCAGTATTTCATTATAGAAATGACCACGACTTTTTATATTTTTTCTTATTTCCATACCTTTCCCAACTTTAGAAATGCCAGTTTTTAAATTCCCTGATATTTCCAGGTTGTCCATGACCGTGGGAACCCTGTACAGTAACGACTAAAACCGATATAATCAAACATAAGTTATACAATCACAGGCTCACAAAGGCAAATTCAGTTCTTAAAAAAAACAAAAAACGCCCACATACTGACCGTCCCTATACCTGCCTAAGTTTCTCCATGCCCCCCATCTCAAGCTGATATAATTTTGTGATGTTCTTAAGCCACAGAGGAAACCAAGGCAGAGAAACAATGTGAGAGAGATAGAGACGTGTGGAATGGTAAGTCTTTCATCCATCCCTGAGGGTATGATTGTTCTCACATATTTTCAAGCTCCTTTGTTTGAAGGCAGAGATCACCCCTGAACACTGATCCATGTTGCTCTTTTTACTTGTGCCTGTGCAATTTGTATTGTATTTGGGGGCCTGATCTGGAAGCCACAGTTAGGGGTGTTCTCACTGAGGTCAGTTTTTTCATACAGAGAGGCCTCGGGCAGTGGATGCAGAGTTCTTGGCTCTCTGCACCACAGCCTGACACTTTTCACGTTTCAGAAGCTTGTTATTCTCAAAAACTCCCTCATTCCGTGGAACACCATGGGAACCATCTGGAAATGTCAGCAGCCCTAGATGGGCAAGAAAGACCACATTTTAGGGTTAACACACCTTTTACCCAATGGATTTCCATGACTATTTTCATCCATTTTTCATGACTTTTGGCAGTCGTTAATGATTAGTGAATAAGGATTTTCAAAAATCATTTTATAAAGATTACACTCACAAAGTGCAATTTCTAGACAATGGACATTTTTTTTATTTATTTATTATATTATAAATATCCATGATTTTCCATGTCTTTTAAAGATTTTTTTAATTAGCATTACTTTTCTAGGCTTGGAAATTACTTTTTGAATTTTTATAAAATTCACTGATATTTCCAGGTTTTCAATTATTCATGCTATGAATCTTCAATCATCCTAAATTTACATTTATTGTATCGTGCTGAACCCTTCACCAAATGCCACAAAGAATAACACAATTTTTTTTTTTTTTTAAATGTAAGAACAAATCTGAACATTCAGTTGGTTCTATGAAATGGTGAGTGTCAAATTAAGGGTGAATATTTACCAAATCCTTCAACACGGCCACTTTTGAATTCCCCTTCAAACTTCATCCCGTCAAATCTGCTGAAGATTCCAACCCCTTGGAATTTTCCTTGAGCGAATTCACCCTCATACCTGTTGAACAGACATGGTGATTTTTTTCCACATTACTGCTCTTACAGTTTCACTAGTGGTCAACCAATATATCGCCGATATTTGGTATTTTAAAATTAAAAACGTTTGGCCGATTAGTTTCTTAAGCCTTGACGGTGCCGAGAATCACCTACTTGTGCACGAAGGAGCTATTTGAGACATGTAAATGAGCAATCACAGTTTGTTTTGTTGTAATGTGCCATTGTGTTACCACAATAGTGTGCAAGACAGTGTCATTTCAACTCATTTCAACTTCAGAGTAAAAGCGCTTCACATGCGCTATAAGTAAATGCCACATTCACTGTGCTCTGTATGTACAATTAGTTTGACTCAGACATTTTGTGAGAAAATGCGACTGCTCATGCGTCCATACTGTCCGTGGTTTTTATTTTCTTCTTCCTAATGTATTACAATTGTGGAGACAATTACTAAAATGTAAAGTTTTGTGTGAACTTTTAAGTAAATATAATGCTAAATAAAAGTGTAATTTTTTTTGCCAATTTATGTATGTCATTTAAGATAATATCAAATTGTGTGATATATCAGCATTATATCGGCCTTTCGGCCATCCTGCTTTCTGGATATCGGCATCTGTCATTAAAAAACCCATATTGGTTGACTTTTAGTCACTACTAGTGATAGGCCAATACTTTTATCTCAGCAAAGTTGATTTTAAATCAGCCAATATTTGCCCATTTTAAGACTGTCTTGTCTCCCGATAACTAAGGGAGCAATTCAACTATGTAAAACAGCTAAAGAGCTCCGATATTCTGAACCACGCTGACAAGGGAAAGCGCCTGCTCTGCTGCACCAACATCAATTACAAGACTGTTCACATCAACACCCTTACTAACATTTATCACAGTAAACGGTAACAGAATTTTTTCAACAGAACCGTGGAAAAAAACAAGAAAAAACACGGATAGCACATCCTGTCATGGGTATGTAAGTATTTTGGATTGAAAGACTTGCTTGACTACTGTAGAGATGACAAACTGTAATTGTAGTGTTTACCTCATTTCACAAGGCAATGAGCTGCCATCAAATGATTGATGATCACTTGTATGTGACTGTATGACTTTATTTGTATTACTATATATATATATATATATATATATATATATATATATATATATATAGTACTGTGCAAAAGTTTTAGGCACTTGTTGAAAAATGTTGCATAGTGAGGATGTCTTAAAAAATATTGACATAAATAGTTATCATCTATCACTTAATTTCATACAAAGTCCAGTAAACATAAAAAAGCTAAATCAGTATTTGGTGTGGCCACCTTTGCCTTTAAAACAGCACCAATTCTCCTAGATACACCTGGACACAGTTTTTCTTGGTTGTTGGCAGATAGGATGTTCCAAGCTTCTTGGAGAATTTGCCACAGTTCTTCTATCTATTTAGGCTGTCTCAATTGCTTCTGTCTCTATATGTAATCTCAGACTGACTCGATGTTCAGTGGAGGGCTTTGTGGGGGCCATGACATCTGTTGCAGGGCTCCCTGTTCTTCTATTCTAATCTTTTCTATTTGCAAAAGTAATGTTTGGGAGTCTAACATTTATATTTCCTATTGACACACTAAAGCTGAAGATATAAATAACCATCTTAAGACAAATGCTTTTGTGAAACATCTTATGTGCCTAAGACTTTTGCACCGTACTGTATATATATATATATATATATATATATATATACAGGTGCATCTCAATAAATTAGAATGTCATGGAAAAGTACATTTATTTCAGTAATTCAACTCAAATTGTGAAACTTGTGTATTAAATAAATTCAATGCACACAGACTGAAGTAGTTTAAGTCTTTGGTTCTTTTAATTGTGATGATTTTGGCTCACATTTAACAAAAACCCACCAATTCACTATCTCAACAAATTAGAATATGGTGACATGCCAATCAGCTAATCAACTCAAAACACCTGCAAAGGTTTCCTGAGCCTTCAAAATGGTCTCTCAGTTTGGTTCACTAGGCTACACAATCATGGGGAAGACTGCTGATCTGACAGTTGTCCAGAAGACAATCATTGACACCCTTCACAAGGAGGGTAAGCCACAAACATTCATTGCCAAATAAGCTGGCTGTTCACAGAGTGCTGTATCCAAGCATGTTAACAGAAAGTTGAGTGGAAGGAAAAAGTGTGGAAGAAAAAGATGCACAACCAACCGAGAGAACCGCAGCCTTATGATTGTCAAGCAAAATCAATTCAAGAATTTGGGTGAACTTCACAAGGAATGGACTGAGGCTGGGGTCAAGGCATCAAAAGCCACCACACACAGACATGTCAAGGAATTTGGCTACAGTTGTCGTATTCCTCTTGTTAAGCCACTCCTGAACCACAGACAACGTCACAGTCGTCTTACCTGGGCTAAGGAGAAGAAGAACTGGACTGTTGCCCAGTGGTCCAAAGTCCTCTTTTCAGATGAGAGCAAGTTTTGTATTTCATTTGGAAACCAAGGTCCTAGAGTCTGGAGGAAGGGTGGAGAAGCTCATAGTCCAAGTTGCTTGAAGTCCAGTGTTAAGTTTCCACAGTCTGTGATGATTTGGGGTGCAATGTCATCTGCTGGTGTTGGTCCATTGTGTTTTTTGAAAACCAAAGTCACTGCACCCGTTTATCAAGAAATTTTGGAGCACTTCATGCTTCCTTCTGCTGACCAGCTTTTTAAAGATGCTGATTTCATTTTCCAGCAGGATTTGGCACCTGCCCACACTGCCAAAAGCACCAAAAGTTGGTTAAATGACCATGGTGTTGGTGTGCTTGACTGGCCAGCAAACTCACCAGACCTGAACTCCATAGAGAATCTATGGGGTATTGTCAAGAGGAAAATGAGAAACAAGAGACCAAAAAATGCAGATGAGCTGAAGGCCACTGTCAAAGAAACCTGGGCTTCCATACCACCTCAGCAGTGCCACAAACTGATCACCTCCATGCCACGCCAAATTGAGGCAGTAATTAAAGCAAAAGGAGCCCCTACCAAGTATTGAGTACATATACAGTAAATGAACATACTTTCCAGAAGGCCAACAATTCACTAAAAATGTTTTTTTTTTTTATTGGTCTTATGATGTATTCTAATTTTTTGAGATAGTGAATTGGTGGGTTTTTGTTAAATGTGAGCCAAAATCATCACAATTAAAAGAACCAAAGACTTAAACTACTTCAGTCTGTGTGCATTGAATTTATTTAATACACGAGTTTCACAATTTGAGTTGAATTACTGAAATAAATGAACTTTTCCACGACATTCTAATTTATTGAGATGCACCTGTATATATATATGTATAATTTTTCAGTATTAACTGAAGTACCTTATTTTGTTGTGAATGTCCCAATGTGGATACTGGATTTGCACTTTTCAGAGAGCTCAATAAAATATTTAAATTATATTTTGGTTGCATTTTTTACATAATAAATGTAACTGATTGTGTAAAATAGGCACATAATATTGATCGCAGGCCTCTGAATCGAAACAGTATCGTGGCAGACTTTGAGGAATCTGCAAACATCGGATCGGAGAAAAAAAAAAATCACTTCAATTTCAACTTTTAGGTGTACATCTCAATTGCCTTAATTAAACTGTATTAGCCTATATCACATAGTGCCATTATATTACTCTCTAGTTATCTGTATCGGCCAATGAACAACCCAGTTCTGTCGCTACAATCACAAAATCCCTTCTAACATATTCACCTCATTTTAGGAAAATAAATAAAAATAAAAAAATCTATAAGCCATGAATCTGATCACAACTTCACTCACCTGGATCCATCCGGAAATACTAACACCCCTGATCCGTGGAACAGGCCATTCTCGAAGTGACCTTTATAACAGGTGCCATCAGCAAACTTCAGCTCTCCTTTACCGTGCCTCCGACCTGCACAGCAAATATAATTTAACATTTAGCTCACACTTTTTAACCAATACACTAAACATATGGATGTCTCTCTATGTGTTAACAGCAAGTATTGCAATACCACTTTGGATAATTAAGCAATGAACTACCACCACCTCAAGCCATTCAGCCTGCAATTCCCATATTAATCACAAATACAGGAGCCTTACGAATCCAAATAAGTAACAAACCCAATTTAGTGCTTTTAAATTTGACTTGTTTTGATGGTAGAAACCTAGGGTCTCCAAATAGCTTCCATTATGATCATCAAAGTTAAATTGCATAACAGATATTTGTATAACAACTACTTACATCTGAAAAATTAATATATAATATCAATGTGTTAATGAGAAGATAAAGGACATAATAAAAACAGCAATGATGCATGCAATCCGCGCAGAAATCTCTTGCCTTCCTTCCATTCTCCTGTGTATTCTTCTCCACTGGAATAAGTGAAGGAGCCCCTGGTTAATGTCATACCTCCACCAAGCTGCACACAAAACAAATGAATATTAAGAAGGTAACATTAACATAATGAAATCCAATGATTATACAGAGAGAGAGAGAGAGAGAGAGAGAGAGAGAGAGAGAGAGAGAGAGAGACCAAACCAAGTATGTCATAACCGACATTGAAAAATGGTAAAAGCTCCGTCAAACAGATTAAAGCACATAGGCCTAGAGATAGTTCACTTTCACCCACGCACTGTGTCATAGAGTAACGGGTCTTTTACACTGAATGCACTCATACATTTACGGACGGAATAAGAACGGCAACAGCGGTGACGTCATTCCACCTGGTATTCGCAGCCCGTTTAAACGCGAGCGCTGCGTTTGAACGCTATTTTCGCAACAGCAGAGGAAGAAGTCGTTACCTGAGATATTTGTATGGAGCTTCAATATCATGAAAACCTTTCGCTTTGTCCTTAGCGGATCCGCAGGGAGAATCGTGCTCTCACTCGCCGGGTCTCGGTTCTTCTCGCTGAATCTCTCTCCTCTTGCAGATCTCGCGTTGTTTCACTGGCTGGAATCATACTGAGCGCTGATTGGCTAATCGGCGGGTGCAGTTGCCTAGATCCATGTATGTGTGTGTGTGTGTGTGTGTGTGTGTGTGTGTGTGTGTGTGTGTGTGTGTGTGTGTGTGTGTGTGTGTGTGTGTGTGTGTGTGTGTGATGTTGTGAGTGGGTAAGTAGTGTTAACAGCTTTTCTGCCTGAACAAAGAATTTTGAGAACAGGGGGCTAGTGGTGGCTCAGCAGTTAAGGCTCTGGGTTACTGATCAGAAGGTCGGGGGTTCAAGCCCCAGCATCATCAAGATGCCACTGTTGGGGCCCTGAGCAAAGCTCCTGACCCTATCTGCTCCATGGGCTCTGTATCATGGCTGACCTTGCACTCTGACCTCCAGCTTGGCTGGGATATGTGAAAAAAAAAAAAAGAATTTCACTGTATATGTGCAAATGTGTGATAAATAAATATAATTATAGTATTGACAAATACAATCCTATATATAGTGTAAATATACCCATTCTAAATTGAAATAGTAACAGTTAAAAAAGTAAATTAGATCCAAATAAAGAGTTATGCACAAACCCAGTGAACATTCACAAATATTTGGTTGACAAATGAGTGGGATAGTTTTGAGCTATAGGTATTTGCTGTGTAAGCGCTCATTGTAGGCAGACATTCATCTATTTTTAATTATTTAGCTCTTGTTTAATTTAGCATTTGGTGACCTTTGTTTCTAAATGCATGCATTTGTGTTGTCAAGACATTAATTCAAGGGTGGCACCAGCGAATTTTGATTGCTGGTGCTGAAGAGGTGCTAAATCATTGACAGGAGGAGCTGAGCTTTGGTCACTAAATATGTGCAAAACCCGGCATGGCCAAGCGATTTTATTAATATTATTTTGCACGTGGTGACAACAGAAGTGAAATCTCTACGCTGCAGGCTCAATAAAACAGGCAACAAAATTTCAGGGTGTTTTCAGCTTTTTACAGTACTGTCTGAAGCACAGGTACAGCAAAGCACTGTACCCTTATTGGGGGTCTGGGGACATGATCCCCCGGGAGAAACTTTTTGCAAAAGTGGCGCTAAAGCATTTAATTCTGGTGACTTTAGGACCAGCATTTTTAGCTTTTCAGAAGTATATATCTTGTGTAACATTTAATGTAACTACGGGCTACAAAGTATTATTAAAAGACTTATTCACACAGCACATCCAGCACTAGCTAAAGTTTCTCAAAATCAGCTAAAAAAAATTAAAAAAAATGGACTGCTGTGGCAGAACCATTGTATCGTGATGGTATCAGATGGTAATATTGCGGTGCTTTGATGTACACCATGGTATTTACATAGTACTCCATTTTACATGTAAAGAAACATGCAATGATACTTTTCGATACCTGTTTGGTTGGAAAAATGGCTTTATCTTGAGTTGTTCAAAAGCTGCACATGCAGGTATTGAACTTAATAAAGACATTATTCATCACTTTCAAACAAAGGATGCACTTGCAGGTTTGGATTCAAAATATCTCCATCACCGTATGAACGGAGAGAGCCTTAAACTGACACCTACATTTCGCAAAATCATCCATGACTTCTCTTTAAAAACAGCCATTTTTATTATAGTAAACGCCACACATTGTTCACTCTAATAAGATTATTGAGTGTAAAACATGTTGAAGATTAGTAGACAGGCGGCCAATTCATTAAGTTATGCGCTGTTTCCTCACAAAAGCAGTTTATTATTCTTGTATCTTGTCTCCTCACCAGTGAACCGCCATAAGAATGTCTATTGGACTGCTATGTTATGCTATTTTTGCTAACTTTGCGGGCTTACCTTGGTAGAAGGGCTATGGTTGTTACAAAGCATGGTCCGGGGCTGCTAGGTTACAGGGCTGCTCCACCATTACTGAGAGAGAGTTGTTGTGAGACATACAGTTAGAGTGAGTATGCTTAATAAAGTTTCAACAGTTAAGTTTACATCCTCATCTGCTCTGTATATCATGACAGTAAATATTCCACTTGACTGTTCTATTTATTTTATTTCTGTTTTTACAGAGTGAGAAATGCCCAAACGATACAGTGCATGAGCTGTCTGAACGATTCTGACCATTTGCTAAACTGTTTGACTTATTCTTGGAAGGAATTGACTCAAATGACTAATTCATTCGTAAATCGGGCATCACTAGTTCTGATTCTAAACAGGTGACAGAAATACAGGACACATGACATGATTGCTAAAATATTGTCAGGGAAAATGTTTCTTCATTCAATCTTTAAGAAAGACCCTGCATCAGTGTGGAGAGGCCTGAAACACATTACTAACTTCAAGATACCATCCTTCAACACTGTAGGGAACCAACAACTGGCTGACGACTTGAATGTGTTTTACTGTAGATTTGAAAAGCCCATTCTCACACCCCACTCCCGCTCTGTCCTTCACTTCACACAAACACCAACACGTCCTGCAACCACCCTCCTCCCCCCCTCCCTGCTACTCAACCTGCACTTAAGATCTGTAAAGAGGAGGTGTGCCGAAGCTTCTGGAAACAAAAGACAAGGAAAGCACAGGGCCCAGACGGTGTTTCACCCACTTGTCTAAAAACCTGTGCTGACCAGCTGGTCCCCATTTTCACACAGATCTTCAACAGAACCCTGGAGCATTGTGAAGTTCCCTCCTGCTTCAAATACCCCACTAGCATTCCTGTCCCAAAGAAACCCAAGATCAAAGGACTTAATGACTACAGACCCGTCACTCTGATGTCTGTGGTCATGAAGTCATTTGAGAGACTGGTGTTGGCCCACCTGAAGGACGTCACTGGACCCTTTCTAGATCTCCTTCAATTTGCTTATAGAGCAAACAGGTTTGTAGATGATGCAGTCAACATGGGATTACATCAAATCCTGCAACATCTGGACAGACCAGGGACATATGCAAGGATACTTTTTTGTGGCTTTCAACACCATCATCCCAGCTCTCCTATGGAATAAATTAACCCAGCTCTCTGTTCCCATGTCTGTCTGTCAGTGGATCACCAGCTTACAGAGGGACAGGCAGCAGCTAGTGAGACAGGGGAAATTCACTTCCAGCACATGTACGATCAGCACTGGTGCCCCCAGGGATGTGTGCTCTCCCCATTTCTCTTCTCTCTATATACCAACGACTGCACTGCCATGGACCCCTCTGTCAAGCTCCTGAAGTTCGGCCTCATCCAAGATGACAATGAGTCTGCATACAGAAGGGAGGTTGAACGGCTGGATCACTGGTGCAGTCATAACAACCTAGAGCTCAGCATGCTCAAAATAGTGGAGATGATTGTGAACACCCCAACATTGTCCCCGTTCACCATTCTAAACAGCACTGTGGCAGCAGTGGAGTCAGTCAGGTTCCTGGGCACTACCATCTCACAGGACCTGAAGTGGGAGACCCACATTGACTCCATTGTGAAAAAGGCCCAGCAGAGGTTGAACTTCCTATGCCAGTTGAGGAAGTTCAACCTGCCACAGGCGCTTCTAATCCAGTTCTACTCAGCAGTCATTGAGTCTGTCCTCTGCACTTCAGTAACTGTCTGGTTTGGTTCAGCTACGAAATCAGACATCAGAAGACTACAAAGGACAGTTCGGAATGCTGAGCGGATTATTGGTTGTCCCTTGCCCTCCCTTCAAGGACTATACACTTCCAGAGTGAGGAAAATAGCTGGTAAAATCACTCTGGACCCCACTCACCCAGTTTTTTTCCCTCAGGCTATCCATCTCATGAACAGTTAAAACTATACTATAATTACGTGCAATATACTGCCTAGTCAGTTATATTATTTAACATATCCTACCTCTTCTGCATTACATTCCCATATAAGTGCATATATTTCTATTCACTTTTTATTTGTATTCTTTTTTTTATATTTATTTATTTTTTTCTTGTTGTTGTATTGTTTGTACACTGGAAGCTTCTGTCACCAAGAAAAAAATCCTTGTATGTGGAATCATACTTGACAATAAAGCTCTTTCTAATTCTGATTCTGATTCTTTATACAGAGGATAATCTGCTGGCTGTTACAAACATTTGCTGGGGGGTGCTACGGGGTGCTGTGGACTTTCTTGGGGAGGCTGAAGCACACGCTAACCCCTCCCTAGTACCGCCTCTGCATTAATTTATTAGACCACAGAGTCATTTCAGAATCAGAATCAGCTTTATTGCCAAGTATGCTTACACATACAATTTGTCTTGGTGACAGGAGCTTCCAGTGTACAACAATACAAAAACAATACAAAAACAGCAGCAAGACATAGATAAAAAAAATAAAAATAAAAATAAAATGAATTATACACATACGTACAGACACACACATACATACATACACACATACACATGGGTAGTGCAAATCTAATACAATCTGTTATGTACAGTGCAAATACAAATCTGTTTTTTTTTTTTTTCAGAGGAATGAAATGGCAGAAGAGGTTGGATGTGTTGGATAAATATAAGAAAGACTAAACTGTGTATTGCACATAGTTATTGCTCAATGGGGCAGTTTAACTGTTCATGAGATGGATAGCCAGAATGAAAAAACTGTTCCTGTGCCTGATGGTTCTGGTGCTCAGAGCTCTGAAGCGTCGGCCAGAAGGCAACAGTTCAAAAAGGTAGTGGGCAGGGTGAGTGGGGTCCAGAGTGATTTTTCCAGCATTTTTCCTCACTCTGGAAGTGTATAGTTCTACCAATAATCCTCACAGCAGTCCGAACTGTCCTTTGTAGTCTTCTGATGTCTGATTTCGTAGCTGAACCAAACCAGACAGTTATTGAAGTGCAGAAGACAGACTCAATGACTGCTGAGTAGAACTGGATTAGAAGCGCCTGTGGCAGGTTGAATTTCCTCAGCTGGCAAAGGAAGTACAACCTCTGCTGGGCATTTTTCACAATGGAGTCAATGTGGGTCTCCCACTTCAGATCCTGTGAGATGGTAGTGCCCAGGAACCTGAATGACTCCACTGCTGCCACAGTGCTGTTTAAAATGGTGAGGGGGGTCAGTGTTGGGGTGTTTCTCCTAAAGTCCACAATGATCTCCACCGTTTTGAGTGTGTTCAGCTCAAGGTTGTTTTGACTGCACCAGACAGCCAGCTGTTCAACCTCCCTTCTGTATGCAGACTCATTGTCATCTCGGATGAGGCCGATGACAGTGGTGTCGTCTGCAAACTTCAGTGAGCTTGACAGAGGGGTCCTTGGCGATGCAGTCATTGGTGTAGAGGGAGAAGAGTAGTGGGGAGAGCACACATCCCTGGAGGGCACCAGTGCTGATTGTACAGGTGCTAGAAGTGAGTTTCCCCTGTCTCACATGCTGCTTCCTGTCCATCAGAAAGCTGGTAGTCCACTGACAGATAGACATGGGAACAGAGAGTTGGTGTAATTTATTCTGGAGAAAGTATTTTCTCATTTGAATGAGAAATTGTCTCAAAAGCTTCATTTATTAACAAAAGACAGTTCTAACACAGGGAAAAAGACATACAGCACTTTACTGTATGTGGATCTTCCACTGACTTCTGTTGTTTTTAAATTAATTACAATAAAAACAGCCTAACCCTATACACTTTGTTTACAAGTGAGGACTCCTTCACAAGTTGTTGTTGTTTTTTTGTTTGTTTTCTATATGTTTTCTATATGTTTTACTATATTTCCGAGGACTTTATTTATTTATTTATTTTTAGAAATTCAGCTCTTAAAATTAGACATAAAAAGGCTAATTGTCACACTTTTGACACCAGTGATTATTTCTCAGGGTAGATTTAGTTTTGAAAGTCAGGTTTTGTCAATATTCATATCTTGAAAAGATTTTTTTATTTATTTAGTTTTTATTGATTTAGTTTTTGGCTTAGAAAAAAGATAAAATTTAATTTAGTATAGCACTATACCCTATAGTGCGGCATGTTATCACACTGTATGTGTTTTCACAGTGGGGCTTCCTGTTTATTTACACTGATTTGATAGGAATACATTTATAAAATAAAAAAATACTAATATCTAAATAAAAGTCTTCAACCATATACAGTATCTGTATTTTTTATTTTATTTATTATTATAGACTATTTAATGACATTTATGCGGTTTTTTAACTGTAAAATGATTATGAAACAGCAAAAAATGAAATGGTAACAAACAAAAGTATGAAACAGTTGTTTTGGCCAACAGAAATTGCATTAATAAATTGCATAAAATTTAAATATACATAAAATGTGACAACTTGCCCCAACCTGAATTTTTATATATATATTTTTTTTCCAGAGGAACCCAGTCTGTCTGTTAAAATATGCTTTTATAATATAGCTGAATAAATGCCAATCTGGTTTTATTGTGATTCACAGTGCATCCTGCAAAAGTTCAAACTCATATACCTTGACAGCTGATCTCTTCATAAAACACAGCCCCACAGGGAGGACCATTTATAGTCATCGCTATAAACACCAATTGGTTGGTAATGGGAAATGTCGATAAAAATCTCACCCTGGAGATCTATGGCCTTTAATGTTAAAGATGAGTGCTTCTCACTTCCAAACAACGAGAAACCCATTTTCTAAATATGGTGCAGTATGTCAAACACTGTCAGTGCAATGTGGGTAAATAATATGACCATTAGACTCATTCACTCAACTTTTTTCATTCCCCCAACTTTTTAATCTTGTGTGTTTACCTGTTATAGATTAAAAAAAAATATATAAAAAATGTTAAGCAAGCTGTTCCTATAACTACTCAAATATGGAACGGAAGCTAATACCTTACTAATTGTGAGATAATTGATTGTCTATAGTAGTTTTCACCCTTCGTTGCTTTAACCTAAAGACCATGAACAAACACTCACACAGCATGATTGGGGTATAATTTGGTCCCTGATGATTGTCCTTCACTGGTAGTAAATCAGCGTGGCAATAATGCCCCAGGGAAATGGGCAGTAGAGTCCATATGCCCCAGAGTCCGGATGGGCCCTGCAAGCATCACTACACATGACTGCTCATGAGGACTGACCACGCTTTAACACTACCAACACACACACACATCACTGCAATAGAGAGTCTGCTCTCCTTGCAAGAAAAATCACAAAGGTCAACTTCTAAAATGGGTAGGATGGCGGAACAGAGGTTGTTGACAAGGGTCGTCTCATTGCCGAGCCTAAATTGACCTATAATTCTCTCCAAGCCATAATGTATGAGAAAAGTTGGTTGAACGTGATCAGAGCATCCAACATCAAGGTTAGAGAAGTCATGCTGTCAAACTCTGGTTCTAAATCTCCTGTCCTTGAGTGGAAAAGTTTTTTTTTTATTTCATAATCTATATTGTTATCCATGAATATGTCCCTTTTTTGTGATTAAAAAGATATAGGATTATTAAAGGACGTCGTATTCGCTGCAAACCGAAATTTACTTTCATCTGTCAGTGCCAAAACACATAATCTGCCTTAATTTAAATTAGTAGATGTCCTACATTATTTATAGCCTTATTTCTCAAATTAATAATGATATTTTTATTCTTGACTTCATAAATTGGTTTTGGTAATATTTCACTTCAATGGATGTTCCTACTCTATATTTAATAGAAGCTTCAAACACATAAGAGTGGACAGAAATGTAGATGGTCTAAAGGATAAATAAGACGTTTTATTATATTGGACGTCTTATTAATTAGATTATATTTTATATTTATAAGATTCATATATTAGTGTAATTGCACACTAATTACTCTGTTTTTTATCTGAGCGGTGTGTCTTTATTTGAGATTCCTTTTCAGTAATGTTTCTTCAAGGAATTTTTTTTATGTCAAATTTTCGTTTAGCACAATACATTTAGAAAAGGGATTAGTTTTACTTCGGTTCTGCTTTGTAAAGACACTTGGTTAAAAAAAATAAAAATAAAAAGTAAAATGTAACATACATTTTTTTAATTATACAGCATATGCAAGCTAGTACATGTGGAATGTGATATTTAGTTCCCTTCTGCAGTGTGTTGTTTTAAGATTGCGGTTTACAGTATTGGGAACATGCACACGTATACACACCTCTTGCTCATGGCAAAGACCTTCCTACCTGGAAAAGAACAATTAGAGGAGAAATGAGGGCAGAATCACTGGGGGAAATGGCTGGTGAAGACTTTATTGATTAGTGAGGACTGCCTGATCCAGCACGCAGTATAGCAATTATGTTGGTGCAACAGAAAGCAAAGTTACAAAAGACCTTCACCTCAGCCATCTGATACCTAAACACAGCATATGATCACATGTGTGGAGAACAACCAATCTCTCTTAAGCCACCTATGAGCATTTAATGATGATAATTGAAATGACCATTTTAACCCTAAGATACTATACTTTTTTCCCCATGAAAGTGTTTTTAGGAAGCCACTGGTTATAAAAATCACCGGAAGTTTGCCAAAACAGTCAGCAATGGTGTCAGTGACCACTGACATGCTGGGAGATTCAAATAGTAAATTCATCTCTACCTTGTTGTGTGTGCTGTTGTTATATGCAGTTCTGTAGTCATATTTAATGTTGAAAAAAGTCATTATACAATTTGATTTAAAAGTATGAAGCAAATTTGATACAGTGGACTAAATCAATGGTTTTCGTCCTTTTTTGGATGAACAATGCCTACTTCATTCCCTTTAAAAAAAATAAAAAAAATATTTGTAATAAATTTTTAGTTTTGATATTAAATTCAGCAGGATTATGTGTCATGAATGTGACATCAAACCTTGCATTTCTTGAATTCAAGCAGATGGAGGGCTATACCTGGGGCCAATAAAATGAAACTGCGAAGACAGAAACTAATAATAAAAGTTATATTTTTATTATATTTAAAAAATAAGTGAAAAGACCAAAAATATTGCATATTTTGTCCCACCGAAATGCTCATTCTACAGTACGACATTGATTTTGAGTTGGATGCAGGTATTCACAACAGTAAGGATATCTATAACATCTATAAAAATTAAAAAGTTAACATAATTTCTGTGGCTAAATTATTCTGACATGACTGAGTTGAAACTCCTTTCATCAGGTTCTTATTGATTAAAATTCAGTCATCTCTTGGAAATTCTGAAGGCAAACAAAACCAGTTATATTTTTCTTACACTCAGAAATACATATTTTAGCTTGTTTTTTAAGCTAAAGGATTGAAGCATTTAGGAATTATGCATTTCTATTTCATCTAAAAAAATAAATAAAATAAAATAAAATAAAAAGTATATTTTGCATTTATGATCATTTAAATTTATTTATTTATTTATTCGTAGTTTTAACAATGGTGTGTGTAGACCATGGAAGCATGGATCTTCACAACCATGGTTAGATGTAACATGATTTCTATAAAACAAACTATGGCAGTTTTGTAATTATAAACAGAAGGCCTACCCTTAACACATTTATAAACAATAAATACAAAATATAAACATACATACGTTGTAACAAAAATTAATTATATTCTCTCACTCCGCTAATGAAGACTATTATAAATTTAATAGAGCTGAAGTAGTGATAATATTTATTATGAATCTATTTCTGTCTAAAGTACAGTTAGTGTTACTACAGTAAATTCAAGGGTGGTGATGTATAATTCTGTGCCGAATTCAAATGGTTTCCGAATCTCGTGTCGGGCTTCTCAATGGTTCTCGCAGTGCTGTAAATATAAACAGTGTGCGTTTAAGAGTTTGAGGCCAGTCTTCTAGTAAAAACGCCCCTGCTCTGTTCTGTACATTGAGCCATATCCAACTACAAAGCCATACAGGTGCATTAGTGGAGGCTGTGACTTCACCTGTCTATTTGACACTGCTAAACCAGACACTTCAGATGCCTTGCTAGAGTTCAGAATCAGGTGAACTGTGGTGCAATTGCATACCAACCGGTATAATGGAGTCTAGATAAACATTTTAATGCAAACAGGAACTTGACGATCGATTTGATTAATATGACTGATAAACACCTCCCATTTGCAGGATTGGGGCGTAACAGAATACATGTAACTGGATTACATATTTAAAATACAAAATATAAGTAACTGTATTCCACTACAGTTACAGTTTAAATCATTGGTAATTAGAATGTTATAGTTATATTCAAAAAGTATTTTGATTACTGAAGAGATTACTTTGTCATTTGTTTCATTTAATATTTAGTCCTTTCAGATGGAAAACATTTATACATATAAATGATGCGATCCAAAGTGCATTTGAACAGCGGTGAAACACTTTCTTATGATGTGTTCATTCATACGAGCAGACAGAGAAGTAAGTTTGAAGTAAGTTTGGAGCAGAAGAAATAGAAATAAACCTTGTGTAAATTGTCAGCTTTACGCTAAGATAAAATGCTATTTCTAGCCATTTTACATGCACGTTACCAGACACGATCATATTTTTTTATCAAGAAAATTCACGTTGGATCATAATTTCTTTTTTTCTAGTAAGACCTTTGATATTAGGGCAAAAATCATATTCTTTTTTGGGGGGGATTTTTCCCCTTTTTTCTCCCTAATTTGGAATGCCCAATTCCCAATGTGCTTTTTTTTTTTATGTCCTCATGGTCACGTAGTGATTTGCTTTAATCCGAGTGGTGGAGGACGAAACGCCAACCCGCGCATCTTATCACGTGGCTCGTTGAGCACGTTGCCACGGAGACAGCGCGTGTGGAGGATTCACGCCATCCACCGTGGCATCCACGCTTAACTCACCATGCGCCCCACCGAGAACAAACCACATTATAGCGACTACGAGGAGGTTACCCCATGTGACTATACCCTCCCTAGCAACCGGGCCAATTTGGTTGCTTAGGAAGCCTGGCTGGAGTCACTCAGCACACCCTGGGAATTGAACTAGCGAACTCCAGGGGCGGTAGCCAGCGTATTTTACCACTGAGCTACCCAGGCCCCAAAAATCGTATTCTTGATAATAATTTTTGTATTGTTTTCCTGTAAAAAAATATCTAAAAATCCTTAAATAAAGATCAATTTGATTTATCTTGTTTTAGAACAACACTGCATAAGATATTTAGGTTTTTCAGAGAATGTATTTTTAACATGTGTATTTTGTCTTACTGTACTGGCAGAGTTTTTATAGTCAAAACAAGTGAAAAAATCTACCAGTGCTGAAGAAGTAATCCAAAGTATTTAGAATACGTTACTGACCTTGAGTAATCTAACGGAATACATTACAAATTACATTTTACATCATGTATTCTGTAATCTATAGTGGAATACATTTCAAAAGTAACCCTTCCAACCCTGCCCATTTGTCACCAAATGCCCCATCTCTACTAATTTGCTCTCAGCACCCCCTGGCATCGTTTGAACGCCCCCTGGGGGCAAATTCAAGCAAATTCTTCATTACAGGAAATGGTAAATGGGGCCAGCATAAAGACATTAAAATACACAGTCTTTCTAAAGTATAACCACAAAATGTTAACATTATTTGTGTTACCATGATTTTAATGTGATCAAATCTCTGCTCTAAATGATTTTAGTGTGATAAAAACGCATACATGATTAATCGGCGTTGCGTCGTCACATCAGTGAAGTTGTTATATTGGATATAACTTTACTCTCATAAGATTAGTAAGTGATTTTATACTGTATTTACGTCTTGTGGCTATTGTTACAACCTCCCCAGTCTAAGGTTGGAGAGTTCCAGGTGGAGAGTTCTCCTGTTCCAGAAATTAACACAACCACCACTTTTCAAAAGTAACAAAAGTACTTTTATTTAAATGACAATAAGGAAGCAACACCAGGCTTCAGGAGGGGGCAAAAACTAAAATAACAAACAAAAATACCATCTATCTAAATAGGGTTCAAGATGAATTACTTAATAAATTAAAAGTACAAATAAACAACAAATATCCACCCTGACTCCATCGTTACGCAGCAAGTGTGTAGCCAGGAAATTGCTTTTGAGTGGGCCTCAATAAAAATGGATGGGCAAAATTTTTGCCCAAATGTTTTTTTACCAAAATTTCCTTAACAACAGAAAGGTGCCGCATTCAAACAGTTCTTTCACACTTTCAGAAATCTGAATTTATGCATTTTTTAAAACTATTTTATAAATATATTTTTGATGTCAAAAAATAATCTCTAATATTCTGGGTGGGCATGTGTCTAATTTGAGTGGGCCCGGGCCCACCCCGACCCACCCTTGGCTACGCCACTGTTTGGCAGAAACAGGAGAGGACAAATAGAAAAGAAATGGCACCCATCTCCCTACGGCTTCCATAAACGTAAGATTAATATAGAAAATCAGCAAAAGACTTTAAGTAAACAAAAAGGTCTATGTAATGGTCATAAAGTGCACACAGCACACAGAGAGGCACGAGTTGAAAATATTTTTTGTGGTAATCAACATATGCCACAAATGCTGTCGATTGAGCTTAACTTGAATTGAACAATGGAACAATTCAATTTGCTTTAAGATACACACATTTGCTTTTTCAAAGCTTCACCTACAAAAAGATTATTGCTACCTAAACAGCTCAAGGTGAGGGAACTGCAGGATTATTTGGGTGTGTGTTGAAGGGACAAACACAATCTGTTCTATTCTGTCTTCTTCCACTCCATCAGCCATGCCTGGCCAGTTCTGCCCAGTGCCTCTCTCACTAAACAGTTATAACCATTAATCCCAGGCACCCTATTTATACTGCCTAATTGTGATGAGTATGAATTATCAATTATAGTGAGTACCTAATTGCCCTTCATAAAGTCAGTTTCCCCCTGGCTTTAAAGAGGGCTGTTTACAGTAAATAATGTAACTAATAGCTCTCTTCTTTACATGGAGAATATATCTTCATTTTTGAGCGCGGCGAGCGTGAGAGTCGCTCATAATTGAAGGGGGCAATCGAGGAAAGGCGTGCAGGTGGTTCCAGGGGGACTCGTTAAGATTTAATGAATTATGATGCGACCTTCTGCGAACAATGAGCAATCAATGCAAGCGCTGAGTGACAGAACATCACATCGACTGCAGCCCATAACCTCAGACTGTGTAATTCTTTCTTTTCCACTGTACATTAGCAGTGCACTAACCCGAGTGTCCATTCACAGGAGAGTTTGTGATTATGCTGCACCCTGCAGTCCTAAATGCATCCTTTCTCTCTGTATAACCTTTGTTGTTCTACTTGATCTCAGCCAATGAAGTCTGGCCCATGCACATATATTTAGTATGTGGATCTCTAAACACCTGACACAACACACAGACATGTGTGCATTTACCATGTGACAACAGCCAATAGTTATTTACACTGCTCATAGAGTCTTGTCATTTCTACTGACATCGTAAGACCACAGTAGATATGGTGAAAGGCAGAGGTAAACCCTTGTCTTCTGATAAGATTTCCCTCCAATTGCTGTGACATTACATTTTAAAGAAAATTATTTTATGTAATTTTATGTTATTTTCTTTCAGCCACAATTGTGTGGCAATCATCTATTCCATTCTGTTCTATTCTGGACCAATGTCAACCTTTTTCATTTCTCTGAAACCAGCTACAGTATGAGCAAGAGAAGCATCGCCAACAAAAGATTTGCACACATTTAATGCTACCTTTTGTAAACAACTCAGGGAGTGGAAACCATTGGTTGATTTTTGTGTGTTGAAGGGACAAAAACAATATTTCTCTTCCACAAAAACAACTGGATTTGGTTCTGCCTCCTTGAAGTTTATATGGAAGAACATTTTATTTGGTATGTCCATTTTTTTTTTTTCAAACATAATGTCATCTTGTCATTTTTCATTAGCCCTTCTATTCTATTCTACTGAGGGCCAACGTCCAGCTTTGTTGCAGTGAGTAGATTGTGGCTGGACTGCAATGGCAACATAGCTTCATAACAAAGATGGTGAAATTGTAAGATATCATACAACTTGGTTTGTATGAAAAGGTGCGACTTTTATTCCTATTAAGACCAGACGGTCGCCAAACAGAATTTAAAATCGTCTGTGAACATATTTGGTTGCTCATTCCATATTTATTAATGCAATACAAATGACTGTCAATAACATCATGATTACTTACGTAACCTCCGTTCCCTGATGGAGGGAACGAGACGTTGTGTTGATGTAGTGACACTAGGGGTCACTCTTGTGGACTGGCGGTGTGTGACGGGCAGACAACTGTGTGCCTCATAGCCAGCGCACCAGGCCTACGCGTAACCTCCCCCAATATAGTTATGAGTGTCGAACGGCCCTTTGGGGACAAGTCGACTACCCAAAAGATAGAGACAGGCTAACCCAGTCGTGGCCTCTTTTCCCCTTCTTTTTTTCCACTCCCTAAAAAACAAGGGGGATTAACCGACTGGGCCGCCATGTCTAGTCGGGGGGTTTCCCTCCCAAGGGGAGGACACCATGGAGACCACACCTCGCCCAAAGAGAGGGGGGGATATTTAAGTGGAAAATACATCACATGGTCTTGCCGACCATGTGGAGAAGTCTCATGGTAGATCCTACCCAACGGGGCAGGAGTTACTACAAACATGGAGACTGAGGCAGGGGGGCTCTGCCCAAGGAAGACGCAGTTTGCCAACAGGGGAACTAATTAGCGGAAGATATACATCGCATGAGGTTACCTTACAGGGAACCGCCACATGCGGAGCACCTACCCCAGGACAGGGCTCTTAGTTAGCATGTGTACTGGGCCGGCAGCAAGTCTCTCCGAAATCTCGACTGCCACAGGGCTCGGAGGAAGTCAACCGGGGAACATAGCTTGTGAACACTACTGGGAATTAATGGCGCAAGTCTTCAGCTCAGAGGAGGTGAAAGGCGCTATGTGCAAGTGATACTCCCGGCCGGCTATCCCGGGCTTTTCCGCTTGTATTGCGTGCCACTACCTGGGACGAAACCGGTTCTACCCGGAGGTTGTAGAACCTTGCAAAGGTGTTGGGTGTTGCCCAGCCCGCTGCTCTGCAAATGTCTGTTAGAAAGGCACCTCTGGCCAGGGCCCAGGAGGCCGCTACACCCCTGGTAGAATGGGCTCGTAGCCCTACCGGGGGCAGCACATCCTGGGCGTGATATGCCATAGCTATTGCGTCAATGAGCCAGTGGGAGATCCTCTGTTTGGAGACAGCACTTCCTTTCCACTGTGCACCAAAGCAGACAAAGAGCTGCTCAGAAATCCTAAAGCTCTGCATGCGATCCAAATAGATGCGTAAAGCGTGCACCGGACACAGCATGACAGGGCTGGGTCTGCCTCCTCCTGGGGCAGCGCTCGCAGGTTCACCACCTGGTCCCTAAAAGGGGTCGTGGGAACCTTGGGCACATAGTCCGGTCATGGTCTCAAGATCACGTGAGAGTAGCCCGGACCGAACTCCAGGCACGTTTTGCTGACATAGAATGCTTGCAGGTCTACTACCCTCTTGATGGAAGTGAGCACAGTCAGGAGGGCAATCTTCAAGGAGAGTGCCTTAAGCTCAGCTGACAGCAAAGGCTCAAAGGGGGCTCTCTGTAGACGCTGAAGAACTACAGAGAGGTCCCATGAGGGAACGAGGCACGGTCTGGAGGGGTTCAGCCTCCTGGCGCCTCTCAGGAACATGATGATCAGGTCATGCTTCCCTAAGGACTTACCGTCCACTGTGTCATGGTGTGCTGCTATAGCAGCAACGTACACCTTCAAGGTGGAAGGGGACAGCCGCCCTTCCAACCTCTCCTGCAGGAAGGAAAGCACCGATCTGATTCCGCATCTCTGGGGGTCTTCCACGCTGGGACCGGGCCGCAAGGGCGGGCTGCAGCGGAGCCAGTGCAGTCACCGCAGGGGGACGCCCTTGGCAACGAGCAGACGGGGTGCGGGATCTTGAGCCGTGCCGTGGCAGGATGTGCCAGATAACCTCCGTCTGCTGCTTCACCGCTGAGAACTGCTGGGCAAAGTCCTTGGTGTCGCCGGACTGGCCAACTTGGGAAATGGGGCAGCAAGGAACCATGCCTTGTCGGCCTCTCCCATCTCGACCAGGTTGAGCCAAAGGTGGCTCTCCTGGACCACCAAGATGGACATCGCCCGCCCGAGAGACCACGCCTTGACCTTCATTGCCCGGAGAGCGAGGTCGGTCGCCGAGCGCAGCTCCTGCATCAATCCCGGGGCGGAACTACCCTCGTGCAGTTCCTTGGAGCCATGGAGTGCAGGGCGGAGGCGGCTTGTCCAGCGGCACCATAGGCCTTGGCCATCAGAGACGACGTAAACCTACAGGCCTTGGACGGGAGCTTTGGGTGCCTGTGCCAGGTGGCGGCGCTCTGCGGGCATAGGTGCACTGCGAGAGCCTTTATCCAATGGGGGTATTGCCGAATAGCCCTTGGCCACCCCACCATCGAGGGTAGTGAGGGCAGGGAAGCTGAAAGATCGGGACCGGGCAGTAAAAAGTGCCTCCCACGACCTTGTCAGCTCTTCATGCACTTCCGGGAAGAAAGGAACGGGGGCGGGGCGAGGCTTTGAGCAGCGCCGTGAGCCCAGGGACCAAAGAGTGTGTGCCGCTCTTTTAGAGAAATATATTCTTTTAGAGAAATATACTCTTATTTCTGCGAAGAGCCCAGGGGCATTCTCTGCAGTGCACCAGTGCAGAGGAGGGAGATGCTGCTGAAATGTGCCGACAGATCCAGCAGAGGTGAATGAACAGCTGTGGGAATTCAGCTCAGTGACCATTCGGCTCCGAAGAGAAAATCTGAATGAGTGGTTGCATACCAGCTCCTTTTATACCCGTATGTCCGGAGGAGTGGCATGCAAATACCACTCGCCAATTTTCATTGGCCTTTTATCAAAGACCAGTGGTGTCTCGGGCTCCCAAGAGTGACACCTAGTTTCACTACATCGACACAATGTCGAGTGAGTGACAGATAGGGCACCTGTAATACACTTCCCTCATCTTATTCCAAACCTCAATGTTTTCCTCTTCCCTGGTACACTAATCCTCGTTTTCCCTGGTTATTCTCATATTAAAATAATGCGGTTTAGGGTTAGGGTAAGAGGTCAGACTTTATGCTTAGATTTAGGGTTTGAGTTAGAAGTTAACCTTAGGAAAATTCTTCATAATATTTTATGAATTTTATAATATTGGTTCATTTATTTTTCTTCATGGGAGTAAAATTTGTACATTTTTGTATGAGCCAACTTGTATAATTTCATACTATTTTGACACCTTATACTATTATTTCATCTTGTCGTGAGACCGGGTTGGCAATGCCAGCATTCTCTTCTCATATTTTGAATGTGTGGATCCTGTATGCATGTAGAAAGTCTGTAGAGTGGACTGACCTTTACCTCAGTGAAAGTGTGTGTGTGTTTGTACAAAGAGCCTGGTTTCCATGACTGTGTGACAGTGTCCCCTGGTGTAATTGCCCTCTTTTGCTATGATCTAGCCCCTTAACAAATCACCAAGCCACTTTCCACATCTGCTGCATGTCAGCATCTGCCAGACGCGCTCACCCGTCCGGGACGCTGCCTGAGAGCCTTCATTATGCCTGCTGCTGAACAGGTAGAACTGTTTGGCAATTACCAAACAATGTTGCTGACCTTGTGCCCGCCTGGACGTCCTAACACATCACTGTCATTTTATGGCCAAAAGTTTTGGTAATGCCTTCCATCGAATGATTTTTATGAATGTGCTTACTGAGTAAATTGTTTGTGGCTCCTTTTTGTTCATGCTTTTCATATGGTTCAATAAGGCTTTTTTCAAAGGTGGTTGTGACCCATCTGATCTGTATTGTACAAATTATTTTCAGATGCATCTTAACCAGGGGTTATCAGCCTTTTTCAACCCAAGGACCCCCTTTTCAGACTCTCAGGTCACATTCACACTAATCCATTTAATCCGTTTTCAGTTCCAAAGTTTGCAGTTTTGGAGAACATTTTTGAAAGTCTCAGAAACATCATTCCAGAATGGCGTAAATGTAGCAAAATCAGTGTTTTCTTACAAACATTTATTATTATGGACACAGCCTCAGACAATCTAGATTGTCCTGGTAACATTGTAAAACTTCCATTAATAACAATTAACATTATACATTACATTTTTTTCATTGCCACGTCCTGGATTCATCATCCCATTGTATTGTCCTATACACAGATTTACATCCATTTTATGATGGTTTTATGCTCTAGAAGCAACCAAATCATTCAAAGATTGTTTAAAAGGTTCTTTCTTTCAACCAAATTTTCTTTAAAGCTACAGAACATATTAAAAACATTTAGAAACACAGAATATTTTAGAAACAGAATAATTTTTTTTAAGTTTATTTTTACATTTCTAAATGTTTTACATATCAGTTCACAAACCAAAATGATCTCACAGGGCCACTGATTGAAAACCCTGGATCTAAATAGTTGATACATGCTGCAAATTGTATCCACTGATAGGCACACTCTCTCTGAATTGCCTGTAATGCAGATTACTGTATTTTGGGAAATAAAATCTGTCAGTTACCTGACACACATTGTTTTTCTTTTTTGTTTTTTAGACAGATAATCAAATTCCTTTTAATCAATGTATTACACATGTGTGAACTTTTTACACCCCTCATAACATTTTTTACTTTTTTCCATTTAAATAGGGGAATCCACAAGATGTGTAGTGCTCTGAAGCTATAATCTTCAAAAGAGTGACATTTTAGCAGTTTCCCATTCCATTGTCCATCTGCAATCTGAACAGGAATAAAGAGACAAATCCAAACAAAGAGTATGCGCCCATCCGTAAACAGAGCCTCACTTTAAGACAGGATTATATGAATGATCCAACATTTAGCACACCAAACTGGCCTCCCTGTTGCTCTGATGACTTTATGGGTCAGGAGGTGGGAACGCTGGAACAGTGGGGAGGTTTGTTCATAAGTGTGCTTCCTCCCCAGGCTGTGCACCTCTGAGTTTAAGTCATGCTTTTGCCCCCAGCAGCTGCTGTCTTCAGATTCTCCACCTTACCTCTTGTGGGTTCTTTATCTCCAGTACCTGAACTTGCGTTTTGCCCCCTGGGCCACACTTTTGTGCTCTAGTCCTGTGTAAACAGATGTGCATGATGTCCGGCCTGCAGAGAGGAAGTTGTAAACTTTCAGGAAAGGCTTCAGTCCCCATTCTTATGGAGCACACTCAGTGCAAGCCACTGGGCTTACACATGCTAATGCAAGCAAACAGCTCCTGTTCGGACTGTAACTGTCTGAAGTTTGACCATGTTACATCCACAAAATATACCCTGCAAACAAGCAGAAATGCAATTGAATGGCAGGGCAGGGAGGTTATATCGCCCTTTTCCACAAAAGAGAGGAGAGCAAATAACATCTGTGATCTGAGGAGTGGTTTGGCAGTGTTTGTGCATCTGTGTGGTGCTCTGACAATGCACTTTTCTTTTTGATCTACCGTGGCCCCAGAAAGTGTTTGAACTCTTAAGCCATACTTTTAAAAGTTTCAATTTCACACCAAGTGACATCTGCAGAGATATTGTTTTTCTCAGAACTAACTTTACTAAGTTATTTTTTAACTTGCTGGTCACAAATGGATTTTTATTTATTATTGTGTTTGTGTGTGGATGGATGTTGTCAGTTCCTCTCAAGTTCACACTGCTGTTCTAGCAGAATAACAGGTGTAGTTCATCACATTAACTATTTATATGTTTCACTAAGTTTGACAGCCAGAGGTGTCCAAATACATTTTTCCTTAATTTGGAAAAACATATCTATTGTTTTAACATTTAAGTGTGGCTTAAGGGTCCAAATACTTTCTTGGGGCCACTTGAAGTATCTCTTGGCATAGGAGTCAATAGCTTTGGCACTCTCTGATAAACTTTATCATGTTTATGCTGATGAGCCATGGCTGTGATAGAACAATTACGGTCAATGGTAAAACACAGACTTGTAATTTCATGTGGACTCAAAGAGTTTTAAGTGAGTTACAAAATATGTAGATCCTTTGTGGAGTTATCCTACAATTATTTCTCTATTTATTTCTATGTATATATATTGGGGGAACAAACTAACAGCACTAAATTGGTAGTTAATGAAACAGTAATAGTAGCTTCCAAAGGGTTGTCCCTCATTTAAGCTTGACACACATTTATTGATCCATATCAAGCTTTGTCCAGTTGACGCCACATTATGTGAAGACGCTGGCTTAAGCTATTGAGTAATAAAGATATGAATAAAATAAACATTTAAACATGGTTTGTGTAATAAACATTTGAATAAAATAAACATTTTTGCCTTTGATATCAAAATCGATATCAGTTTTATTTAGGAGTGCAATGCTAATATTCTATACAGAAGTAGTGCTTTGGTGAACTTAAGGTGCTGCAAAGAACCTTTGAAGAACGTTTATTTTTACGAGTGTAGGCAAAGGATTAGATGCAACAGTTTTCTTATGCCACTTGTCAGACTGGAAACTCGTCCAGAATGTATTGATTGAAATGAGTGCAGGTTTTAGTACCGAATGCTCTCAGCCAATCGAAAGGGATCCCGTTAAACACCCGTGTTCGCGCGTCTCCTCTAATGGACCTGTTAAAGAGCTCAAGCACACCTTCATCCACTGACATCTGACCGCATCACATCCGACGAGAAGCTGCTTGCACTTCAAGTGTCTGCTTGATACGAGAATACATAATTAAGATACCATTTCAGAAATACTCCTGGAATTTGGACATCTTGGAAAATGCTTCAATATCAGGAGTCAGGAGTGAAAACGACACCAGGTCATCGGATTTCCTTTTCAATTCTTGACATTTTGGATCCCAAAAAGTTCACAAGTAAAAAGACAGATGTAACATCGGAGAAAAAACGGACACCACCTTTAGAAAACACAGACTTTGGAAGTTTAGAGGAACAGCGCACCAGCAGGGAAAGTCCTGGACATGGGGAATCGAGTCTCTGCAAAAATACCAGTAAGGAAATACACTCAACAATAACCAGACACCCCTGTATTGTTCTTATTTTGCATGCGTATTTATGTTTTTAATTTTACGTTTGTAGTTGTATATTAAATAGTACTTTCCCACTACAGCTAATTCTGGTGGAAATGCAAAGAGAAAGATTTCTTCCAAACAGATCTTTTGTCACATTGTGTCATTAGATGAGAATTTGACCTTCCCCTCATTTCCAAGGCGTCGTTTTCTTTAAGCAGCCACAGCTGAGTAAGTGATTGCCATTGGGACAGTCAGGGCAGATAATTGTTTAAATCGTCCCATTGAGGATGCCTGCGCTCACTTTGATCGATATCCCATTACTGGATGCTGCATATCTCCCTCCAGCAGCTTGCGCCTCCAAACTTCAAACCCCTGCCATGTCTGATCCCAAATTTCGTTCGATTAAAACTTCCCTTTAAATAGATGACATTTATCGATTTGCCGACAAATATGAAACTCCATTAGCGCGTCATGGCTGGATGGCAGAGCTGGATTTAACTGGTGTCTTTCCGCAACATGACATTTGAGGCGATTTGTGATTTAGAAATTGTTGAGGGATTATGGCCAATTCCACCTCTCTCTCTCTCTCTCTCTCTCTCTCTCTCTCTCACTCACACACACACACACACACACACACACACACACACACACACACACAAACACACGTTGGTGCAGCTATCATTATGAGGACTCTCCATAGACATAATGATTTTTTATACTGTATGAACTATAGATTCTACCCCTTAACCCCAGCCCTAACCCTACCCCTAAACCTAACCCTCACAATAAAACTTTCTGCATTTTTACATTTAAAAAAAAAAAAAAAACATAGTTTAGTATGTTTTTTTTTAAGTGATTTGAATTATGGGGACACTAGAAATGTCTTCATAAACCACATTTATAGCATAATACCCTTGTAATTACCAGTTTGTAACCAGTTTATAAGCTATTACGTCAATTATTGGCCATAAATGCAATACACTGATATTAAACTGAAAGTAACAAACAAATGTTTATATATATATATATATATATATATATATATATATATATATATATATATATATATATATATATATTATTTTTATTTTTATTTTTTTTGACAGGTTCAGCTGAAGAACATCAAAGTTGTGTTAGGCTGCATCCGCCTGATCCAGATGTTGACTCGGACTCAGTAACCGGACCAGCAGCGGATGATTTGTCACGCCAGCGGCGGCGTCGGTCCGATCACAGCTGCGCGAAGCCACGCCGTGCCAGAACCGCGTTTACCTACGAACAGCTGATGGCTCTGGAGAACAAGTTCCGCGCAACCCGTTATTTATCCGTGTGCGAGCGACTAAATCTCGCGTTGTCCCTGAGCCTGACCGAAACCCAAGTCAAGATTTGGTTCCAAAACCGAAGAACCAAGTGGAAAAAGCAGAACCCTGGGGCTGACAGTTCCCTGCAACCCGGCACGAACGCTCTGCCAGGCACAAGCCCGACTTGTGGATCCACACCTGCCCTCCACCATCCGTTCAGCACCGGGAACGTGATCTTTCATTCTGCTGGCCCGGTGCACCTGGCATCCTCCGGTAGACTCTTGCATCCATTTTTGACTGATGGCTTTCTGCAGCCAGCATTCTTCACTCCACATTTATGAAGTCTCAAAGGAGGAATGATCATAGACGACCTGTAAATGTGAATTTATAAACATCAGACTATACTGTAAGTGTTTATGATCCTCAAGATTTGTTTGGATCAGATCTGATCAATTTGAAGATTCAGACACTCCATCACTGTGTGAACATTTTAAGATTGCAGTTTTTTTTTTTTTTTTTTTTTTCTATTAATTTATTTTCAGAGACTCCATGGTCAAGCAAAGATACATTTCAGATGTATCAACCAAATAAATGATATATCGGAATGATCTGATCACATGAGCATACAAGGATTTGAGACAGCTCTTGTGGGTGTATAAGCTTCTGGCTCCTTTTTAACATAAATTAAGTAATGTCAGCAATTTGATACATTAACTACTGTGGATGAATGACATCAAATTCTGACTGAACTTTCAAATAAAGTCATTGATGTTTATTACAGTGTGTAAAAGCATTTTGAGGTCAACATAACAATAAAATCAGACTGAAGGCCATTTCTTGATTTTATTTCACTCTGAGGTATTTATCAATTTGAATCTCCATTAGTATTTATTTTAGCTCAACCGAAATAATACAACATATATGAGGGTCAGCATGGCTTTTCAACCTGTGTGTGTGTGTGTGGGGGGAGGGGGGGGGGTGGTCAATGTGAGCCCACTTTGAACATTTTTCATAGCAAATCTATTCCCCCCACTTAAGAAAAACAATGTGTTTAATAGGGGCCTTCAGGGGGGCTTTTTACCCCAAATGCTATCCTTTCACTTATTGGACAATTATTGAAAATTAAAGAGATTTAATGACCGAAAACAAAACTGAAAATGACAAATTTGTATTTTGTCTCAAAAGAAATGTGTTAATTTCAGGGATTTTCATTAGCTACATAAATTTGCAATATTTAAAAAAAAAAAAAAAAAATTGATCAAATTGCCTCAAATTCAACCATTAGACACTACACACAAAGATCTCATGTAACAGGAAATTTTTCCAGTTCACAGTGTCAAAAACTAAAACTCGGTGTTTAGGAAAGTACTGTGGTAGTTTTTGATGCTAGTGTTTTGGGAGAAAATAAAATCAAAGGAGCGGAGCCTTTAGCCCTGTTGTACCATACAACTTTCCGCCAGTGGGTGGCGACTTTCATCTGTTAGCGTTTTAATAGCGTTTAATAGGAATTAATTGAAAACACATTCCGATTGATTAAATTTATTATGGCTGACTGTGAATAGTGAATTTCTACAGTGGCACTGGCAACTGAAAACAGTTGTGTTTGAATGATGCTGCATCCATGCCCCTAGGTGTCAGTGTCCAAGATGACAAATTCCAAAAATTGCTGAGTGCACCATTAACAAACCTAACACCCGACGTTCAAAGATAAGCCTGCTGACTTTTACCACCGTAAAAAGTCAGGGCTGACAAACCAAAATGTAACAGTGACCATACAAACCACAGTATGAGGCTACGTTCCATATTTGCTTGTGTGGCAATACCAGAGTGTAGCTTACCTGTCGAAAAGCAACACAGCAAGAATCGAACCCCAAAAATTCCCAGCTTGTAAATGTTCACTCTGGTTTTACTCCATTCCCTGTCTCTTTGTGTTTTAGCAAGTCTTTGAATTTTGGCAAAGCTAAGATTAGTTTCCTCTGTAGCACGTCTGCCATGGACGTTTATATTCTACCGGTTGAACAGTTCACTAAAATGCCCCAAACTCACGCTATAGGTTTAGATGTGTGGAGCTGAGCGGGCCGCTCAAAATATAAATATCAATGTTTTAATAGTGCCTGGGAGGCTCAGTGTTTACACTTTTGGGGGAGGTAAACCCATGAATGACTTCCTTATAGTTGTCAATGAACAATAAACTGGGATAGTATTTTGACATCCAAAAAGTTAAACCTTTAACATGCACCCCCCTCTGTTTGTCTAAATTGAGCTCGCACTCCCCACCACCCCCACCTAAACCTAAAATCCATCACAAAATAAATGTGTGCCAACACCCTTAACAAAGGCTACTTCTTAAATAAAATAAGTAAGTTTATGCATGCTATTCTCTTCATTCTTAGATGCATGGGTGTAGCAAACATTATAACTGGGGGGTGGGGGGGGCATGTCCCCCTCACTTTTAGAAATAACTAAATTCAGCCATTTGCTTAAAACAAAGCCTTTAAGAACCAGCAGAAGCCTCTGCAGGCTGGTTGCTTTGGCAGTGGGTGGAACTAACTCAAAACGCGATGGGAGAAGAGTGCCTCAGTTTGTTCCTGGGAGGGTATTCAGTCTTACAGGCTCAATGTTGTTAGGATTAGGGTGGGGGTGGGATTAGGGCATCAAGCTGCCTCCCAGGAACAAACTGAGGCCCCTTTGTACAACGGGCAACTCAAAAGTGGTAATTACATTGGCTAGTCACATGTCACAGTCCCCGTTTTGATTCTGCAGATCAGTTTGGGTGAACGCAGTCAACTTGATTAAAGGGACAGTTCACCCAAAAATGAAAATTCTGTCATCATTTACTCACCTTCATGCCATCCCAGATGTGTACAACTTTCGTTCTGCAGCAGAATACAAATTATGATTTTTAGAAGAATATTTCAGCTCTGTAGGTCCATACAATGGAAGTGAATGGGTGCCAAAATTCCCCCCCAAAAAATAAAAAGCTCAAAAAAGCACATTAAGGCACCATAAAAGTAATCCATATGACTCCAGTGTTTTAATCCATATTTTCAGAAGTGGTATGATAGGTGTGGGTGAGAAACAGATAAATATTTAAGTACTCTTTAGCTTGAAGTTCTTCTCACTGCCCAGTTGAGCATGAAGAATGTGAATCACCAAAAACACAAGAAAAATGTGAAAGTGATCTGTTTCTCACCCACATCTATCATATCGCTTCTGAAAACATTGATTTAACCACAGGAGTTTTATGGATTACTTTCAATCATCCATGTGATTATCTAATCAGCCAATCGTGTGGCAGCATTGCAGTGAATAAAATAAGTAATATATGGGTCAGAAGCTTCAGTTAATGTTCACATCAACCGTCAGAATGGGGAAAAAATGTGATCTCAGTGATTTGGACCGTGGCATGATTGTTGGTGCCAGATGGGCTGGTTTGAGTATTTCTGTAACTGCTGATCTCCTGGGATTTTCACACACAACAGTCTCTAGAATTTTCTCAGAATGGTGCCAGAAACAAAAAACATCCAGTGAGCGGCAGTTCTGTGGACGGAAATGCCTTGTTAATGAGAGAAGTCAACAAAGAATGGCCAGACTCATTCGAACTGACAAAGTCTATGGTAACTCAGATAATCCCTCTGTATAATTGTGGTGAGAAGAATGCTGTTCTGAGATGCGGGTTGGCGCTGTTTTGGTGGCACGAGGGGGACCTGCACAATATTAGGCAGGTGGATTTAATGTTGTGGCTGATCGGTGTAGTTGTACTGGACTGGAAATCTATGTGCTTTACCTCACTGTTCAATCTCTCATTAGCCAGTTAACAGCCTATAAGTTCCTCCAGTCCTACCATGCAGGTACAATGTGCAGCAAGTACATGATACCATCCCTTTGAGACATAACCCTGGGTAGAATTTGTAGGCCATTCACTCTCTGTGTTGGACCTGAAAAACAGATCAAATTGGAATGGCAATAACAACCATTATACCACCAACAACATTAAACATAACAAAAGTATAAAACAGGCCAGGCAAAGTACATGTTGTTGCATTAGTAATAATGGAGCTGTTCATGTTGTAGGCTTCTCCTAAAAGCCGTAAAAATCGTATTCTTGATAATAATTTTTGTATTGTTTTCCTGTACAAATATCTAAAAATACTTAAAACAAGATTGGTTTGATTTATCTTGTTTTAGAACAACACTGCATAAAATATTTAGGTTTTTTTAGAGAATGTATTTTGTCATACTGTACTGGCAGAGTTTTTATAGTCAAAACAAGTGAAAAAATCTACCAGTGCTGAAGAAGTAATCCAAAGTATTTAGAATACGTTACTGACCTTGAGTAATCTAACTGAATACATTATAAATTACATTTTACAGCGGATTCTGTAATCTGTAGTGGAATACATTTCAAAAGTAACCCTCCCAACCCTACTTGTATTCCATTCCGTTTTTAACAACCCTGAGAGTCTAGTTTTTCGGGGTATATTTAAACACTTTTAGCTTGTGGGAATTGCCTGTTTTAAGACGGTCTGACTAGATCAATGGAGCAGCATGAATAACGGTTTTAATGTGTCAGAGATCAAGAGGGCCTGGGAAATATTGATCTGAGTGGCACTGCAGGCAACTGTAGTAATTTATAGAAGCAGAGCTATAACACAATGTTCCCACTAGAGGACAGTATTTGCTCATCTGTCATTAGACTGACTTGGAATGCAATGGACCTGTTTTATTACTGAAGTGCTGAATTCAATTTATTTGTTTGGTCTCAGAATTTAACTGAATTTAAATTAATTTCTCTATCCTGTTTTAGATCATAGAACATCTGACAATGATAAAAAAGGAAGCTATTCTCTCATTAAATGAAACCTATAATTGATGTGTTGATTGATAAAAGTTAAGTGTATTGTTTAGTTATAGACCCCAGAGGGGAAATTCAGCAGATCATTTGTGTTTGCATAACTAGACTGATACATAATGGAATTATGGTCTCAGATACACTCAATTTAAACATACATGCCAGAAGTGCGTTTATATTAGGATACATACATATACTTTTAATACAGTCTGTACCTGACATAGTCTTTGAATATTTCTGTGCAGAGCTGAGAGTGAACAGTGTGATCAGACATTCTCTCATCCAGTTGTATACATACATATTTTTGGGGTGTTTTCCAGAAAGAGATATTTTAAATGCATGTAATGGTAATTTTTAGGAGTACACTAGCATACACGTGGCTTTAAAACCAATAGACATGGACTAAAATCGCAAATTTTTGAGTACATGGGTTTTTAAGATGAATTAAGTGGCATTATTTCATCGAGTTCTTAAAGTTTTCTTAAAAGAAGACGAGAGGTGAAATACTGAACTAATCCCTTTATGCAAAGCCTCAGTTAAACATGAGTTACAGTCATTGTTGTAGAGGTTGAATGATCCATTAACTTTGGTGGTGCTCAGGCGTATCAAGTGTATTAAAAATACCTCCGTTATACGTGAATAGTAAATACTTAAGCAGGAGTGTGTGTATGTGTATGCGTCAGCTTTTGCCTACTGGACCAAATGTTCTCAACAAGGATTGTAAAATTTACTTATTTTCTGCACTAATTATCTGCTCTAATTTGGGACTAATTGGAAAAAAGTTGTGTTTCGGTCAAGGAATAGCTCATAAGCTGTGTATGCCAAGGGCCTCTCCTGTCACACTGTTCCACTGCCATATTTTCATAGAATGCTGGGATACGTGTGGTCTAATGTGGGCCAGTGCAGTGCAGCCATGCACAAAAATCTGAAGCAAAGCCCTCCAATAGCTATTTCTACTAAAATGTGCATGCAGTACATTCCATTTTTGGCAATATTTAAAGACTTCCCTGTACGGCTTTAAGACAGGGCGACTCTAAATAGAGGCTCTAACAGAAGCGTTTGCAGGCAGAGATGTGCGAGACCCTAGGAGATCAGCTCTTTTTTTGTTTTGTCTGAAGAGATTGTGATACATAAAATTATGCTTTTATTTTTGGTCTTCTGTCCCAGGGCAATGTTTACTCTCATGTCTGACTTGCACGTCTTGTGTTCTTGTTTGTGTGAGCTCTCATTGTAGAAGATTATGCTAGTCAAGTGTGTCTTAATGGGGAGCAGTAACAGGACCATTAAACACAAAATATAAAAGTCTCTCTCTGTCATGCTGTTCTTCTGTTTCTATCTCTGTTTAACCTTCTGTCTTCCTTTTCTATGTTTTCCTCCTCTCCATCTAACTAACTAAATTTATGATTAACTGTTAACTCTTCAGTCTTTTTCTTTGGTCCTTCACTTAATTATTCCTTATCCTCTGATTATTGCAATAATCAGAGTATTGGTGTACACGTTAACGTAGCAATTGATGAGGCCTCTTGTCTTTGTATCTGAGAAATTGTCTTCTGTTAATTAATTTTGTTTGAGATTATCTGATCGTGCACTAGATACCTTTGTAGTAAATTATGCTTCCTCATGCTCTTGTGTTCTGATTGATGCTGATCTCGCTGTTGTGTGCTGGTGCTTCTCTAAATGTACCCTGATTGAAAATCAGAATCAGACCACTTGATTGTGTCCATGCCCCTAGTTTGAAACATGGCACTGCTTGATGTGGCTGCTAAAAGAGATGAACAGAAAGCCTGTGTTTGTTTGAAAACAGTCAATGGTCATGTATGTTGCTGACAATGTTCACTTCTTTGTATAGTCCACAAAATACATATTACATTTTGAATTTTCTGAATATTGAACAGTAAAAAAATAGATGACAACTTGTAATGATTCGTATGAGATGGCAAAATTGTAAGATATCATACTCTTTCATTTTCATAGAGGCCAACCAATCAACAAACAGAATTCCAAATGGACACAACTTAGGCATCAAATTTTAGATAGCCTCCTATACAATACCTTATTTTAAGAAAGGTAACGACTGTTAACAAATTGGTTATGCATTCCATATTTATTCATGCAATTCAAATGGCTGATGCATGTCAATAGCCTCTTATACCTCATCTCGTTCCAAACCCAGATGTTTACTTTCTTGCGTGCAGGGGCGGAGTGGGACTAAAAAGTGGCCCTGGACTTTTTGGCCCAGAGCGGCCCACCAAACCCAGCCCACAACATACCATACCATAACTCACCGGCTCATTGATTTAATTTTCTGGCTCAATTTCAATTTTATGTGTTAAAAAAATATATTTCTATTGACTGCTAGTCATGACAACGGGCCCCACCAGTGCAAAAATTGTCATAACTTTAAAACATACAGTGGAGGCCAAAAATATTGGCACCCTTGGTAAATATGAGCAAAGAAGGCTTTGAAAAAAAAAAAAAAAGCTGCATTGTTTACCCATTGTTTGATCTTTCTTTCAAAAAAAAAAATCACAAAAATCTAACATTAAATTGAAATAAATCAATTGAAATAGGGGAAAAATCTCATTATTAAATAAATATTATTCTGTAAAACGCATTGGCCATAATTACTGGCACCCTTTTATTCAATAATTTTTTCAACCTCCCTTTGCCTAGATAACAGCTCTGAGTCTTCTCTTATAATGCCTAATGAGGTTGGAGAACACCTGGCAAGGGATCTGAGACCATTCCTCCATACAGAATCTCTACAGATCCAGTATCCAGGTCCATGTTGGTGGACTCTCCTCTTCAGTTCACTTGACACACTTGAGTTGTTGTTGGATAAGAGCAGAGGCTTTTTTTCTTGAAACACTCCCAAACAACTTGTGGTGATGTAGGTGATGTCTGATATTTTTTTTTTTAGACTTTCTGACCCCAAGATCCAACAGCTGAGATCGTTGGAGATTCTTTGGCCACTTGAACCGTCCTCCTCACCATGCATGGAGACAATATAGACATACACAATATAGATGTCCTTTTCCAGGCCGATTCTTAAGCTCTCCAGTGGATTGGAACTTGTTAATTATTGCCCTGATGGTGTAAAAGGGCATTTTCAATGCTTTAGCTATTTTCTTATAGCCACTTCCCATTTTGTAAAGCTCAACAACCTTTTGTCACACATCAGAACTATATTCTTTAATCTAACCCACTGTAATTGATGATTAAGGGAATTTGGCCTTTGTGTTACCTCATATTTATAACCCTGTGAAACAGGAAGTCATGGCTGAACAATTTTATGTTCCTAGTCACCCAGGTGCACCAAAAAAAAAAAGAAAAAAAAAAAAGAAATTAAAATATGAATGGAAATATACTTCATATATATTTTACTCATAAGAATTTCTAGGGGTGTCAATAATTGTGGCCAACGTGTTTTGGAGAAAAAATATTTATTTAATAATGAGATATTTCCCCTCTCTCAATTGTTTTATCTCAATTAAAGGTTAGATTTTTGTGAATATTTTGAATGAAAGATCAAATGGATAAACAATGCAGATTTTTTTCCATAGTCTTCTTTGCTCATATTTACCAAGGGCCAATATTTTTGGCCACCACTGTATAAAACTGATTTTTTTTTAGAGAAAGCACTAAAAATAAGCACTTTATAGCTCAGAAAAATAACATGTCCGAAAACTTTTTTTCCCAACATACAGATGTTAGGTTAAAATGTACATGAAAGTTCAAGGGAAGTGTGTATTTTATGTACTGTGGCAAGTCAGCATTTCTTCAAAGTTTTTAAAGATCTTAATACCTTGCAACTTTTTTCTAGAAGTGCATATAAACAATAGTCTTAGTTAATGTGAGATTGCGGAAACAGTAAGTATAATAATACTATATTATTTATGTGTATATAGTTATAAAAGATCATAAAATTATGTTTAAAATAGTTAGATGAAGAAAGTGTCACACAGCAGGACACTAATAACAATGCTTAAAATTTCATGTCAGTTACTCACATAACTGTGTGTGAATGTGTGAATGTTTATTTAAAAACAACTATGAAAAAATGTTAGCCAGAATATGTACATATATAAATATAAACATAAACAAATATAAATATATGTAAAACAAAATAAACATACCTCTTAAAGTGCAGATCTTTGCAGATATTTTGCAGATTAATTGCTCATATTTTCACTCTATGTGAGTTTGTTGCATCTTTATATCTGCAGTGTTTTAATTCCTTCCTCAGATTATTCTTGAGAAAAAGTGAAAAGCCCTATGCTTTGACAAGCGCTGTTTCTGCTATCCTTTAAACAAAGTAAGCCTCAAAGACTCAAATAGCCACAAAGTGATATTTTTAATGACTTATTTTCTGCATTTTTATCAGGTATGAGCATTATTCAGCAAGCCGCACATCAGCTCCCTGCATTATGAATAAATTATGCAAATTACCATGTAGTGCTCATAGCTTTACAGTTTGTAAAGTTTACAGATTTTATATATGCTGCTGTTATTGTATTTGTTGTAATTTTCAGTTATTTGTTATTTTGTTCATCATATACTTAACATGTTGTCTTTGGTTGTCACCATTATTGTGATTTGTATGTTAAAAAAATTAGGTCCACACCAGTTACATAAAGTGTTAGAATTTAAAAGTAGTTTTAAAATAAAAGTTATTTAACTTATCAAAATAAAAGCTATTCAGTGGGCTTTATCTCACAAAGTTGATAGAATATTTGCTCTGTAATGGGGTCCACGTGGGCATGTTGGAGCCCAGGGCTGCTGTCTATTTCACCTGTAGAACGGGCGCTACTTGCCTTGCAACGGGCCGGCCCAAATTACCCAGCGGCTTGTGCGGCACACAAAAGTTAATTTCCTATGGTTAGGTTTAGGGTTTAAGTAAGGGGTTAAACTTTGGTCGGGTTAAGTTTTAGGTTTGAGTAGAGGTTAGACTTAATGGTTAGGTTTAGGTTTAAACCTAAAGTCATCAGAACTTTGTTTATTTTTCTCTGTGGGAGTAAAAGTTTCATCTTTTTGAATTTGCCAACATGATTAGTTACGATTTCAACATTTTATACTATTATTATAACTTGTAATGAGACTTGGTTGAGATTTTTCAATTGTTTTGAATGTAAAACCTGCTGCCAGAGGTTGCCAGGGCATTCACTCAAAAAATTTAATTCTTCTTCTTCTTCTGCTTTCAGGTGCTCCCGTTAGGGGTCACCACAGCGGACCATCCATGATATTTCTGATATTCCATTCATGATATGCCCTTCCTGACGCAACCCCCAGGGGCTGGGGGACCCTCACTCACACCTACGGGGCAATTTAGAGTCTCCAATTCACTCAAAAAACGTCATTACACTTAACTGAATTTAAGAAAGTTTTTACAAACAATTTAATTTCATTCACTCAGATTAAGTCCGTCCCATTGAGGCAACATAATTTAGTTAATGGAATTACTATTTGCACCCCAGTGTAAATAGCATCTGCCACACAGTGAAGCTATTTGCACCCCAATAGTCTGCTGAAACCACAGGAATATACAACAGACTAGAAAATAGATGGTGCTGTCCTGGCATGGGGTGTAAAGACAGTGTGAATATGTACTGTTGTCCTAGCGACCTCGGTTTGAATCCGTGCTTTTTCCCACTCTTTTTCCCATCCGATTTCCTGTTTCTACTCTTAATTTTTCCTTTAATACTACTTAAAATAATAGATAAAAATTCATATTGATGTTGATTTCATTGCAGTGATTTGTTCTAAATGAATGTCGGGGAGTGTAGAGAAGGGTTTGATCCAGAGGCAGGGTCTGTTGATTGCACTCGTTCACCGCAGCTCGGCATCATTTGTGTGTATATTGCATCACTGTATTACTGTAGTAATATTGTAGTAACCATGATTTTTTGGCAGAAATTATAGTTTTAATACAATTAACTATGGTGTCACTACAGTAGTTTTAACTCAACTTCATCAGGTACATCAAACTCAATAAACTCGTCAAAAATGTAATAATGTTTAATTTGGGGGGCCTGGGTAGCTCAGCAAGTAAAGACGCTGACTACCACACCCGGAGTCACAAGTTCAAATCCAGGGCATGCTGAGTGACTTCAGTCAGGCTTCCTAAGCAACCAATTGGCCCAGTTGCTAGGGTGGGTTGAGTCACATTGGGTTAACCTCCTCGTGGTTGCTATAATGTGGTTCTCGCTCTCAGTGGGGCACGTGGTGAGTTGTACGTGGATGCCGTGGAGGATAGCGTGAGCCTCCACACGTGCTAGGTCTCCGCGGTAATGTGCTCAACAAACCACGTGATAAGATGCGCGGATTGACGGTCTCAGACGTGGAGGCAACTGAGATTCGTCCTCCACCAACCGGATTGAGGCGAGTCACTAGGCCACCATGAGGACTTAGAGTGCATTGCGAATTGGGCATTCCAATTGGGAAGAAAAGGTGAGAAAATCTCCCCCAAAAATTAAAAAATGTTTAATTAAATTTGTTTGTGTCAGTCCAACTTATTAATCATTAGTGTATGCCAGGTGAGTAAATGAAATGACAGTGAAACTGTTATACTGTCAATTTGATAGCAACTGCTTATGGAGCTAAGCAGCACTTAATTCAACTTCACTTGAACTTGAGAGTCCAACCTCAACGTAATTGCAAGCGCTTAAACTCTAACCTAACAGACACCCTTTTTGCCAATATAACAGAACATTAAACATGAACAAATCTCCCCCTATTCTCATCTTAATCAAAAATGCATAAAATAACACTTAATTTTAGCATTTCTTCAACACATCCAGTCCCATGCAAAGTACGCTGGGAAATGGAAATCCCCTGCCCAGTTTCATCAATGCTACAAAAAGTATTCATGTAGTCCCAACTCAAAAGGCTGAAAGGCTGTTCCATATTGTAAAGCACATTCAAGCGCGTTCAGCGGGAGACACGGATATCAACATGGAGACAGCGCGCAACAGCGAAAGATGCCGGGGCAGCACACTTTGATGGAAGAACTGTCAAAACCCACCCCCTGTTGGAAAACTAAGTGGAGGGGGGCCCACTGAATACGTTTTGTACTGGGCCCAAGAATTTCTAACTGCAGCCCTGCCACTGGTTCTGTCCCTGATCAGACCATACAGTAAGTCTGATCACTCAGAAATGTAGTTACACACCTAGGCACAATTGTAATTTCACAAACACTGTGAGATGAGTTACGAAGTTCAATAGCCAAAGTTTAATACAAAGAGTTAGGGGTTAGTTCAAATCCCCAAACCTAAATACGAGCAATAGTAACAGTGATGCTTAGCAGAGCACCACTAATGATTGCCTTTCAGGTTGAGTAATCCTGTGTTCTTTAAAAAGACAGAATGTTGGAAGGAGAGGTTAGTGGAAATGTTTAGAAATGGCTTTTATCTAAGTTTATTTGATTAATAGATCTGTCACTGAGACGCCAGTAACACAGTGCATTATCTACAGGATTACACTAAAACATCATGTTTCCATGGACATCATTTTGCATCATACTCAAGAGGAACCAAGAAAGGTCTTGAGAAACTACTCTTCATAGTATCAGGTAGTGTTGGGTTTGAGTCTACCTTAGTCGAGTCCGAGTCAAGTCCGAGTCTTTAAACTATCGAGTCCAAGTTGAGTCCGAGTCCAAAAGGGGCTGAGTCGGACTCAAGACTGAGTCCATAACAGGCCGAGTCCAAGTTGAGTCAGAGTCCGAATGATTCTGTTCATGAATCTGAAATAAAATGGTAACTGTTAACTCAACATCAATATTTTAAGCTTATTTTAAACTTCACAACTGAGAAAAAAATTTGTCAATATAAATGTAACAAAAAAACCTCTGTTGCATTTCATACATACATATTATGATTAGTATCCTGCTGAACAGACTTCAAAGTGGTTTCAGAATGAAAGCATATGCTTTAGGGGTATGAAGACAAATTTGTCCTTCAACACAATTCTTACTGTGTTCTGCTGACATTTCAATAGACTAAAGAATGTGAAAGCTGTGTTAGTCATTACAACCAAGGTTATTATATTTAGAATTGTAATTTAGTTTTTATTTCTACTTCAATTTCAATTCAATTTAATTTAGTTGTATTAAAATTATCCCTATCTAAAAAATTTGGGAAAATACAGTACATACAAATGAGTTAACACAGTAGTAATGAGCACTCGCTGAGATTTTTCATCTCACAATTTGACTGCAAATGCTACATCCAAAAACACTGGAAAAGCCCACTGATAATATTAGGGTCATGTCGTCACGAACGTGATTTTCTAGTTAATTTTCAGGAAATTTATTTCGATATGCTGTTTTTAGTAAACTGTGAGAGACATGATGTGGGTGACTTGACTCAATGAAATGGAGTTAATTAACAGAGGTTCGGGAGGAGCATGTTAATTTTAATCCGACAAATCCCAGCCCACAAGCAGGAGTATATATGCCGCTGCTTACCTGCTTTCTGTGACAACTCTACTGACATTCCACCTCCACCCCATCTCCACCTATTCTCTTGATTCATTATCTAAATAAGTAAAGTCTGGGGGGTTAATCAGGACTTGAGTCAAGTCTCGAGCTCCGAGCCCTCCAGTATACGGACAGCAAGCCAAATACGTTTACTGCTTCAACACAAGATTACATTAACATACAAAACTACTGAAGTTCTTGATTTTAAGTTTTTAACCACAATGAAACCACGATGCGTGCACCGCCTTGGCTGCACAAACGCCACACGCAATTTGACAAGTTGTCAGGTCCCGTGTCGTGTGAAACTGCCTTGTTTAGTTTCTATTACATTGGATAAATACCCGTCTTTATGTTTTTGTCATGCCAACCACCTCGGTAGTCGATGTTATAATGTAGTGTCTGTAGTAACATTTAAGTGAATTGGTTGACTGATGAGTGTGCTTGTGCACATGCATATGTGCATGTGTTTGCTTAAACACAGTGAAACAACTCTGGCTACGTCTACAAATTCAGGGGCTAATACAGCTGCATGCAGACAGAGATGTGTTCATTAATTTCTGTTTTGTTATTTATTTATTTATTTTTTTTCATTGCATCACAAATGTCATGTACTCGGCTGGACTCGGAAAAAATTCCCGAGTCCCAAAGGCTCGAGTCCGAGTCAAGTCCGAGTAAAAATGCATCCAAGTCCGTGACATCCGAGTCCATTAAAATTGGACACGTGACTCTGACTCGAGTCCGAATCCAAACTCGAGTACCCCAACTCTAATATCAGGTATCTTTTGGTTTGTATTCAGTAGTTTAAAACTTGTCACATATGGTTTTTAGGACAATTTCATTCTTTTGATTTTCGGTGAAATATGACCTGGACATGTTTTCATGAGATTCACCATGGGAAATTGTACTTGTACTTTAGCAGGATGGCTTTCAGTCCGAATTTGGGGTGAAACTTAATTTGGTTTTATTATTACATTTTAAGGAAACAAAGGGGAAAACTTTTTATTGCATTAGAATCTATAATAGTATATACATTTATTTGCACCAATATAAAGCACAGTTTGGAAAAGGGATTACAGAGCTCTGTTCCCAAAGTGTGTGCATTATTTGAGCTTGGGTGGATGACTCTGATTGGAGTATATATTTAGTATAATATATTATTAAGATCTTAGAGAATGTCAGAAGTCTAAATGTTCACAGCATACAGCATAGAGTTGTAATATCTGTATGTTAAGTTTTATTTCTAGATGTCTTTTTTAATAATTTAGTCATTTCTAATCTTCTATTCTTTGCTTAACAGGTTTGTTAGTAAACACAATCCTGAGACTATCTGGATTAGCTCAATTACTGTACAGATCAACAAACTGACCAGATTCTGTCCCTCACATTTTTGACATTCTTTTTTGGATGTCCTCGTTCTTTATTTCATACATCTTCCTAGTCATCTGTTTGTTTTTTTCTCTTTCTCTCAGCGTGTTCAACAGGTGTTGACCTGCTGGAATGTGTGACTGGAAAGGGCAGTAGATCTTGAGGCTCTACTAGATCAAACTCAACAAAAGTCAGAGGTCAGAGGGCCCTTGTGAGCACTAAAACACCTGAGGCACAGCTCTTCTGTCAGAGACACGGAACAGAGCATGTTTACTCAGGGTCGGCATTGCACTGAACAGCAGAGCAGTGGGACTCAGTTCAGCAAAACAAAACAGATACTGCAAAACCAGGGGCTGTCAAACTCCAAAAAGGACAAAAAAGCACCATAAAAGCATCATCAAAGTATTCCATTTGACTCAACAAGTTCATTAATTTTACATGAATTATAGTCATTAATAACTGATAATCTTGCCCTTCTCCAAAGTTTGCATCTAGTCTGTGTTTAACCCTTAACTGCATACCTCAGATCTTTGGTGACCTGGGACCACATTCCACCCCCTGCACCTCATCAACTTTTTGGAGTTGTGCCCACACCTCTTTAGTAGTCTTCAACCTTTCTCTTATAAATAGTGTAACACAAACAAATAAGCTTGCTATCACAAGATATAGATTTATTTGTTTATTACAAGACTAATTAGTTCTATATTCATACAAATTACTACTATAGCATGTCGATTTTGTGTGCAACAGTGGAGAATATTATCCTACATGGGAACAGTATCCCATATGCGTGAACACATACATATTATACATGCTATTCCTTACTCAAGGTGTCACTATTGTTTCAGTGATTGGCTTGATTTACATTTGACATTGCTATTTGAAGCAACACTGAAACAACAAGGAAGTAAACTATAGCAAGTACAACACATGAACAGTATGATATGGCTGTTCATTTACTACACATGTGAGAACCAATGCAATTTGTGCAATGCCAGTGCAATTGCATCAGTGAATAATGACTTAAAGAGCACTTATTATTGTTTTTCAAATATTACCTTTCATGTAGTGTGTTATATAGCTGTTTGTGAATGTAAAAAAGTCTGCAAAGTTTCAAAAATCAAAGTGCACGACAAATGGAGTTATTGACTCCCAAAAGAAAGAACCCATTCTGAACACCTGAAACGAGTCGTTAGTAATTCCAGACTTACTTCCTGAAACGCGAACAGCTTTGACCCGCCCTCTAACACTACACTAAGCGGTAGACCAATCACAACACACTGGGACATCTGACCAATCAGAGCAGAGTAGGAGGAGTTTAGAATGATTCCTTTAGAACGGATCATTGAACGAGTCATTTTTAACACTGGGGGAAAAAAGGTAATGCTGCAATTTAAATTATGAGAAAATTAAAGTGTTTTTTGACCTCGGATCAGTGGCAGTTCTAGCTTATATGGCACCCTGGGCGAAACCCGCTTCAACACGCCCCCAAAGTTGTTGACGGGTGGTGGGTGGGGGGTCTGTGTGGGTGCCTCATGCCGCCCCCCGCAAGATGCTGCCGCCCTGGGCAACGGTACATGTTGCCCATGCCTAAATCCTCTACTGCCTTGGATGCATGTATATCTATTGTATGAGACCTTTCAAACAAAATTAGGCACGTTTAAAAACCATAATAGGTGCTCTATAAATTTTGGTTTCTCACTCAAAGCTATTGTATGTATGTATTTGTTGGGTTAACTAATCCCTAACCTGTTGAAAATAGGACAGGTTTGTTGTGATTATGTTAATCAAGAAGAGAGTCTAGACCATATGGTCTTGGGTTTCAGAGGTGATGTTGTTTGGGACTCAAAGTTTAAGTCTTGATTTAACAGTGCACGTCATGCAATGATTTATGAAAGCCCCTGTAAGAGTCTACATCTATCTTTAGCATGCCGGGCTTTTATGAGGATGTTTGAGGGAAACTGTATTTTGGTTGGACAGTTGACAGAAGCTGACCTGCTACTTACACACTGATTCTCCAAAACACCACAAAATCATGCCTTACATACCTGCCTAAGGCACACAAACACTTATCTAAATTAGGGCATTCCATAGACTTGTTTTATATAAAGCTAACTAAAATTACTACAGACTAACTCTAACCCAAATCATAATCCTACCCCTAAAAGAAAACCTTTGGGATTTTTAGAAATAAAACTTTTTTTGCTTGAATTATAAATACATTTTTCCAATTGAGGACATACACTGATGTCCCAAAAGTGACATACCATAGACTTCAATTGCTTTTAAATGAAGCTAATTATATTTAATATAGACTAACCCTACCCCTAAAGGAAAACATTATTATTCATTTTATTTATTATGATTTTGTATGTTTTTCTATTTTATTGATTTATTTATTCATTCCATTTGAAGACATCCACGGGCATGCCAGAGGGAGGTTTGTCAGATTTAGCTAACTAACGCAAGCATCTCCACAGAAACACACACACTGGTACAGGTTGAGTCCAGCTGAAATGCACCCAAGAGCCCAATCAGGCTGAGAACTCACACTGTGGAGGGGCACATATATGGTTAAGAAAATAACATCTGATTCCCAAATTTGAACTTGCCTCCTCTAGGAATATATGATTTGGAAAAATCTGCTTTGGACCAGTTTGCCCATATCCCATCTGAATGTGTTTATTTTTAAACAGAACTTTTGAAAGAGCTTACATTAGCCTTAACATTGATTTCTACTTTGTTCCTGTCTTTCATTCTTTTTTCAATAAGTTTAAAAGTAAAAATGTTAAACTGCATAGCATTTTTGTAGTAGCAGACAGACTTGACTCATTTTAAATCCTTTTTTGTTTAGTGACTAAATTAAGATGCACAAATGTATTCAGTTGCTTTAAAAATTATCTTCACTTCTGGATAATTCCAGATGAAACTGTTGCATAAGTTTATTTGTAAGATTAAAGTTCCAGGATCAGTAAGAGTTAAGGTCTATCTACAGCAGGTGTTGGCAACCTTTTTGACATGGAGTGCCATTTTTTTTATTTTTCTGGTCAATGGATGTGCCGGCTCGTGATGCACGAATGGCTTGCACATGCTGCAAGAGTCTGTTAGGTATATTGAAGTCTTGTCACATTTTAACTTTTTGTTTAGCCTCCCATTCAGCTCATGAAAACACGGTGCGTGATCATGCGGAAGGATTACATCAAGATGTAGATCGGAATGCAGGTGCGGAATTTATATAAATAAAATAGTCTACTCCTCTCTCGCTGTTGCTGGCATGCCAGTGATTACCCCTCCGTGTGCCAATGCTGGCACGCGTGCCATAGGTTGCCGACCCCTGATCTACAGCATCTTTGATTTTAATACAGAAAAGAATATGCACTCTTCCTTCAGTTTGTATAAACAGCCAAAAATTTTGTTTACAATGGAAGTCCATAGCGCAATTGTTGAACACCGGAATTAGTGTATGATACTAGAAAGGACACTTAACTTAATTATCTGTAAAGAACTGTTTAAACAGAGCAAAATCCACTCACAGGAAATACGCTGGGAATGCATAACCAGAAGTTATTTCACTTTGTGAAAATATATACAGAATTAGTGCTTTAACACAGTATGAGCAGCACATTTCTGCTTTTAAACCATCCACCATCTTATCGACATCCATTGTAAGTGCATTAATGTAATGTAATTTTTTTTCTTTTTTAGGAACTGAGGGTGATGTCAAAATTATTTTATTCATACAACATGTCACGTATTGAACCTGGACCATACCTAAAATCTGAAAATGTGTCACTGCAGCAGCACATCATACTAATCTGAGCAACAGTGGCAACTTTTACAACTGATACCTGCAACTTGTACAACTTGTTGGATGTTGAATGAGTAGTGCTACATGAAAAATACAAAAGAAACATACAAACAGTATACGCCTGTTTTCTAGTCCATTAGCATTATAATCACGAATATTTGAGTTCTAGCAAGCAAATGTTCTGAAAAACTGAGAACTGAGGCCCATGCATGGGTACAGTAACATTACATATTATCCTGAGAGTGCTTCCTTTAGTCGTAAGAGTTTGCCTGTTTGTGACAAAAAAAAAAAAAAAAAAGGCCTTATCCATTCCAGTTCCTGTTCAGTATGTCTTCAGAAAGGACTGAGCCCTAGTTAACTTCCAAGTTTTTCCGCTCCTAAAAAAATACAGCAACTTATGCTCTCTGACAGCTCCTCCGCCTCTGTCTGCTAGCTGAGACATATGCCTGTTGACCTTCCTTCAATGATTCCTTTCCCAGTTGAATGATACACGCACACAAACAACATTCACGCTAAACACTGCAGCGACCACACACAGGAAGGGGCAGCGATTAAGACAAATATTGCTGTTTTTCCACAGCAGCTACAATTAGATCAGGTTATCTGAGGAAGGGTTGTGACTGACTGTGGTCTTGCTGTGCCACTCTGTCACTGACGTAGGGAGATCTGTTTGCTGTCTTTAGACCCGTGGCAGGAAGAGGGTCCCTCCGGTACAGCTATCCTTATGAGGACTCTCCACAGATATAATGATTTTTATACTGTACGAACTATAGGCTCCAACCCCTAACCCTAACCCTAACCCTAAACCTAACCCACACAAAAAACTTTCTACATTTTTACATATTCAAATTTAAGCGATTTGAATTATGGGGACACTATAAATGTCCTCATAAACCACATTTATAGCATAATACCCTTGTAATTACCAGTTTGGAACTATATAAATAAATAAAAATCCTCGTAAACCACACACACACACCTGTGATTGTGCATTAGTTGATTGAGCCAATGACCCCATCCCTGAATGACAAGAATTTTGGATGACTGTTAACTTGACCTGACCTGAGATAAGAAAGGAACACCAGTGTAGGCAGGTATTTGTAGGACTCTTGAGAGACAGGGCAAGAATAAAAGTCCATATTGGACATGGGGAAAACACTCCAAAGCTAAGACCCATAAATTCCACCAGATGTGGGCAGACTGGGAGAGGAAAGCTGAGGATCCACCATAAAATATTTTTTTTGGCCATGCTCCTACATGCTGATGGCCACGATAGTACTGAGGTCGAAAGAATGAGTCAGATAGAGAGTAAATGAGTCAAAAATTTGGTTATTCACTGTAAATACTGTGTTCAAAATGTTTCCCTAAAAGGCCAAAGCAGATGAATAGTTTGTTTCTAAAACTACCTTAGCAGCCTGTTACTGTAAAGTGGAAGTCCATTAAATCAAAATAACCCTGAAGAACATTACAGAGTACTCAAATAGGGAAAATCCACTTGATTAGAGATGATCAGCCCATTTGAATAGTCCATTGGTTTAATGAATCATGTCTGATCACCAAGTATTTTCCTTAGAAGAGTGAAGTCTTAAAAGATGCCTATACAAGACACCCGAGTAAGTGAAAATAATCACCCTTTGAGAACAGTGTGTAAAAATGCTCCTCTAAAAATATAGCATGTGTAACCTGAGGGGAGACAACAGCATAAGAATACAGAATAAGTGAGAAGCCGAGAGAGAGAGAGAAAGAGAGGGGAGAGAGAGAGAAAGAGAGGGGAGAGAGAGAGAAAGAGAGGGGGAGAGAGTTGAGAGACATGAAAGCAGGAGTCAGTTCAGTTTATATCAACCTGAATCTCCTTATTTGCAGAATGTGAGCTCAGGCCATGTGAACTGACAGTCGATAAAATATAAGCAGACAGAGAGACAGTAATTAGGCTGAGCTCTAGTCTATCTTGAAGAGAGCATAGCATCTGCTAATTCTTCACATTTCTCAGCTCTTGTTTTATAATGACACATATGGAAGCTGCTGAGGAGAGCATCCCCACCTCTAACATCAGACTGACTCTTCATTTGAGAAACAGGAATGTTTATATATATATATGTTTTGTTTTTTTTAACAGGCACAGGGGTCAACCTATTATAAACACAATATAACCAGACTAGGTTCTTATTTTCTGAAAAAAAATAAAAAATAAAAAATGAGTGGTGCTTGCCTATGAAAATCTTGCTGCCATGATTTTGGAATTGTCCTGACTATAACTACACATTATTTGACAAACCATATCAAGGTGTTCTGAATGGTTTTAGTGGTTGCAATGATGTTCTGGATGGATGCTATTAGGTGTTGTTAGTCTGTTACTTTCTGAACCATGTCAAAAAAGTCTGGTTTCTATATGATATTCTGGTCCATAGATGGCTGGGTGGCCTCCTTCACTGTTACTTTAGTTTGGGGCAGAAAACCTAGTAAGTATGAGCAATAGCAATAGGTATACTTGCCCTAGCAAGCAATTAAGCATAAATTATCACTGAACCCTTGACCAGATCTGCCATATTGACCATATCTACTTACTGACTTCCTGTATCACTGATTTTAGAGCTCAGAGGTAGAACTGATCAATGACTGACAAAATGTCTTCTGGTCCTGAAGCTCAGAGCCATCCTATTGAGTTTCAATGAGAGAGAGGGGGAGAGGGAGACTGTAACAGGAAAGGGGTGAGTAATGTCTGCCACTGTTCTTACCCTCAGCACTTCCCACTAGCCCCCACCCCCTCTAAGCCTGTAATCCGATCGGTCCCTCAGGTGCACAGCAGTTCTGTGCTAATCACTGTGTCATCATTCACACTGCTGGAGAGTGAGAGAATGAGATCATATCATATCTCTGTAATCACACCAAAGTCAAATAACTTATTTTGAAACAGGCTCACCTTTGATAAAAAAATAACAAATAAAAAAAAAAATAGGCTACCTCATTCTGTACACTGACAGACACATTGTAAACTAACATAAAACAACAAAAATGAATAATCATTGTAAATATAACTCAAGTAATAGAGTGAGTTTCATTGGTAAAGTCTCATTGCAGTGTCATTATGTCACAGCCATAAAATCAGTTTTGATCCCAATTTGTTTATTAATGCAATGAGGTATATGCTGTATTTTGAATATAATCATGACAAAAGACTGTTGCTAGACAAAACATGCAGCAAAGTAATTTTTCAAAAAAAATTAATGCCTATTAAGGACACAAATTTTCATTAAAACACTGTTTTATTAAAGCGGTCATGATATGCCTGTTTTTTTATTTTTTATTAATTTAATATGTTCCTTGAGGTTCACTTATAATATTAGTAATGTTTTTTTGTTTTTGCTTTTTTTTTTTTTTTTTTTACAAAAAACTGTCATATATTTGTAAAACATGATCTTTTTCCACCCTCATTCTGACCCTCTTTCAGAAACGCTCGGTTTCAGTGCTGCTCTCCTTTAAGACTTGACAGTAACCACTGTTATGCTTAGCTTTCTGCTCTTGACTGACTTGCTCTCTCCTTGCCATCTCACTGCTCACCACTACTGGGCGGGGCTACAGAAGTGATAAGGTAAATTAGGCGTTGATGCGTTGTTGTGGTAGCGGTCAGATGCAAATGTCTACCACAGTATGACAAGTCGTTTTTGGCAGCTTGGTTTTAATAAATGCTCTTTTTGCAGTGAGGAGGATGTTTTGAGTTCTGAAACATATGTTTTTATGATACAATGACCTCTTATACTATATGCTAAAAATATTCCTCATGTCTTTACCCCTTTAAGCAAATTTTTCTTAAAGAGATAGTTCACCCAAAAATTTAAATTCTCTTATCATTTACTCACTCTCATGCCATTCCAGATGTGCATGACTTTTTTTCTTTTGTAGAACACAAATTAAGATTTTTGAAGAATATCTCAGCTCTGTAGGTCCATACAATGCAAGTGAATGGTGGCCAGAACTCCGATGGTCCAAATATCATACAAAGGCAGTATAAAAGCAATCCATATGACTCCAGTGGTTTAATCAATGTCTTCTGAAGTGATCCAATCACAGAGCTGAGATTTTCTTCTAAAAATCTTTGCTTGTGTTCTGCTGAAGAAAGGAAGTCATACACATCTGGGATGGCATGAGAGTGAGTAAATGAAATAATTTTCATTTTTGGGTAAAATATTCCTTTAAGAGTATGTACTGCATTTGATGAAGAACACACTTCTAGGCCAGTAAAAAAGTATGTTCTTTGGGTATGCAGGTGAGTAGCGTGAACACATACTCTGAAATATTAAATTCAGCGTTTTAAACATGACATCTCCTTTGCTCCAGTGGCAATATGGGATAGTACAGATTCCAGCTGATATGCACTTCAAAAGCTCACCGGATGTAATAGTTCATCCAGGTATTTCTTGTCTATGCTTTATGAATACTGAGGATTTGGACACCCTGTTCCATTGGCATACTGATTTTGGCAGACTATTTAGTAGGGAAGTTTATGCATATTTGATGCAGCCAAGTGGCATCTTTCTGCTAGAAGATATAGTCCCTGACAGGTATACTGTACAGTATCAGAAAGTTGTTCTGTAGGTGCTGCTCAGTTATTTGCATTAGTTTCATGTCATAGCATTACTTTATTGTGGTTTTTAGCATAGATCCAGCATTCCGGATCACAGCTATGCATTTTTTATTAGGATTTTAATGTGCCAGTGCCCTGTATGGTTAAGTTTAAACTTCATTTGTAAATGTACGTCATTTTTAAGGATTAGGAACTATATTTTTGGGGGGTGCCAAATGCTGAATATTTTTGTGTGTGTAGAATGCTGTAGTTCCTGTATGACTAAACAAATATAGGCTAATATTATAAAACTCTGAATACTTCGCATTGGCGTCAGTGGCGGGTTTACGATTTCTGAGGCCCCAAGCAACCGACCAGCCCGGGGCCCCATTTAGAAAATTTTTGATTAAAAAATTAAACAAAATTGATTTACATCATATTTTTAAAATTAATCCTATTAGCCATTGTAGCCAAGTACATTCAAAATGTTAATTAAAAAAATCTAGTTAAAGATAATGAATGCATGTTTTCCAATTTTTCCACAATACAGTGATAAATAAAGCAAAATTTACCTGCATATATTCTTACAAAACATTTTTTTTTTTTTTTTAATCACCCAGTAACATTTTGGAATTCAGTTGTTATTTATTAATATTCTAACACAACAATTATTTATTGTTGTCCAGTTTGTCATTATAATATGATACAGTATTTTTATAATTACTTTGAGGATTTGTTGTATACAATAGTAACATATTCCTGTCTTATTTACTTTCCTTTCATGTGGAGCTTATATTCTGATGCTGCAGTGTATTGTTCCCCATGTTGCAAAAGGCTGTATTTTTGTAAGCATCATAGGCAACATTCGTAACAGTATTGTAACAGTAAACATACAAGGCACTGTGGCCCCTCAGCACACTTAAGCACTGCAGAAGGGGGCAAAAAAGCATTAGCATTTATCAAGCACTGGAACTTTGCTTGGTGCAGAACAATTTGGAATAATGTAATTGTAACAGTCACCTCTTTGCAACCTGAACTTGTTCAGAATGTTAAATCTTTGTGACACCGTCGGGGCTTGGGAAGCTCAGCGAGTACTGACGCTGACTACCACCCCTGGATTCAAACTCGCAACTCCAGGGGTGGTAGTCAGCTTCAATACATGCTGAGTAAATCCAGCCAGGTCTCCTAAGCAACCAAATTGGCCCAGTTGCTAGGGAGGGTAGAGTCGCATGGGGTAACCTCCTCGTGGTCGCTATAATGTGGTACTCGCTCTCAGTGGGGCGCGTGGTGAGTTGTGCGTGGATGCCGCGGAGAATAGGCCTCCACATGCGCTACGTCTCTGCGGTAATGCACTCAACAAGCCACATGATAAGATGCACGGATTGATGGTCTTAGATGCAGAGGGAACTGAGATTTGTCCTCTGCCACCTGGATTGAGGCGAGTCACTACGCACCCACGAGGACTTAGAGCGCATTGGGAATTGGGCATTCCAAATTGGGGAGAAAAGGGGAGAAACAAACAAAACAACTTTGTGACACCTGCATTAAAAACAATCTAGACGCAGTGCAACAATTGAAACAAAATGCAGGTGTCTCGACATGCGTTTTTGAAACCTGAAGTTATTTTTAACTTGACACAGTGTCTAAAAATGTGCCGGTCCTGTGTGAGACAGTGCAGCAGTCAAGGATGTTCGTCCAGCGTGTTTAGATAGGAAAACAATGAAAAAACAGAGCAGACGCATGCTAAAACACGTTCGGTGTGAACGGCCCCTAACTCATCCGTTTGCGTGTATCTATGTTCAGAAACAAGTTCGGAAGGCCTGAATATTTTTTTCATATATTACAAACCCGAACCCAAAGTCCTAGGGTACTTAAAAACGTGAAGCCATTGACTTCTAATGTGAAACGCTCTGAGAGCGCTGACAGCAATGTATTGCGCATGTAGCCTACCCAGAACATCTTGTTACTCCTCAAGCGATTTTTGCAGAACTTTCCTACAGGCGGCTTCCATGGGCTTTTGAGACCCCCCACCCCCACCCCCCACCCCAACCCACTCATAAAAGTGAAACTCCGCCTATAACTAAAGACTCTGTGGAGCCACAGTCTGAGTGCGTGCCCGGTGCGAGTTTTGGACGGGGATGTTTGGGACAGTGGCCGACACATTAGCACTGGCGCACATGACGAACAGCGGGACTGACACCGACTCCTGTTTCCAACAGTAAGCACGTGGATAAATCAGCTGTGGATCTTGAAAACCAGAGCTTCTCTGGACGCGTGATACAGTTGGAGAGCGCGCCTGGTTGATTTAACGGGGATTAAGTTTTTTTTTTTTTTTTTTTTTTTTTTAAATCTACTACCTCAGAATGAGTGACCTGGAGGGAGACTTTGCAAAGATTTTAATGCTGAAGGAGGAGAGGATACGAGATCTGGAGAGGCGTTTGGCGGAGCGAGAAGACGAGATCAACGAACTGAAGCGAAAGCTGCACAAATGTCAGTCGGTTTTACCGTGCGCGCAGATCGGACCACGGACGCACCGAGCGCAGGGAATATCAGCCGAACCGCAGACGCACCAGGACATATCAAATCAAAGCTGTAGGAAAGTTGCCAAATCTGACAGGTGAGAGATTCTAAAAATCCCATCTGTTAAACATCTGCAAATGATGATTTTCGCTTTTAATAGTTTGGTACTTTTTTGGGTGGGTGTTTTTTGATTGCACTGTCACAAGAAGGGCGTGTTGGGTGCATCATTCAGTGTGTTTTGAGGATTCAGGACATGAATGAAGAAGCTCTCATGATGACAGAGCATCTTTGTAAAGCCTCAAAGAGAGGAGGAGGAGAGAGGGTGTATCATTGATCTCTAAACCATCATCATCTGCTCCCAGAGGGCTCTGAGCAGGAAGCTTCATGCATTATCGGCTTTTAGGGGTTGAACGTGTAGCGCCCAAGAGCCTGTATGAGGATATTTAATACGCTATTGGAAAGTGCTTTGTTTGACCATATGTTTCCCCTCCCATCAGCTCTGTCCCTCTGATTCGGGCCATATTTGCATGTGAGCATCTTTTAAAAAGATTTGGTGGAACTTTCTAAGAAGTTAAAGTGCAATATATAAGTTTATGGCTTCACTTCTGTTCTGAGGTGGCCTTCCATAGGGTCTTTCAAATCTCTTGAAAATGTTTTAAACAGATTTTGAGTAGGCCTACAGGTAGATCATATTTTTGTTAAATCTGAAATGCCTCTGCTATTACTGCTTCTTGGTATTCAGCTAATTTGTTTTGAGGTAAATACAACTCAGGCCTTGGTATTTTCATACTTTGTCTGTGAAAATCTTTATCCTTTGCACTGCAGTGTTTATGAGTTATGGTGGTCTAATGCTCAAAAGACCATGTTGAATAATATTGGCATCATCTCACATTTGATTTGCATGCAGAGATGCCCACAAGAGGGCAGAAGGTCCTTATGTTGTTGTTTTTCTCCTTATCACTTAAGGGCCATAACTGACAACCAAAAGAGCTTTAATAGACTTTTCAATGGCATTTTTAAGGATAATCACCCTTGGAGAAGAGTATGTGCAATTATTTATTTGTGGCATGTAGTAAGTAGGCTACTGTATGAAGATAGATGTGCTGGTCTTATAACTCTTACCTTAATGATTTCATTATTGAAGAGGCAAAGAGATTAAAGTCGTTTGTAGCTTAATGAGCACTTGAGACCATATGCTGATAAACCAACAGTGTCCTGATGTTGCAATCCATGTCAAGTTACTTTTAGCACCTTGGCAGTGATGTAGAGGTACTATATCACAATTCCTTACAATCACAATCTTAAAGCAGTTCACCTTAAAATGAACATTCTGTAATCATTTACTCACCCTCATGCTGTTCCAAACCTGTATGTCTTTCTTCCATGAAATATAAAGAAAGATGTTTGGCAGAATTTTAGCTTCAGTTACCTTTAACTTTAATTTGAAAGAAAACACATATGCAATGAAAGTGAATGGTGACTGAGGCTAATTCCTAACTCCCTATTCCCTTTCTGTAGTTACAGATTTCGGGTATTTATGGGAGTGAAAACGGCACTCTACAACCAAAGTCACTTCTGAAAAATCTGAGTTGTGACATCCGCATTTACATAAAATTTGAGTAGTGGGACTGTGAACAGAACCAATGTCAACAGTATGTTAACCATTGCAATTTCAAGACTTACTCCTTTACACACGGAACGATAAGTTGGTGATTTACTCCCAAAATTTTGCATTGTGTATACGTGGCCATAGTGAACATAAGGAATTGAATAATAAGTAAGTTATGCTTTATTTATAAGGTAAAATCTGAAGTTATCAAGGACTTGTCTGAACAATGTGGATGGATTCTAGAGTTATTGTTGAATGTTGAGATCATGTCGGTGTCATCTAAAAAAAGAGTTAGTGTACTTGTAAGGGTGACGAAGAGACAAAATGGCGGCAGTTGTGAGTCTGTGGGTGAAGCAAGCAGTCATGTTACAACAGATCCTCTTTCCATCGATCCACAGAGGAAGAACCCGGCAGGAAGAGTTTATAGAGAAGAAATTTAAAGCCTGTTTTCTAGGGAGAGGTCCATTCGAGGACAATGGCAGTGAGAGAGATAGATGCAGGGGCAAAAAAGAGCATTAGAGAGGAGGAATAATCTTGCACAATACATTCTTCAGGTCAAATTCGGATATTATTTAGATTGTTCACTGTGTAGGATTTTTGACTGATATGAATACCCAAAGAAATGTAGGTATGAAAATGTAATCTGGGTGCTCTTGTGGGCTGTTAGAATCTTTTGTTTCACAATACCAAGGTTTGTCTCACAATCTCCAAGTTTTTGGTGCTTTCCAAAAGTTCCATCCTCGCCATTCGTTAATTTGTTAATCAACAAAAGCTTTCATGGAGCGCTTTGAAACTGAACATTCATCCAGAGTACGCCCAATGGGGCACAGATACTCTGCTGTTACTTCAGAAATGATGATGTTAATTAATATATGTATTAAGAATTAATAGCGCATCTGACACAGGAATCAACTCCATAAGACTTAATCATGAAGATTAACACCCCAATTTACATCACTCCCAAGTTCGTCTTGTTCAGTCACAGTAAGTCCGTACATCACTTCTTTTGGCCTGCGTGTCCTGCATATTCAAACACCAGAGGGCGCCTTATGTTCTTAAAAAAAGTTGTCAGCCCAAACCTGAGGCAAGCTAAGACAAACCAGACATGATGCGTCCATATAGTGTAAGAAATGAACTTTAACATTAAGAGGCAATATTTGCCCACTGGATTTCATTTTCAGGGGCACCTTTATGAGGGCATATTTTTTTCTTCTTCTAACAATTCAAAACATAAACTGTCTCATCTGTTAATGTCAAATATTACTGTCAAATACTAATTTAATTGATTCACTAATACAATTGATCAAAACTGAGAATAATTACCTCTTACCCTAAGAAATAAATCAACATTAATTCATATGTTATGCCATAATACTTATAACTATGACTATAATAGGTGTTACATTATGAGGGCATTTTTTAATTTATTTTTTGCTCCCATGCACATTTTGGATTTCCGGGGTATTTATTGACCCAATAAAAATAATAGATTTATGACAACCTGCACGAACCTGACATTTATGAAAACACCGTTGTCCTGTGAAATGAGAAAACAGTACATACACTACCGGTCAAAAGTTTTGAAACACTTACTCATTCTTTATCATTATTATTATTATTATTATTATTATTATTTTCACATTTTAGAATAATAGTAAAGTCATCAAAACTATGGAATAACATAAATGGAACTATGGGAATTATGTTGTGACTAAAAATCCAAAATAAATCAAAACCGTGTTATATTTTAGCATCTTCAAAGTAGTCACCCTTTGCCTAGAATTTTAAGAAATGTACTCTTGACATTTTCTCAACCAACTTCTTGAGGTATCACCCTGGGATGCTTTTTAAACAGTATTGAAGGAGTTCCCATCTACACTATATTGCCAAAAGTATTCGCTCACCCATCCAAATAATTGAATTCAGGTGTTCCAATCACTTCCATGGCCACAGGTGTATAAAATGAAGCACCTAGGCATGCAGACTGCTTCTACAAACATTTGTGAGAGAATGGGCCGCTCTCAGGAGCTCAGTGAATTCCAGCGTGGTACTGTGATAGGATGCCACCTGTGCAACAAGTCCAGTCGTGAAATTTCCTCACTACTAAATATTCCACAGTCAACTGTCAGTGGTATTATAACAAAGTGGAAGCGATTGGGAATGACAGCAACTCAGCCACGAAGTGGTAGGCCACGTAAAATGACAGAGTGGGGTCAGCAGATGCTGAGGCGCATAGTGCGCAGAGGTCGCCAACTTTCTGCAGAGTCAGTCGCTACAGACCTCCAAAGTTCATGTGACCTTCAGATTAGCTCAAGAACAGTGCGTAGAGAGCTTCATGGAATGGGTTTCCATGGCCGAGCAGCTGCATCCAAGCCATACATCACCAAGTGCAATGCAAAGCGTCGGATGCAGTGGTGTAAAGCACGCCGCCACTGGACTCTAGAGCAGTGGAGACGCGTTCTCTGGAGTGACGAATCACGCTTCTCCATCTGGCAATCTGATGGACGAGTCTGGGTTTGGCGGTTGCCAGGAGAACGGTACTTGTCTGACTGCATTGTGCCAACTGTGAAGTTTGGTGGAGGGGGGATTATGGTGTGGGGTTGTTTTTCAGGAGCTGGGCTTGGCCCCTTAGTTCCAGTGAAAGGAACTCTGAATGCTTCAGCATACCAAGAGATTTTGGACAATTCCATGCTCCCAACTTTGTGGGAACAGTTTGGGGATGGCCCCTTCCTGTTCCAACATGACTGCGCACCAGTGCACAAAGCAAGGTCCATAAAGACATGGATGAGCTAGTTTGGTGTGGAAGAACTTGACTGGCCTGCACAGAGTCCTGACCTCAACCCGATAGAGCACCTTTGGGATGAATTAGAGCGAAGAATGCGAGCCAGGCCTTCTCGTCCAACATCAGTGTCTGACCTCACAAATGCGCTTCTGGAAGAATGGTCAAAAATTCCCATAAACACACTCCTAAACCTTGTGGAAAGCCTTCCCAGAAGAGCTGAAGCTGTTATAGCTGCAAAGCGAGGGCCGACGTCATATTAAACCCTATGGATTAAGAATGGGATGTCACTTAAGTTCATATGAATCTAAAGGCAGATGAGCGAATACTTTTGGCAATATAGTGTATATGTTGGGCACTTATTGGCTGCTTTTCTTTATTATTTGGTCCAAGTCATCAATAAAAAATAAATAAAAATAAAATAAAAATTATATATATATATGTGTGTGTGTGTGCGTGCGTGTGTATATCTGTATATATATATATATATATATATATATATATATATATATATATATATATATATATATAAATATACGTTTTATAATTAAATTAATATGGTGGCACAATTATATTTTTGTCTACAAAACTAATTTGAAACATTTAAGCATATGCCTTCAGATCAAAAGATTTTTAAGATCATGAGAAACATTTCAGTCAAGTGTTTCAAACCTTTTGACCGGTAGTGTAAAGCTGACACATAGCCTAACTGTTGAATAGTAGGGTGATTCAAATGCATGTTAAATGTATTAAGATTCATGTTAGGCTATTAAATCATTACAGAGTGCAATACAGCTCTACAGCGCGAAACATCCGTCTGAATGTCCAGGGGCTAATTCCAATCGAAAATGATCACCCCTATGCCCTACTCACTTCAAAAGATGCGGGCACTCTGAAGGGAACATGGCATTACAGTTTAAACGTAGCCTTCACTAAAAGTCTTCTGAAAGGGCACTTTGTAAAAAAAAAAAAAAAAAATTACTTTTGTTTGAAAGACCTTTCGAGTGGCGTCCCCCTTGCGAAGTGCCCTTCAATGGCGCAAAAATGCAGTTTGGAAAACGCCCCAGGAATCCCGCGTTCTGTGACGCATGCGAGGAGCGCGCGAAGGCTGTGAGCAATCTCGTTCGTCACGTCACTGTCCCGCGCGCTCACACGGATACACTTCTGTCAGTGAGTGTAGTGTTTGGATTTGTGCGCTTCTGTGAGGCTGAGCGCTTTTTCTTTTCTTTTTTTGTGTTACATGGATACACCGACATAGTTTTTACCCCCCACGGGCTTCTCAGTTTTTTAAATGGTTGTCGTCCTTTTATAATAGACTAGAAGCTAGTTTAGTGAGCAGGATTTCTGTCCTCTCAGTAAAGTTGTTAAAAGTGCAGATTTTTGTGGATCAGTTTGGTTTTATTCGGCTCTGATCGGGTTTATTCGGTTCGGAAGGGATGACGATGGGAACTTTACGCGACCTCCAGTACGCGCTTCAGGAAAAGATCGAAGAACTGAGGCAGAGAGACGCGCTCATTGACGAACTTGAGCTCGAGCTTGACCAGAAATACGAACTCATTCAGAAACTGCAGAACGAACTGGATAAGTACCGCTCCGTGATCCGCCCGGCGACCCAACAGGTCCAGAGTCGCTCGGAGCTGCCGGAGCATCACCGCACCAAACGTCAGGCGATCAGCGCCGAACCTGCCAACGTCCAGCAGCTGAGTCACGTGACCCTGCCCAACGTCCCCAAAAGCGCCAAGTAGGTTAAACATGATAAAATATAATAATCTATCAAATATGACATTAAATTCATCCAATACCACCTTAAATTCAAAACATCCATTACAGTCATCTAATGCCGCACCTTAAACAACGTTTTAAAGGGATAGTTTACCCAAAAATGAAAATTCTCTCATCATTTACTCAACCTCATGCCATCTCAGATGTGCATGACTTTTTCTTCTACAGAACACAAAGGAGAATTTTTAGAATACTTTACCTCTGTTGGTCCTTTCAGTGCAAATGAATGGTGGCCAGAACTCTGAAGGTCCAAAAAGGCAGCACAAAAGTAATCCATACGACTCCAGTGGTTAAATCCATGTCTTCAGAAGCGATATGATAGGTGTGGGGGAAAAAACAGATCAATATTTAAGTCTTTTTTTTTTTGTACTATAAATCTCCAATTTCACTTTCACTTCCACATTCTTCTTCTTTTGTCTTTTGGCGATTCACATTCTTCATGCATATCGCCACCTACTGGTTGGGGCTGGTCAAAGGTGGACATTTATAGTAAAACAAAGACTTAAATATTGATTTGTTTCTCACCCACACCTATTATATTGCTTCTGACAAAATGTATTTAACCAATGGAGTCTTATGGATTACTTTAATGCTGCCTTTATGTCCTTTTTGGACCTACAGAGTTCTGGTCACCATTCTTTTTGCATTCAATGGACCTACAGAGTGGAGATATTCTTAAAAATCTAAAAATCTTTATTTGTGTTCAGCAGAAGAAAGAGTCATTCACATCTGAGATGGCATGAGGGTGAGTAAATGATGAGATAATGTTAATTTTTGGGTGAACAATCCCTTTAAACACATCATTAACATAATCAAAACACACATTAAAATAATTAAATCATGACGTTTGATATTTATCCTAAGCACAGACTTTTAATTACTTTTCATGAATGTTCATCAGAACATCACTCTTTTCATTCACCCCTAAATATACCCTGGTATCATTTAATGGTATTTGCTATAGAACCATAGTTACTCCAGTTATTGTTACTGGTGTAAAATCCCAATATAAAGTATTTACAGTATATGGGATCTTATTCAAACAGTGTAAGAAACTTTCAGAATTTCTGTCGTGTAATTCTTGTTTCTGATGACAATTGTGGCTAGTACTCACTTATTTTTTTTTAACAATAACTTGAGTAACCATGGCATTTTGGCAGAAACTATGGTTACCATGGCAACTCGTTGAAAGTGAAGGCTGTATCGTGAGTTTTGCAGGTTGCACATTTAAAATCATTCTAATTTCTGCAGTAAATCTGACAACTTGCCCATTATCCAAACTCATTATGTTTTGTTCAGAATGGCATTCATTGACATTTGCAAGTGTCTCATTGATGATGCTCTAACAAAACTTTGATTTCCCACAAGGAAACATCTGAACCAGGAATAGTTTGTCAGTACTGAGTGGATGTAGGGGCACTGAAGAGAGAAATGCACAAACACTGGTTACTGTATATAATACACTGTATTATAACTGCCTTGTTTAACAGACTATCAGTCTGTTAAATTTGCTTATCAAATGGTATTTGATAAGCAGGCAGGGTTGCGGCATGATATTTGCTTATACCATCCTGCAGGTGGGTCAGGAACATTTGCTCATGTTATTTTCATAATCAACTGTTATGATACACAGCATAGTAGTGAACTGTGTTGTTTTAATTAAAATGGACACTACAGGACCAGAGGACCTAACCAGGCTGAACAATTTTCCTGGACATGAAGGATCTTTGTGTTTCAACCTGCTGCAAAGAACACACATTGCTTTCCCTTAATTAATTTGCATCTAGTGGTGTGACGAGGAGGAGGGTGTGGCCAGGCTGTGATGATGCACGCCTGGCACTGAATTGTCGTAATCAACTGGTAGGGAGATAAAGACGAGCCGGGAGCGCCAGTTCGAGAGAGAGAGACACACACGGCCGCTGTGTCGGTTCCCGCCTCCTCCTTGCCTATCCTTACACATTACACTGGTACCGAAACCCGGGAAGGAGGAGGGATTCGCTGTCGGAGAGCCTCGCCGCTGTTGGAGGGTCGTGACGGCGAGGAGGTATGGTACGGTTGTACTGGAGCGGTACGCCAGGAGGCGGAGGAGCCCGCTGCCGTTCGCCAGGAGACAGAGAAACTGCTGCCATCCGCCAGGGGGAAGAGGAGCCGGCTGCTGTCCGCCAGGAGGCGATGTCCAGTGCCATCGCCCATCGTCGCGGAGGACTGCTGCCCAGCTGGCCGAGGACCAGGCGACAGTGTGTCGGGGACCGGCGAGTCACTTTTTCTCTCTCTCTCCTCTCTCTCTCTATGTCTCTCCCCCTCACTCTTTCCCTCTCCCCTCTCCCAGGACTCCAAAGAGGCGGGGAAGCCCTGCCAGCAGAAGGATGGCCAGAAGAGCAACACCTCCCCTCCAGGAGGGGAGGGGAGTACGTCATGCTGGAGGTCTCCCCGGCCTGAATCGGCCAGCCCGGCACTTAATTGTCGTAATCAGCTAGGAGGGGGATAAAGACAAGCCAGGAGTTCCAGTTCGAGAGAGACACATGCGGCCGCTGTGTGTGTGCGTCTATGTGTTTATGTTCAGTTCTTTTATGTCATTAAAGTTATATTGACTGTTCTGCCGGTTCCTGCCTCCTCCTTGCCCATCCTTACCATTACAAGTGGTTTGGCAGCAGAGGAACATCATTCTTCCTTTTATGACCAGTGTGGCCCCCCGTCTGTGGTGCATCTGACGTTTGGCAGCTTAACACTGTTAATCTACAACATAACTTTGTTTTGTTCAGAAAAAACCCATTGAACCACAGTGAAGCAGAGCCTGTTCTGCCTCTTGTCATCCTTGTCTATTCTGCTTGTATCTTGAGCTGATGAGCTCTTTAAGGAATGATTATGAACATTTAAAGGAAAATAACTGAAGAGAAAGCTTCAGAACAGCTTGTGTTGGGCTGCGAGATGGGAACATAGTGGCATCAATATTGCTTTATTTTTTTGAAAGCTCAGAATGTGTTTGGAGAAGATTCTACGTCTCTGTCTTTCCCCAGGGATCCAAACTAAACTGAACTGAAACAATGAGGAGGCAAATGGCTGTTTTTAGATGCTAAATTACAGAATTGGGTGGTTGTTAAGTAACAAGATAGAAAGTCATGAAGAGAAAGACAGCTGAAAATTGACCAACAAATTTTACATTTATACTGTATGTGTATGTGTGTGTGTGTGTTTCATTTTTATACATTATGTTTTTCTTTGACAAACAATTTTACAAATATTAGAAAAAGCCACAAAATGTGTAGGGCAAAGGGACACACTTAAAACTCACACTTGAATATTTGTTTTTATTAAATAATTATATGCAACACACTGACAATAAAGCATTACAAAGTTTTATCATGAACCAAGTTTTATCTGAAATGCAAAGGGCACACATACTGTATAATAACAACAACCAAACCCCATTTTTTAAATGAACAAATAAACAACTCCAAAACATGGTTGCATGCAGGTGCCTAAAACAGTCAAATGTATAGAAAGGAGAACATACTGTTCATCTCACACACCGCCGTAAATCGCAAAAAAATATTATATTTATATATACAGGCACACTTTTTCAGCTATCTACAGTATATCACCGGTAGACCAAATGTGGCTATTTAAATAAATATAATAATCTTGCAAGCTACAGCTATGTGCAGGACCATTCTCCATCATGTCTAAATGTTTTAGAGACTCACCATAATACTAAAATCCTCTTTGAAACAACAATACCAAATGTTTATTTTAAACTTACTTGCTTTAAGAAAAATAATAATAATAAAAAACCATTGCATAGAAATTGAATATGAGAGATTCCATTTCTGGGAAACTGAATAAAACGAAGTTTTTTAACCAATTGTAGAGCCTAGGAGGGCAGAGCCAGGCTGGAATGACACACGCCCGGTCCCCAATCAGCCTGATGGGGGACCAGGCGTGCGTCATTCCAGCCCGGCCCCGCCCTCCTTGGCTCTACACCAATTATACACATAGTGGAGTTAATTAGCAGAGGTTTGGGAGGAGCATGTTAATTTTAATCTGACAAATCACAGCCCGCAAGTAGGAGTATATAAGCCGCTGCTTACCTGCTTCTTGTGACAATTCTCCTGACATCCTTCCTCCACCCCATCTCCTCCCGTTCTCGAGCTCTGAGCCCTCCAGTATACAGACAGTAAGCCAAATACGTTTACCTCTTCTATACAAGATTACATTAACATACGAACTACTGAAACATTAAAAAGTGATAGTATATGCACACGAAAAGCTAGAGATCTGTCGTTGACGATCGGTGAAAACTATTATTGAAATCAATATTAAATCCACAATGGACTCCTCAACCACCATGCTATAAAAGCTATGATCTCTGCAGAGGCCTTGCTTTGTGTTCTAGTACTTTGCAGAGAAGACAGAATAAAGGATGGAGGGAGATAATGGCCATTGACTCATTAGCACACACCTCTATAGAAAACCACAAAGTTACCAATGACTTTCCAATGAGTCCATACCAATCATACAGTGAATGCATCAACAGAGAATGTGAATTGGAACAGATTATGTGAATCGGAACAGATTCTCGGGACAGTCCCCTTCCCTTTTATAGAAAATTATTTCTCCAGTCTGAAGTATTTTTACTATTTCACCCTCAAGGAAGAATATTGTGAGACAGAGAAAAGGCCTTTCTAAAGAGAAATGTCTTAATTATTTTGATCAGTAATTGCTGGTTAAACGTCAGATTATCTCAGCCCTTCTTCATATTGCAACATGACACAGCACAAGTAAACTGACGAAGATCCGTAACCCAAACTATGTGATTGAAATGATCAACACATATCCTGATAAAAGTTCTAGTCTGCAATGAGCAAGATGTATTCACTGTCTGCATTCCACAACAAGCTGTCCAGCCATTATAACTCCACGTCCACCGCTTACTCCAAATTTCTTAGCTTTGAGCCTTAGCATACTTTGTCCTTTTAAGGGAGACAGTCTGTAGACCTGTGTGATGTGAATATCCTTAGCAAAAGGCAATGAGTAAAAGTCAAACAGAGGCTAAAGTGTTGAGGCTGGTCACGGGAAGCTCCAGAGGTTGTCTGCTGTAAATGAGGCCAGTGATCCCTGCACTTCTACTGGATGTAAAATATTTCCCCTGACCATTCCTCCAGAGAGCTGAATAAACACCAGTATGCAAAAATGCCACACAAGTCTAGAAAAATTAAGCTACAGTCTCTGAATCTTAGAGCTGTTATATGCATTATATGGTTTTACAGGGTTCTTCTTGGGTCAAAATGGTCTTTGTTGGTAGATTATGTTTTTGTAATTAAAGGGATAGTTCACCCAAAAATAACATTTTTGTCAGAAATTTTGGGTGAACCCTACCTTTATTTAATAAGTACCATTTAATAATTAACAATTAATTTGGCATATTGAATAACTGACAGACTTTGACCTCAAGTCTCACTTTAAGATGTTTTCCTCATCAATGCTGTTTAGAATGTCAGAGCTGTTTGACATAGTTTCAGTTAAGCGCCTAGCCATTTGAGATGTTTTACTTACTAGGGCTTCAAAGTGGAGAATGCTCAGTAGAATTCAAATGGGTCATACCAGTTTTGCGGTTGGCTTTTAAAATTGGTCTGCTGTTATTTATACTCTCCTGCTGTCTTTCATTCTCAACTGCACAACATTAGAGGTAAGACCCCAGTTTATCTCAAAAAGTTGGTGTGTTTGTGTGTATTATAAAGGCTAATTTAAACTTTCTGGGTGAACAGGCTTCGCATAGTTCGCCTACAAATGATGACGAAATGCAGTGACGTTTTTGTTCTGCCAAGGTGTTCGTTTGGTGAGATTTCACCTGTTTGCACACATCTCTGAAATTCTTGACCCAAGAGAACTCTGCTGGTCGAAGAGCGCTGATGATTGGTCAAAACTATTCATGGGTGTGGTTTGGACGTGATGCTTTTTATTTACAATCGTGCATGTCAGCTGAGGAGTTATTACCTAGGTTACTGTCGTTAAAATTGATGAATGATGAATGAATGTTACATTTATAAAGTACTTTACACAATGAACAGGGGACTCTCCTCAACCACCACCAGTGTGCAGCATCCACCTGGATGATGCAACAGCAGCCATAGAGCGCCAGTACGCTCACCACGCACTAGCTATTGATGGAGAGGAGAGAGTGGAGTGATAGAGCCAGTTAATCAATGGGGATTATTAGGAAGCCATGATTGATAAGAGCCAATGGGGGGAATTTGGCCAGCACACCAGGGTTACACCCCTACTCTTTTCAAGAAGTGTCCTGGGATTTTTAATGACCACAGAGAGACAGGACAACATTTTAACGTCTCATCCGAAGGACGGTCCCTTTTTACAGTATAGTGTCCCCATCATTGTACTAGGGCATTAGGACCTACACAGTCCATAGGGTGAACACCCCCTGCTGGACTCCCTAATACCTCTACCTGCAGCAACCACAGTTTTCCCAGGAGCTCTCCCATCCAGGTACTGACCAGGCTCAACCCTGCTTAGCTTCAGTAGGCAACCAGTCTTGAGCTCCAGGGCGATATGGCTGCTGGCTGCTGGCTGCTGATTAATTTGAAGCCAGTGTCTCAGAGATTGTGTGGAAGTATACTTTTTTACATGATTTGCAACACAAACTCTACAAAGACAGCACGGCCACAACAAATGAGTGGAGAGAGATTTGAGTTTTTATAAGTGAAAGGGGCCGTGACAAGTTTAATAAAGCAAAGAAGCGTCACAATGCTAGAAGCAGCACAGCGCTAGAAGCGACGGTGCACGGAGAGAAAAACCAACATTATTGGCTTTACTTGCGGCTGGAACAGTACGTTAAACACCGTGACATCACCCTAAACAAACTAATTTTAAAACGACACCATGTGTAGTATAAACGGCGGCTTCGTTCGCCTAGGGTGCTTTAGTTCGTCCAGGAGAAAAAAAGTTTGGCTTCTTACAAAGTATAAACCAGGCTTAGATGTGCATTCAAAAGTCATAGATTTCAATGTGGGCTAATTTCTCATTCTTCAAAGACCAAATGATCTGAGCTATACATTAGTTTTATAGCTCTATAATCTAACAGTATGTCAGCAATTTGTGTCTGTTTTAATTTCTCCTAAGAAACTGCAAGAGAAACATAAGAGACAAAGTTAATTCTTAAATGAAACACAACTGAGAACTCTGTTAAGTTAAAGTTAACATTTTCCTCTGCGTGAGACTGTCCATGTGTGTGGAGTCAAGTGAAAGAGGCACTACAAAATGTAATGTGGAGATCTTTAAATGCCACGTGTCTGTGGAATGTAAACAGAGTGTGGTTCATAGGTGAGCTTTTGTGGGCTTTAGCAGCTAATCTGATGTCTGGCGTTAGTCCAGGTTCACACAAACAAGAGCCCTGCTGTCATAATGATAGACTTTTGGTTGAGGAACACTCAGAAGTGTTCGGAAGTGTGTTATGAACAATATGTCTCATATGTCAACTTTACAGCGATAATGAGATTTACAGGAGATTTAAAGAACACATCACCACATCAAGCCACGTTTATCCATTCACCATCCTTTGAGCAAATAAAGGTGCAGTGTGTATTTTCAGTGCCACTAGCAGCAGCAAACAGAATTGCAATAAAAAAAGACCTAAACCAAGCAGGTTTACCAAACATTTCTTGTCTGCTATTGTCCAAACAAACACACACACACACACACACACACACAAAAACCTCATGTGATTGGTTGAGCCAGAACTCAGTTTACGAATTGCTTAATTATAGATGGTTCTGCAATTAACAATTTTAATCTAATTAATTTCATGCATTAATTATGGTGGTGGTGTAGTGGGCTAAAGCACATAACTGGTTGCTGGTTCGATCCCCACAACCACCACCATTGTGGCCTTGAGCAAGGCACTTAACTCCAGGTTGCTCCAGGGGTATTGTCCCTGTAATAAGTGCACTGTAAGTCGCTTTGGATAAGTGTCTGCCAAATGCATAAATGTAAATACATAATCACAATTAAACATTATAATTTGCTGAGAAAGGCCCCCAAATAAAGATAATTCATATAAATAATGCCTAATAATTCAAATATTTCTAAATATAGTATGTAGGGACTATAATAAATACAGTATATAATACTGATTGAAATTCAGTTTGAAATAAATTGCATTATCGTGGCAGATGAAAAGCATTGACTAGACAATACAAAAAGTGACTTAAGAACTCATTATATTGTTTGTTTTATTCTCATATCATTGAACAGGCCTACAGTTGACAGCAATCCGTTTTACATGGAGTTTGTCAATGTGTTCAATTCTCACGGTATGCGTTCTTGCGTTCCATCTGCTGCATTTATAATTGTCACTCTATGCACATGTACGTGCCTCAGACTGACATGCTTAGAGCATCTGACTGGTATTCAACGTCATGAACGGCACATTAATAGGATGTGAGCGGTTCTCATTCTGTGGCTGCACTACTTGTGAGGTTTGTTGAGGCACACTGCCACCTATTGATGCGGATCGTATAAACAAATGTACTTCAAGCTTGAAGTGCTCATATGAACGCGTTGTTTTTTAAAATATAATAATTGCACTTAATTGATGCGTTAAATCGACAGCCGTAATTTTAAAATATGTATTTTTTTAAACTTCACTTTTAAGAGCCGTTAGAGACTCTGATAAATCAAATTTTTTATTGATTAATCTTTAAAAATATTTTGCTTTGAGGTGTATATCAGACTGTTTTCATTACTGAGTGCCTGAGTGGGAGGTTACGTTGACTTTTAATTACTTAAAATGTATTTGAAAGAGGAATTTCTTTGTCTTTTCTGACTTTGCACATTAATGTTGTGCAGTAGCACACTATGGTGATTGATGTATGTTGTCATGAAACAGAGACCTTCCCTTTGAAATCCGAACTGAAGTGGTTACAGGAGACACATTTAAGCGACCAGGTTTAAATAGTGATGTGTCTCACCTGACCACGTGATCGAAAACGAGGCATATCTTACAGTTTTTCTGAATTGCTAAAACACTAAACCCTATTCTCTGAACCAAATGCACAGTGGCCTAAACCCATTTGTCAAATCAATCACTCTTTTTGCAAAACTCTAAACACATTCTCACTCACTAAAACACATTTCACACTGTGATGCACTTGTGTTGCATAATGGAAAACACGGGCAACAAAAGTTAAACACAACTACACAGTTTCCATCATTTACACACAACGACTCAAATGTTCACACTTGTTTCTAATGATGTGAAAACATGATGCTGAGGCAGAATGAATCTGTCATTGACTTTAATTTTGCATTTGCACAACATTTCTGAGTTTACTGTAATGTGTTTTTCATTTAGAGTGTCCTTTGGGGTTTTGCAGTTGGACTACTGTATTTTGACAGTATGTAAGTGCTGAATATACAGACATTCAATATTGTATTACTTGCAGTACTTACAGTATACAATATATTCACTCTGCTACTGTAAGTTGTGATTAGTATACTTTTTTTGACAGTAATTGCAAAATGTGCTTACTATACTATACAGTAAACATTTTTTCTGTAATTACCTGGATGCTGTGTTCTCAATTTTCTGATGTAGTGTCTAATGAATGCTCTGTAGTGTTTATATATTGACTTGCTGTGTGTATGATCTGAAAGTACTGTTTGATTTTGAGCACAGATGAAATGGCTTTGAGGCGATTGTTTGATTTTGCCAGAAGAGTCAGGGGTTTTGTGAATGTAGTTTGAAGAAGAATTGAAGAATTGTAGTTTTGTGTTTAAAGTTGTGAGAAAATGGGTAAAGGTTTCAAGAAATGTGTTTTAGCAATTCAGAAAAACTGTAATACCAGGTGTAAATGGGGTCTAAGAGAGTTGGTCTATTTACTTTAATCTCCTGAAAATATCCTACTCATTTAATTTCTTTTTTTTTGTTTTTTTTTTTTTGCTGCCCACATTCCCAGATTCACTCCTGAGGCATCTAATTGGTTATGTTCTGAATTCTGATCCTAGCAAGCCTTTACTTCTGCAGAATATAGTGTGTACATTATACTGTGCATAATATGCAATTTTTTTGTATGCATAGAATAACCAAATCAACTTAACATGTTTTTCTTGGCTTATAGTTTGACTGGACTGAAAAGAGTAAAGTCATCAAAAAATGCTTAATTAACCTTCTTATTTCCGGAATGTCAAGTGGACACATCTTACGGAAATACACTTTCTCGAGTTTGTTCATGTGACAGCAAAGTTGAAATGTTTAGTGTGGCAAAATGCATTATTATTTTTTCTTTATTTTTTACAAACTATTTCTTAAAGTAGTATGTCCTGAAGTATTCTATACTGCACAGTATGCAATAAGCAGTAGGCTAGAATTCCATTCCCAACATAGCCATGATCTATACTGCTTCAAAGAAATGACACAGCCCTATTTAACATCATCTTTCCTCTGTACAGGTCTAAGGAACTGATCAAGTCCGCTATCCTAGACAATGACTTCATGAAGAACCTGGAGATGTCTCAGATCCAGGAGATAGTGGACTGTATGCATCCAGTGGACTATGACAAAAACAGCTGTGTTATTAATGAGGGGGATGTGGGCTCCCTTGTCTACGTCATGGAAGGTGAGAGACAGGAATGGAAAATGTCCTTTTGAAAAGAGATTGAGAGATTGTGCTTTCTCTGTGTGTGAGTGAGCTGATATTTAAGTGTGTTCAGAAATTCTTAAAGTGATAGTTCACCCAAAATGAAAATTCTGTCATCATATACATAAGCATTTTCTTATGTGGAATAGAGTAGGAGATATTTTGCAGAATATCTGAGCTGCTTTTTTTTTTTTTTTTTTTTTTTTTTTGCATTCAGTGAAAGTAGATTGCGACCCCAACTGTCAAGTTCCAAAAAGGAAAAAAAAACAACAAAAAAAAGGAGCATGAAGTACCATAAAAGTAGTCCATTCGACTTGTGTGCTATATATCCAAGACTTCTAAAGCCATATCCAAATTTAACCATTACGATGTGGTGTTATTATAGAGTGTACTATCCCTATAAGGAACAGGATATGATACAAAGAACATTTTTGTCGTACATTTCCATTTATTTTATTGGCTGGCAATTTTTTACCAAAGGCACTTTTAAGGCACTGTTTAGTGTGTTTTTAGTGTCAGGGGTCAAACTTTGTCACAAGGCTTTCTGTTGTAGACCTCTGCATGAATCCATGATTTATGTGTAATTCCATGACACTATCTCATTAGATTTAGTTAATTAGCTGCCTATAAATTGATCTAGTCAGAGAAACCAAATCCTGCGAGAGCTGTTAGTCTGCCGTTCCGTTGTTCACTGCCCCAATATTTATAACCATTTTTACAAGTGGTCAACAAATTTTCAATGTCCCATACAATGCAATATATAGAGTCAGTGGCTGACGGCAGATATAATGCAATATACTGTATGCAGTGTATTTTAATGAAAGCAAATGAGATTTCAGCAATTTTATTGTCAATTAAATACTTATTTTACACAATATTTACTCAATTTAATTTTTTTTGTTCTAAAAATTTAATATTTTCTTTATTTTATCTATATATTATCAGTCAAGCTGACTTGTTTGTTAACAGCTTTTGCTTAGTATATCAAAATGGTCTGTCACTATTTACACATATCTTGCATTATTTTATTTAAAGCATCAATATTATTTGTCTTGGAATTTGGTGTTGTTGCTGTCCCCGATTGGTCAATGGACCTGTCTCTGACATCTGTACATCTGTCAATGGGTGTGGTTTAACAAGAAAAAGAGAGGTTTGTCTTTTGTAAGGATCAGAGGATTTTCTCTGTTCTCTCTATTTGTGTTCCTGAGAGAGTAGAGGAACACTTGGTTTGAATTAAAGGATTTCTGTTAGTCATGCCCAGAAGATTTGATGCTTTTGTGGTACAAATTAGCCATTTCCCCAACACACCAAAACCTGACACAAGCCAATTACACAGAGAGGGAAAAAGTGAGTTGATATGTGCCATATACACTCCCAGAACACATTAGCTCTTTTCCAAAACCTTGTGAGCTGCCCTTGCTGCTTACTGTCTGCATTGGCAGCTGCCTGATTGGTGAACGATTTTGAATGTTCTTCATAGGCAGCAACTCAAATAGTGTGTGGCACACAAATAGTGTGTATTTTAGGAGGCAGCATAATTAGATTGCCTACCTTTTGGAACAGTGTTTGCATCAGAAGTGTGCCCAAGGTGCCTTAAAATGCTGCCTCCATAGGCAACTCACTAGGTTTTGAAAGTGCAAATATGACATGTTGATTGTTTATAATAATAAAACAAATACAATCAAACATACACAAACTTCTGCTTAATCAACATTAGCCCTGTTACATTCAGATATTGCCACTGCCATAGAAATAATTTGTAGATCAGGGGAGGACAGAGAATTTGGAGAGAAAGGACATGGAAAGAGGACCATTTCTTTAGGATTTTCTATTAGAAAGAGAAACAAACTCTTCACAGCTGGGCTTCTGTCTTCCTGGCTGAATTCTTTACAGCTGAGAGCAGCAGAAATAAACGCTATAGATTGCAAAAGCAGAGAAATGTGAGATTTTAGAACGCATTGGATCTCACAGGAATCCTCCATTGAAACTTCAGCTTTAGGATGACACCTATACTTTGAATCTCAGTACTCACCCCATCCATGGTGTCACTTTGTATTAAAGTGGTGGGGACATTGACACCTAAACAAGTTTTTAAAGGGGTTTTCAAAACTGAAATGTAAATAATTTATTAAAGGGATCACCCCAGATTCACCCCCTCATTTACTCACTTATGTTGTTCCAAAGCCATATGACTTTCATTCTTCTGTGAAACACAAAAGGAGGTGCCAGGCATTTAAGTGCCAGATCACCTCTCTTTGTAATATCCACTTATTAATGAAAACTCCTGCTTATGCTTCCTTTGTATTTAGGGTTGCAAATTTCAAGAAATGTTCTTAATCTACAATTGTTAGCATTAATGAATGAAAATCGATTAAACATTACCAATAACAATAAAAACTGTATGTGGTGTACAGCTTGAAACACAAAATACAAGACGCGTATTTTTCTTCAAGCAAAGCATTATTTATACAAAGTTTGATTTTTTTTTGACTGATCAACTGTTCACATGCATATTCACATGCATTGAAAATGTCCAGATCTGACAAATTCCTTACTGTAGCAGGAAACGTGAAAACATGAAACACCGAAGTATGTGCACGTAGCCTACTATTTAAAAATAAAGAGCTGGGTCTACTAGAATATGTTTACATGTTTAATGTAAAAAAAAAAAAAAAAAAAAAAACCTCATTCTGTACATTGCTGCAGCCCCTCTTTTCACTCACTGGCTGAAACGCTCTTGTAGCTCCTGTCTCTTTAAAGCCCCCCTTTCCGAAAAGCCCAGTCTGTTGGGATTGGTCAACCACTTAGAGCTTGTGTCGGAAGTGTAACGCCCCTTACCATAACCGAGTTCCAGGCTTCCCGAGCAGCTGTAAACACTACTGTAACTACAGTAACAGCAGCATCGTTTTTGCCGTACCAGTTCGAGCCCGATAAGGAAAGTTTGGAAGAACAATCTGATCGACCCGAACCACCTTCGCAAGCACGACTTGAGCAGGATGTTTTACAGTGGTAAGTTTTAATTTTGTAGCTTTCTTACAAGTACACTGATTATTGTGAACCTAACAACGCTTCAAGTAAAAGTCACGTAGTGCATCTAAGTTAGTCATCTTTTGCTGGAACGGTAGCCGAACTTTTCACCTGAGCTATGAACAGAGAACAGAGGCTTACTCCCAGTTGGACATTACCGGTGGTATTAGAGAATTCGTGAGCAAGCTAGCCGTGGGCTATCGTGGATAGTGGCTGTAACATTACAGCTTGTAATTATATAAGACTCTTGAGATCGACCATTTTGTTACACAGTTTTAGGTAAAAGCTGGCTCACAGCTGAATAGTAAACCCTTACCAAAACAATAACATAACAAGTTAACCGAGTACTAATGTGGATTACAGATGTAAAATTACAGTTTGTAAAAATAATCTCCACACTTGATCACTATTCATGATAGTAAGAACAACAAACAATCTACATAATTCTACACAATTGTAGAGCTACAGTTCAAAACTCTGCATTTGAACCCTCGGTAGCAGATAAATCCACAAATAATCAAGCATACTTACAGGTTATGATCTGATGCGCCAGATTGTCCCAAAAAAGTGGGAACTGTACCATCTTTCAGGAGTAACCATCTTGAAAATCTGGCATTGGTTGTGGTTGTACTGCTGAGGAATAGTGGTAAACATACATTTTAACGACCGATTCTTCAATTCATCTGCCTTTGGAAGTCCTAACAAAGAGGTTTTGCTTTCACAGTGAAGAAAACAGCATCTTCTCGACATGGCAACAACACTAATCCAACACATCCTGGCCTCGGCTATAACTACCTTTGTTTGAGGGTGGGCTAAAGTAGCCCTTAGGTGGGTATTATGCAAATGTGTTACATAGGTACTTTACGGATGAAATGGCTGGACTACAAACCAGGTGTTTTGTGTAGTTCAGGAGCAGTGTTTTCTGTGGGAGAGGATAACTCCCTTTTGTGTAGACTTTGTGCTTTGTAACTTTGCAGAACTTTTACATGCACAAATAGCTGTATTATACACTAAAGGAAAGGTAAAATCCCAAAAAGCATAATAGGGCTTCTTTAAATAAACACACTTAAATAATGCAAGTATGGATATTTTCTTAATATATTGTTAGTGTATTTTTAATGTATTCAGGCGGTGTTTTGTATGAATTTGTGAACTCAAACCTACCTGCTCTCTCAGTGAGAACTGACGTGATTGGTGGTGTGGATGTAGGGTGACCATACGGCCTCTTTTTCCCGGACATGTCCTCTTTTTCAGACATTACAAAAAAAAAAAAAAAAAAAAGTCCGGCCAGGATTGTAGCGAGGACACCGAGGCAGGAGTGTTAAGATCCATATGCAGTTTTAATAACAGTATATATATATATATATATATATATATATATATTAGTAAAACAAAGTAACTAAACAGAGAAAACAAAAAGGCAGGCAGTGGTTCAGTACACAGGCAGACAGTCCAGGAAGGCTAACCAAGTAAATCTGATAGGCAGAAGGGTTATCCAGTAAACATGCAATAAATCCACAAAACTCACAAGCAGGCTGGGTAAAACGAGAAACAGGCAGGAGTCAAATCACAGGGAAACCAGGATGGGCAAGTAACGCTCAGAAATGTTGACAAGGCAAACAAGACTTCACACTGAATGTTAGAAAACGGGGAACTTAAATAACCAGAGTTAATGTGAAACAAGTGTGAGAGTAATTAGTCTAAGCAGAGGATTATGGGAAATGTAGTTTGTGGGATGTTAATACTCAGGGGATGATGACCTCTGGTGGCGTACAGGAGAGGTAGCAGGCGCCGCAGGTGTAACAGGGATTTCTAAATTTGCGAAAATGTTCGGGATTCGGCTTTGGTTGCATTATGATGTGCATCTGGTCTAATACTTCATTGTGTGCATGCATATTTGCATTGCTTTAACCCCTCTTTGTAAGTCCCGCCTTCTCGCACACCAATTGGTCAATTATAAGAGGCTTACAGCAACTATTGGCCAAATTCCTGCCTGTCAATCTCTCCAGGAACGTGCAAAGTTCTGTTGTGTTCAGCATCAAACAGTTGCTTGACAGTAGCAGCAAATGACAGCTGAGTGGAAAAAATGCCCAAACGAAAGTGCAAATTTACAGAAGATTTGCACAAAAAATTCCCATGCTTTCGTCCAGGTCGAGATCCGTGAGAAGCAAAATGTATGACATTAAAGCTGGCACTTATGTGTCAGTTGCTAATAAAGGTGCAAGTGATTTAGAAGCACACATTAGCTCTGCGAAGCATAAAGGGTCAGCAAAAGGTGAAAGTTCATCAGGTAAATTAACAGACTACTTTTTGCGACCAGGTAAAATTGTTATCACATTGCTTAATTTTCCCTGGCCATTCAGAATAATAGTAATAGTAAATGAAGGTACACTCATGGCATCAAATATTTTATTTTAGTACATGGACATTCAAAAGAATGTTGGAAATTTCTATTTATTTATATATATATATTTATATTATGCTAATAGAGTGTCTTTTTCACTGTATTAAAGTTTGCATTCATAGTAACACTGTTTTGAACTCTATTATTCCTATTATATCAGCCATGGCAAAAACCAAATGACGACTAGGCTTATGGCTTTGTCTTACAGTAAAAGTATAAAAATAGTAATCAGAGGATCGCTAATAGTGATCTGAGCTGAACTGACCAGCATTTCCATTTGAAGCCTCAAATCACGTTTTGCAAGTCCTGTATTTTTCGGTTCAAAAGAAAGTCTTGAAGATGAGATACAGTGCATTAAGAAAGTATTCAGAACCCTTCATTTTATTTTTTTCACATTTTGTTATGTTGAAGACTTATGTTAAAATGCTTTATTTTTTGTCACATCAATCTACACTCCATACCCTATAACGACAAAGCAAAACCAGATTTTTTTATAACTTTGCAAATTATTTAAAAATAAAAAAACTGAAATATCACATTAAGTATTCAGACCCTTTGCTATGACACTTGAAATTTAGCTCAAGTGCATCCCATTTCTCTGGATCATCTTTGATGTTTCTTCACTTTGATTGGAGACCACCTGTAGAAAATTCAATTGATTGGACATGATTTGGAAAGGCACACACCTGTCTATATAAGGTCTCACAGCTGAAATTTATATCAGAGAAAAAACCAAGCCATGAGGTCAAAGGAACTGCCTGCAGAGTTCAGAGACAGGATTGTGTCGAAGCACAGATCTAGGGAAGGCTACAAAAAAATGTAGGCTGCACTGAAGGTTCCCAAGAACACAGTGACCTCCATAAATCTTAAATGAAGAAGTTTGGAACAACCAGGACTCTTCCTAGAGCTGTCCGCCTGGCCAAACTGAGCAATCAGGGGAGAAGAGCCTTGGTAAGAGACTCTGGTTGAGCTCCAGAGCTCATGTGTGGAGATGGGAGAAACTTGCAGAAGGACAACCATCACTGCAACACTCCACCGATCTGGGCTTAATGGCAGAGTGGTCAGACGGAAGCCTCTCCTCAGTGCAAGACACATGAAAGCCTGCTTAGAATTTGCAAAAAAAAAGCAAGATTGAACTGTTTGGCCTCAATTCCAAGCATCATGTCTGTAGGAAACCAGGCACCGCTCATCACATGCGCAATACCATTCCAAAAATGAAGCATGGTGCTGGTAGCTCTAGGGGTGTTTTTCAGTGGCAGGGACTGGGGGACTGGTCAGGGTTGAAGGAAAGCTGAACGCAGCAAAATACAGAGATATCCTTAATGAAAACCTGTTCCAGAGCACTCAGGACTTTCCAACAGGACAATGACCCTAAGCACACAGCCAAGACAACACAAGAGTGTCTTAGGGACAACTTGAGGCTGTAATCGCTGCCAAAGGTGCTTTAACTAAGTACTGAGTTAAGTGTCTGAATAAATAAGTCAATGTGGTATTTCAGTTTTTTTCTTTTTAATAAATTTGCAAAGTTATCAAATCTGTTTTTTGCTTTGTCAGTATGGGGTATGGAATGTAGATTGATGTAAAAAAAAAGAATAATTTGAAGTATTTCAACATAAGGCTGCAACATAATATAATGTGAAAAAATGAAGGGGTCTGAATACTTTCTGAATGCACTGTATATCAGGGACTGGAGTGAGCATTTACACTCTCAGACACACATGGGATGTTTCAGCTGAGATAATTAGTTTAGCCTTACGATAGGAAAGCCCAGACAGGAAATGATGCCATGCTATTATTGTGCCCTGAATGTCATATTAGTCTGTGTGCAGAAGTCGTCATGCTAATTAGCCCCAATCTGAATAAATTAAGACACGCTTAATGACTGCAGATAATGTCAGCTCTAAAATTGCAGCTTGTGCATTTGATGCATGATTTCAGTGGATTACCCAAAAGTCATGCATTAGTAATCGTGTAAAAAGAGAGGATGACCCTAAAAACACAGTCATTTCTGCATTTATATGCTAAGAGTACACATTCAAGCGCTTTTTAAAGGAATATTTCACCCCACAATGGACATTCTGTCATAATTTGTCATAATTTATAATCATTCTTATGTTGTCCCAAAACCCTATGATTTTCTTTTTTCTGTGGAACACTAAAGGAGGAATGTTTTAGGAATATTGAAGACACATGTACAATTGTGAAGAACGCTTTCTAGTGCTCGAGAACATAGAACAGATATCAAAATTTTCACTGATAAACGACATTGGGTTATTTCTAATCAAAACCCATCATTTGGTTTTAGAAGACTTGCAATAAGATGCCTGTCACTTTCCTATAAGCTTTGAACTATCTTCTGCTATTGTTTTTTAAAGATGGATTTACTTAAGATACTGTATGTTCTTTTTATTCTTTATATTTTATCAGTACACATTATTCTAAATAACGTCCCTGAAATAGTGTTCAACCAATATGAGTATTTTAATGGCCTGTACAGTGCATAACACAATACCACATAATACAACTTAATGATGACAAATGAAACATGCAAAAATGGCTGAAATCAAAGAAAAATTATTTTACACAATGTTGACTCAGAATTCACTAAAACACTGAAAACAGACAACATGTATTATTTATTGACAAGTCTGTCAGTAGATTTTGGAATTGATACGAGGGGTAACTAACATTTCTGTTAAATAATGATGATCATTTCAAACTAGGCAAAAATGGGCTGATTAATTGGCCTGGCTGACATATTGGTCAGTCACTACTCTTAAACAACTTTTCTGTGACGTAACCAAGAATGCATGGGCGTGGAAAGATTAAAGTTAACCAATATTATTATATTCCAAAAGTTTAGCTTTTCACAATTTCACAAAATTGTTGTGTCCCATACTACATTACTTCTTGCAGAATATTTAGTTTTACTCAGGTGTACAGCATGCACTGTCCCTTTCAGCCTGCAGAGTAAACACAAGACAATCTCCCATCATTTAATATCTGTCTTCGCTGGGTTTATCTGCAGTCCACAGATAGTCCGCTCTTTATTTCATTTCATGCATTATTTCTTTCCTGCCTGTTTGATCACTTAGCGTCTGTCTCTGAGTTATTAATGTTTGTTTAGTAGGGAGCATGGGGGACAAATATCTAATACCTATCTAATACCTTTTTTTCTTATCTCTGTGAATCATGCGTAATAATTGGCTGTAGGGCATTAATAGAAGTTCAAGGCTGCTCTGAGCATTACTAATAACCATGACAGAGCAAACAGTATGAACAGGTTAGAGGGGGGTCACCAGTCATCTTGCAGTGCCAGCTCTTAACACGCCAGTGTCAGGTCCCCGTGTGGCATTACAAGAGATGTTTCCATTCTTTGCCAAAGAAGCACAGTGCATGTTGGGAAATGTAATGAGTTGTTTACAGCAAAGTCCTTGCCCTTAAAGGTCATAGCTTCCTGTGTCTGTTGCAGGAGGAACTGGAGGTCACATTATTGTACATTATTACTTCCTGTTTTGGTGGTGGGTGTATTAACTTTGGGAAAAACATTTAAAAATGACTAGTCTTTCAGTTTGAGCAAACCTTGTGCTGAACCTTACAACTTTGACCCTGTTCATGCTCACAATCTTCAAAAACCTTGTGCACTGATTAATTTCATGAATATCACTTCAGTTATTGAATTAACTTTCAGTTTAAAAAAAGATGCATGCTGTAGACACAGTGGCCCCAAAAAGAATTTGGACAACATTTAAGACACACTTAAAAAGTTATAATGGCATTACATTAGAACATAAAATATCAAAACAAGTTATTTTAAAGGAGGATAGGACAAGCAGACTTTTCAAGATTCCAACATTTCACAAAAAGAAGTTTGTTAAATCATAAAAGAACAGATAAGCTGTGAAAAATTGAGCCAAAAAGTATGTGGATACTTGATGTGATGAACTACACCCGACTTCATACATCCACTATTTAAAAGGAAAAGCAAAAATAGCTTGACAAGTGAAGTTCTGAGAAAAGGTCTAGCATGATTTGTTTGCAGGTTCCACTTGGTTTGATATTTTGTTATTTAATGCAATGAAATTCATACATTTTAAGTGAGGTTTAAGTGTCCAGATCTTTTTGGCACCACTGTATATAGACTTATTTAATAGACTTTATGACGCTATGGGACACCATCCGAGTGTCATGTGGTCTGAATCCCTTATACAATCACGGCGATTTATTGGCTGATGCCGCTTAAGTGACACCCCCTAGGGAGCTACGTCACAGGCTCCATAAAGGCTCTCGCTTTCGTGCCATCGAGTCAGATATTCTGTTCTTCAGTGCATGATCTCATCTGGCCTGTGTTGTACTAGCGACTCACGTCGAAGCGAGGATTATTATTTCTCCCTTTTGAGTGGCAACACAGGATGGATTTTAAGAAGTGTTCATCGTCGGTGAGGATTCCCACTACATGTGCGTTTCCTGTCTGGGGTTTTGGATTGCCCGCAGTGTGATTTGATGAACGTCAGCACGCTCTGCGAAAGGCTTGCCTCCTTTGGAAGGGATTCAGTCAAGCCATGTGCTCTGTTTGCCAGTGCCACACGGCTGTATGACTGGAGGGAGGTGGGCATGGATGCTGAGGAGACGGGAGCTGAGCAGCGGGTCGACCTTTGGTTCTCTCTGTCACCCACCCCGGATTCGGCTCGACGTTCTCCCATGGAGTTTACATGCGGGCATTTGCGTCCTAGCCCTGAGGCCCGCACACCGGTTTCCTTCTGTGCTGAGGATGACGACAGCATGTCTACGGCGGTGTCAGATTCCGAGGATTCCGCTGGTGGCCAGGCTGAGGCCTTGCCTCCTAGCGGACGGATTTCCAGGCCCTCGGTAACTTATACAGAGTTGCTGGAGGTTATTATACATGCAGTGGAGAAGCTGCACCTGGACTGGCCAGATGAAACGCAGTCAGAGGATCATAAAACCATCGTTTCTTAGTGGGCCAATGCGCATCTACGCCTCGTAGGCCGCTCCCTTTTTCCCCTGACCTCCATCGGGAGATTTCCTTGGATCAACCTTACTCAGGATTACAAACCAATCAACCTCAGAGTTTTCAAATGTGTGTCAAGCTTCCGACCATGGATATACATCGTCTCGGCGATGGAGGAGACACTGGCTGCCCATTTCTCTCTTTCTTGGCAGCCGAGGCCTACTCTTCCCTCGAAGCCTTGCAGGATGACTTTGTCGAACAAGGCCTACCTGGCTTCAGGTCAAGCGGTTTTGGCTTTGCTAGTGCTGGTAGTTTTGCAAGCCTACCAAGCCCATTTTATGAGGGATTTAGATGAGGGAGCTGGGATGGGTGCTGAGGCCATCATGGAACTACCCCGGGCTTCTGATTTGGCACTGAGAGCTACCAAACACATTGCTCGTGCTGTTGGTCACAATATGGCGGGCCTCGTGGTGGCGGATATTCATGACAAGGGCAAGGCCTTCCTAATGAATGCCCCTGTGTCACAATCTGGGCTGTTTGGTGATGCAGTCCAGTTGGTGGTGGAAAATTCCATGTTGTAAAACAGCAGACTGCCACATTCCAGCAGATGCTTCCTCGTAGAGAGAGAGAAAAAAGCCCATTGCAGCTCCAGTGTGCTCACGTTCGGCATCTTTGCAACGTCCCACCAGAGAGCCACATAAGGTGGCGGACCTGAGTTTTGCACCCCCTCAGAGGGATTGGGGTCCTCGTACGTTCCCGCCATCACGAGTGCATCTGCATAGGCAATTGGATGTTGGCCTGGCCCCTTTTAAACGGCCGGCAGGGCACCAGAAGTGAGCCTGACAGACTTGAGGTGAAACGAAGGGTGAGCCCCCATTCAGTGAACGAAACTGGACTGTACAAATGTATCCCTTTCTCTCCTGTTTGTATTCAATGGGGTTGTTCCGACAGACGTTTCTGTTCGGGAAGCCCCGTTTTTGATTTGGGAAATTCACTCTTTCTTAGAAAAAGGTGCAATAAAACAGATTCCCCCTTCTCAGAGAATGAGGCTTTTACAGCCATTATTTTCTACTCCTGAAAAAAATGGCAGCTTGCATCCCATTCTGGATTTGAGATGTTTGAATTTCATCCTAATGAAATGTCAATTCAGAATGCTGATGCAGTAACAAATAATGTCACAAGTACAGCTGGGGGACTGGTTTGTGACAATAGATTTGAAGGATGCTTATTTCAATAATCAGATATCACGAAGAACAGGCGTTTTCTCAGATTCGCTTTCGGGGGAAAGCGTACCAAATTTGCGACCTTCCGTTTGGACTTGCACTGGCACCATGCTCTTTCATAAAATGCATGGATGCAGCTCTGACACACTTAAGGCTTCAAGGCATCCGCATTTTGAATTATCTTGACGGTTGGTAGGTGTTAGCTCACTCATAGACTTTGGCTGCCCAACATTAGGATGTTGTTCTCAACCATTTGAGCAATCTAGGGCTGCGTGTAAACCTAGACAAGAGCATCCTGTTGCCAAGGCAACAGACTATGTTTCTAGGAGTGGAGCTGGACTCGCAGGTGAAGCAGGCACGTCTATCTCCAGCTCACGTTCTGTCATTACGCCAATGTCTTAACGTTTTTCAGAGTGGGACATGTTCTCCTTGCGAGAACATTTCACTGGCTTTTCGGGCTCATGATTGTGGTGTCTGCTGTCATTCCCCTGGGCATGTTGCATGCGAGAGCTTTTCAGTGCTGGATGAACTCCAGAAAGGCTTTAATCACTGACGCATGCGCTTCGTCCTTTCAGAGTGATGCATGGGTGCTACCAAACTGCTGCCATGGAAACGGACCTGCCTTCTGATGTCAGGCATTCAGTTGGGACAGGTGTGCCACTGCAAGGTGATAATGACAGACGCCTCCTCCACAGGTTGGGGCGCTGTACACAAAGATTGTCCAGCCTATGGAGTCTGGACGGGCCAGCAGCAATATTGGCACATAAACTGGCTGGAGATGCTCACGGTGCTGCTGGTGTTAAGTTTTTTCCTTCTGGAGATTCAGGACAGCCATGTCCTCATCCAGTTGGACAACAGGACAGTGGTCCTGTTCAATCGCCAGGGAGTGTTGTGCTTTCATGCCATGATAAGGCTGGCACATTGCATTCTTCTGTGGGCATGAGACAATATACTGTCTCTATGAGCCGTACATGTTCCGAACCGGTTGGACTTGGGGACAGATCTCCTGTCCAGACAGGGTCTGATGCCTGGAGAATGGACATTACATCCTCAGATTATGGAACAAATCTCTAGGAGGTTTGGCAGAGCGGAAGCGGACCTGTTCGCTTCGAGCGAGACACCACACTGTCCCCTCTGGTTTTCTCTCTCGCCCCCGGCACTACTGGGCATCGATATGCTGGCGCATCAGTGGTCAAGAGTGCGCCTTTACACGTTTCCATCGATTAGTCTGCTGCATGCAGTTCTGCAGAGGGTACGGGAGGATCAGGTTCATCTTCTGTTAGTGGCACCGTATTGGCCATCTCAAGTATGGTTTTCAACTCTGGTCTCCCTCCTGGAAAAGACACCTTGGGAGAATCCAGTCAGAGCGAACATGTTGTCTCAGGCACGGGGCAGCATTTGGCACCCCTGCCGGACTTGTGGAAGTAATGGGTGTGGCTCCTCAACGGGGCGCACTTTTGAATGATGGGTTATCCCCTGCTGTGGTTGAAACCATTCTAAATGCTAGAGCTCCATCAACGAGGAGGCTATATACGTTTAAGTGGTGTATTTTTGCTTCTTGGTGTACACGCAAAGTGAAAATCCAGTTCACTGCCCTGTTGGTACAGTGCTGGAATTTTCGCAGGAGCGTTTTGGGGCCTAAAGTCTATGTTGCTGCAATAGCGGCTGAACATGCGCTTATCGATGGAGTCTCTTTTGGTAGACATTCTCTTGTCTCTCGCCTTATGCACATGTTATGCAGGCTTAGACCTTTTCATCCCATCCACATTTCTTTATGGGATTTATCTGTTCTTTTAGAGGTGCTCTTGGGTGCTCCGTTCGAGCCCTTGACAACAGTTACTGATACGTTTTTGACTCTCAAGATGGCACTGTTAATGGCATTTGCATCGTTTTAGAAAGTTGGTGATTTCCATGCCCTGTCGGTCAGTCCCTTGTGTATGGATTTTGCACCAGGGTATTCAAAAGTTGTGTTAAGACCTCGTTTGGGCTATTTTCCCAAGGTTATTTCTACGTTGTTTCGCTCGTAGACAGTTAATTTTCAGGCTTTCTCTCCTTCCCCATTTGAGTTGGAGGAGCATGAAAAGTTACATATGCTTTGCCCAGTTCGGGCACTGTGAGTTTATGTTGACTGTACTAGCCAGTGGCGTAAGTCAGAACAGTTGTTTGGGTGCTTTGGTGGCCGCAACAGAGGTGTTTTGGTGTCCAAGCAAAGACTGCCTCATTGGTTTATTGATGCAATTTCGAGTGCTTACAAAGCGCATGGTTTACCTTCGCCTTCGGGTATTCAAGACCTTTTACAAGGAGCATGGCATCCTCATGGGCTTTGGCTAGAGGTGTGTCCTTGGAGGACATTTGTATGGCGGCAGGGTGGTCCTCTCCACATACATTTGTTAGATTTTATAATCTGGACGAGGGATTGACTCCTGCTTCCCAGGTTCTCTCTGTTGGAACAGGAGTGAATTCATAATTCCTTTTATTCAGATGCTTTAGCTCGCTTGTGCGCTGCTGTATTCTTGCCACATGGGCTTAGACAGTTGGCAGCTACTGTTCGCATGGTGTGAATGTATTCATTCCCATAGCGATCATACGCTGCTTGAGTTCCACGAAAGGGAACGTCTTGGTTACGTACGTAACACTGGTTCCCTGAGGGGAATGAGACTCTGCATACCTGGCCATACTGTTGCATAGGCTCATGCCTTTTGCAGAAAATTGGACTCCGGACTCAAGATGGCGCCGAGTATGGCTGCTGCGTTGCGAGCTCCGACACAACATAGCAATGGTTTGTTTGTTTTGTTTACAATTCTTATGTTTTTTGTCTTGGATGTTGTCTGCCTTATTGTCTACGACAGACAAACACTTTTGGACATTGGTTCAGCGATCTCACACCGAAAACCGGACTTCACATTCCTCAATGCCGACCCGCTGTTTACAAACACGCAAGCGGAGCCCTTTGTCTGGGCAGCACGGCCGCGGAAACGCAAAAGGAAAAGGGGAAACAGAGCCGGCGTTCTCATCAGAGTAAGACGCCGCGCAAATCGACCCCTTCTACCCACTATTCTACTGGCAAATGTTCAGTCTCTGGATAACAAGCTCTGCGAGCTGAAAGCGCGGATCTCTTTCCAACGAGAGACGAGGGACTGCTGCATTATCTGCCTTACGGAAACTTGGATGTCTGCGGAGATTCCAGACTCAGCCATTGAACCCACGGGGTTCTCCATGCTCCGAGCGGACAGAGCGAAAGACCTCTCAGGTAAAACTAGAGGAGGTGGTGTATGTTTTATGATCAACAAATACTGGTGTGATCAGAGGAACGTACATTCCATCAAGTCTTTCTGTTCTCCTGATCTGGAATTTCTTATGCTCCTGTGTCGACCATTCTGGCTACCGAGGGAATTCACAGCAGTCATTATCACTGCTGTGTACATCCCCCCACAAGCCGACACAGACCGGGCACTCAAGGAACTGTATGGGATTATAAGTGAGCAGGAAACCGCGCATCCTGAGGCCGCGTTCATTGTGACCGGGGACTTTAATAAAGCCAGTTTAAAATCAGTTGCACCAAAATATCACCAGCACATTAGTTTCAACACACGAGGGGACCGGGTTTTGGACCATTGCTACTCTCCGTTCCGGGATGGCTACAAATCCCTCCCCCGCCCACCATTTGGCAAATCGGACCACTCTTCCATTCTGCTTCTGCCCGCTTACAGGCAGAAATTGAAACAGGAAGCACCCACCCTCAGAACGATCCAGTGCTGGTCGGACCAATCAGATTCTACGCTACAAGACTGTTTTGATCGCACGGACTGGGAGATGTTCCGGTCCGCCTCTGATGACGACATCGAGCTTTACGCTGATAGCGTAATGTGTTTCATCAGAACGTGCGTAGAGGAAGTGATTCCGACCAGAACTGTACGAATCTATCCGAATCAGAAGCCGTGGTTCAATAGCGATGTTCGCGCGGCACTTAATGTGCGGACCTCCGCTTTTAATTCCGGGAACGCGGAGGAGCATAAACAAGCCAGTTATGCCCTCCGAAAAATCAAAACAGCAAAACGCCAGTACAGGAGCAAGATTGAAGGACAGTTTAACACCACCAACTCTAGAAGCATGTGGCAGGGAATTAACATCATCACGGACTTTAAAGGGAATAAAAACTCCGCCATGAACACCGCTGCCTCTCTACCGGATGAGCTAAATATTTTTATGCTCGTTTCGAGGGAAATAACACCGCGCTCGCGGAGAGAGCTCTCACGGCCGAAGCTACAGAGGTTAGTTCACTCTCCGTCTCTGTAGCGGATGTAACCCGATCCTTCCGACGGGTGAATATTCGCAAAGCCGCGGGTCCAGACGGCATTCCGGGCCGCGTCATCAGAGCGTGCGCGAACCAGCTGGCTGGTGTTTTTACGGACATTTTCAACCTTTCCCTCTCTTTGTCTGTAGTCCCCACATGCTTTAAAACATCCACCATTGTGCCTGTTCCAAAACAATCAAAAATAACTTGTTTAAATGACTGGCGTCCTGTTGCTCTGACCCCCATCATCAGCAAATGTTTTGAGAGACTAATCAGAGATTACATCTGCTCTGTATTACCACTCAATCTTGACCCGCTGCAGTTTGCATACCGCAACAACCGCTCCACTGATGATGCCATTGCATCTACAATACACACTGCTCTCTCCCACCTGGAAAAAAAGAACACTTATGTGAGAATGTTGTTTGTAGACTACAGCTCAGCATTCAACACCATAGTGCCCTCCAAGCTTGATGAGAAACTCCGGGCTCTGGGCTTAAACAGCTCGCTGTGCAGCTGGATCCTGGACTTCCTGTCAAGCAGACGCCAGGTGGTTAGAATAGGCAGCAACATCTCCTCATCACTGACCCTCAACACTGGAGCCCCGCAGGGCTGTGTTCTCAGCCCACTACTGTATTCCCTGTACACACATGACTGTGTGGCAACACATAACTCCAATGCCATCATTAAGTTTGCTGATGACACGACGGTGGTAGGTCTGATCACTGACAATGATGAAACAGCCTACAGAGAGGAGGTGCACACTCTGACACACTGGTGTCAGGAGCACAACCTCTCCCTCAACGTCAGTAAGACAAAGGAGCTTGTGGTGGACTTCAGAAGAAAAGACAGAGAACACAGTCCAATCACCATCAATGGAGCACCAGTGGAGAGAGTCAGCAGCTTCAAGTTCCTGGGTGTCCACATCACTGAGGAACTCACATGGTCCGTCCACACTGAAGTCGTTGTGAAGACTGCTCATCAGCGCCTCTTCTTCCTGAGATGGCTGAGGAAGTTTGGAATGAACCGCCACATCCTCACACGGTTCTACACCTGCACTGTAGAGAGCATCCTGACTGGCTGTATCTCCGCCTGGTACGGCAATAGCACCGCCCACAACCGCAAAGCACTGCAAAGGGTGGTGCGAACTGCCAAACACATCATCGGAGGTGAGCTTCCCTCCCTCCAGGAAATATATACAAGGCGGTGTGTGAAAAAAGCTCGGAGGATCATCAGAGACTCCAGCCACCCGAGTCATGGGCTGTTCTCACTGCTACCATCAGGTAGGCGGTATCGCAGCATCAGGACCCGCACCAGCCGACTCCATGATAGCTTCTTCCCCCAAGCAATCAGACTTCTGAACTCTTGATCTCCCACGATCAAAATACATCAGCCCTGCACTTTATTACTCTTTTATCTCACACCGGACTGTCATAAATTATATTACTGTTATTATATTATGTCTCTCTTAACAACTGACTATCAACCGACAGCCTGAATGTCAATACAGTACAATACTGTACATTCTATATATATATATATATATATATATATATATACATATATATATATATATATATATATATACTTTTTTATATATATTTTAATTTTTATTGAATAATGTGTATCTATATATTATCTATATAGTAAAAACAAAAAAACAAAAACAAAAAACAAAAACAGCATATTGTATACTGTACAGTGTATGTTATTATTTGTATATTGAGTGTAATTATATAAGTGTATAACAGATGTTTAAATTGTGTTGTGTTAATTTGATGTTTTAAGTTGTGTAATTATGTATAACAGATGTTTAAATTGTGTTGTGTTAATTTGATGTTTAAGTTGAGTTTAATTATGTATAACAGATGTTTAAATTGTGTTGTGTTAATTTGATGCTATTGTAAATTGGTATATGTCTCATCACTGTCACGACTGCTATGTTGATCGGAACTGCACCCAAGAATTTCACACACCATTGCACCTGTGTATATGGCTGTGTGATAAAGATTTGATTTGATTTGATTTTCAATGGTGCGAAAGCGAGCGCCTTTATGGAGCCTGTGACGTAGCTTCCTGGGGGGCGTCGCTTAAGCACCATCAGCCAATACATTGGCATGACTGTATAAGGGCTTCAGACCACGTGACACTCTGATGGTGTCCCATAGCGATCATATGCAGTGTCTTTGTTTCCCTAAAGGAACCAAGGTTACATACGTAACCAATACATTTTACTGTGATCTTAAAACATTTGGTTGTATTTTGCTGTCTTGTGTACACACTTTAATGTGTGTAAAAACTTAATTAAACATCCATCGCAAGTTGCAGCTTTTCTCAGAGGAAGTTTTAAAATCAGAAGTTTATCAAAGATGCCTAAAGATTTTTTTTCTCCAGAACTCCATGATTGCCTAGCAACACATATGAGGAATATACTTTGCACCAAAATGAACATATGAGGAATAAAATCACAATGTTTTTGTGACTGAGGCGGTTTCACTTAGAGACTTAGATCTCATACTGTGTATGATTCTGTGCTTTTAATCACAAATATGCAAGAAAAAAACTGCTAAATAATCATATAGTCATTCAGACAAAATGTATTTCTATAAACAATAATGCAAAATAAAGTTTCATTCCAATTACTGCACTTCAGCCATTGGCAGGTGTGGCAAAAAAGGAATTTTGGACCCTTGTCATAATAAATGAAAGCAGAGAAAGGTTTGATGAAGGTCAAGGCCATATGAAAGTCAATCCACCCCATAATCCTCTTCTGGCAGAGCAGAATATTAATGATAATTTAAATCGTCCATAAGAAGATATGGGTCATCAACTCTCTCTCTTTCCTTGTGTTCTTAAATTCTCCTCTGAAACCCTGAGATGTCCTTCACACCTTTTCGATACATTTCTCTGCATCACTTAGTCTCGTCTCACATGGTTGTTCACCTGTGTCATCACCTCTGTGTCTGCTCATCAGTTGAAAAGTGAGAATAGACGCTCTTTACTTTTGTGATAAAGCACCATTCGGGCACAGCATATAATTTCCTATCGACCAGTTCATTCTATTCTATCAGTTCTATCAATCTATTCTCTATTACTTATTTCCATCACAATGGAGAAAATGGTGTTTAAAATGAAAAATTATAAAAGAACACATAAAATATTATATTCTTCTGTATGTGTGTATATAATTTCCTCGTTGATTTTGGGTTGAAATAAGACTTGAACATGTTTCTAGTGTTCTTTGTTTTTGTTTTGTTTTGTATGTGTGTGTGCAAATCTCATTGAATTTTTCAAAAACTGGCTATGAACTAGTTCCAAAACTGATAAAGCCAAGATTAAACATGCCTATAAATGATTGAAGTATGTATAAATGATTTTATTCCAGAGGGGAAAGTGGAAGTGACTAAAGAAGGATTAAAGCTGTGCACTATGGGACCAGGAAAGGTGTTTGGAGAACTCGCCATCCTTTATAACTGCACCAGGACAGCCACTGTGAGAAGTGAGTACACTAACATACATATGCACTGCAGTAGCGAATGAAGTAATTCTGATGACTCATTCAAAGAGTAAAAAACACAAAAAAACATTTAAGGGATATTTTGTTCACCAAACACAGTGATATTAAACAGCTTGTGGTGGTGGCAAAGTGGGCTAAAGCACAGAACTGGTAAGCAGAAGTTTGCCGGTTTGATCCCCACTGCCACCACCATTGTGTCCTTGAGCAAGACACTTAACTCCAGGTTGCTCTGGGGGGATTGTCCCTGTAATAAGTGAACTGTAAGTTGCTTTGGATAAAAGTGTCTGCCAAATGCGTAAATGTAATCTTGCTACTGTAGGATTTTCTCTCTGGGCAAAGAATTCTCAGTGTGACTGAATACAACAGTGACACTAGAAATCACTTTATCTGTGTTTGTAATGTGTGCACTCATCGATAGAGAAGGGGCCGGACTCAGATATATATGAGGGGTTTTAACAGAAATAAAAGGAGACACAACAAATCAGTGGGAATAAATGGTAGGATAGTAGGATAAACTGTAAAAAATAAGTAAAATATTAATATTTTTTTCTTAAGTTAGAAAATTAAAAGAAACAGTAGTTAAAGGAATATTCCAGGTTCAATACAAGTTAAGCTCAATTGACAGCATTTGTGTTGACTACAAAAAAAATAAAAATTCGCAGTTATAGTGAGGCACTTACAATGGAAGTGAATGGGGCCAATTTTTGGAGGGTTTAGAGGCAGAAATGTGAAGCTTATAATTTTAAAAACCACTTACATTAATCTTTCTGTAAAAACTTGTGTATTATTTGAGCTGTAAAGTTGTTTATATCATCATTTCTACAGTCATTTTAGGATTTATGTTGTTATGTCATCATGGACATAAATTTACACGGAAAAGGTTAGTTAGGGATTTTATCACACTAAAATTTTAACATTTACGGATTGGCCCCCATTCACTTCCATTTTAAGTGGCTCACTGTAACAGATTTTTAAAGAAAAGGAGAGATAAGTTTAAATTATTTTTTTTTGGTAATCAACATAATGCCATTAATGCTGTTGACTGAGCTTATAGGGTTAGTTCACCCAAAAATTACAATTCTCTCATTTATTCACCCTCATGCCATCCCAGATGTGTCTGACTTTCTTTCATCTGCTGAACACAAAATGAAGATTTTTAGAAGAATATCTCAGCTATGTAGGTCCATACAATGCAAGTGAATAGGTGCCCTAAATTTTGAAGCTCCAAAATCCACATAAGAGTACTTAAAAGTACTACAGGCAACTCTGGTGGTTAAATCCATATCTTCTGAAGTGATATGATAGGTGTGGCTGAGAAACAGATCAATATTTAAGCCCTTTTCCTTCACTTCCACTTTCTCCTTCTTTGTTTTTTGGTGATTCACGTTCTTCATGCCTATCACCCCCTACTGGGCAGGGAGGAGAATTTATGATAAAAAATGACATAAATATTGTTTCTCACCCACACCATATTTTATTGTGTCTGAACACATGGATTTAACCACTGGAGTCATATGGATTACTTTTATGCTCCCTTTATGTGGATTTTGGAGCTTTAACATTTTGGCACCCATTTACTTGCATTGTATGGCCCTACAGAGCTGAGATATTCTTCTAAAAATCTTAATTTGTGTTCTGCAGAATAAAGAAAGTCATGCACATCTGGGATGCCAGATCCCTTTTGTATTGTACCTGGAATTTTTCTATGAAAAGAATTTTATATCTTAGAATATTTCTTGAATATGGCCCCTGGTACTCATTATGGAATTACCAGCTAGTTTACACAGCTGTAATAAAATCCATTGTTATCCCATAATGCTTCTTTTTTTTTTTTTCTTTTTTTTCTTTTAAGTAGATCATCTTATGTGCATAGGCCTGTGCACTCTGTTGTTTCTGGATCATTTTCAAGCCTTTCCCTCATTTCTTATTCCATTCTTTTCTTCATTTTCTTTTTCCTTTGTGCCATCATTCTCTTTCATACATATTCTCTTTTTTCCTCTGCTTGGCTCTGTTTCTCCATTCTCACTCCCTTTGCTCTTCCTCTTCTCCGGCAGTGTTTATGCTTCCTGTGAGCTTGCACCCTGGTTCTCTGGTTAGCGTCTGGGACAGGAAGTTAGCGGGGCTGGGATTAGGGGACATGCATGTGTCTGATCTCCCAACACACGGCCAAATTTGACACATAACTGTGTGCATGACTACCATTAGAGCAAAGCAATCTTTAATCTCACTTGTAGAAGAGCGTGGATGATTCTCATTAAATGTAATTTCACTTCAATTTATGTAAGGAATATCCTGGGTTAAATTATATTTAATCTCGATTTCCACAGAATTTCTTTTTTTTACTTGGTTGGTGAAATGTGTGTACAGTAATGCTCTTATAATGGAAGCCAAAAGGACAAATGTACATTATCTCAAATAAACACAAATGTATTATTTATATGTAACTTATCACATTGTTTGAAAGAGTTGTGCATCTTTTATGTGCATATTTTGCATCCATGTCTCAATTCATGTAATGGCCATGTAAAGCCCGTGTAAACTTTCACTTGATATGCTCAAAGATACTAGAGGAATGTGATGTATCTGTTAAACACTTTTTACATGGAAAAGTAGTCCTACCTCAAAAGGATGATTTAGACGACTTTACAGATTCAGTAGTTCGCAAGTTAATGTAATCCTGTAGTGAGGATAGTGTAAACGAGTTTGGCTCGCTATCCCTGGAGGAGGGCTCGAGGCTTGAAACTTGACCCGAGCTTGAATACCCCCCTAACTTGTAGAGTTATTGATGAGTGGATGGAAGAGATGGGGTGGATGGAGGAATGCCGGAAGAATCGTCACCACCATGGAGGTAAGCAGCTGTTTATATATGCTTACTCTGGTGATGAGATTGGTCGGAGTAAATGAACATGCTTCTCCCTAACTTTGTTATGAAACTCCATTTAAATAAAAATTTTATGGTTGGGAAGAATAAATATAAGAAATAATGTAAGCTGCACATTTCTACTTATAAACCGCCTGAAATGCCTTTCCCCTTAGACTTCCATTGTTAGTGCGAAAGTGTAAACATGATTTTTGTTTGTTTTACCAACCGAATAATGAGTCAGAAATATTTTTGTAATCATCAGCGTGACACAAATGCTGTCCATAGAGCTTAAGTTGTGTTAAACCTTTAATTCAGTTCAAAATTTGCTGGCTCAATAAGTGTTGCTTGCTAACAAGTGAAAAAATCCCACAGACTTATTGAAAAAGGGACCCGAGCCATATCTAGAGACCAGAATATTATAGAGACTTGGGGATTTTGACTTGGCAAAGTAAGTAATCTCCTAGCAACCACATTCAGAACATTGTGGTGGCAAGTGTTTCTTTAGAAAATGTAACAATTTAGTTATTTATGGTAGTGTTGGGTTCGAGTACACCTTAGTCGAGTTGAGTCAAGTCCGAGTCTTTTAAACAATCGAGTCCGAGTTGAGTCCGAGTCCAAAAGGGGCAGAGTTGGACTTAAGACCGAGTCCATAACAGGCCGAGTCCGAGCCGAGTCCGAGTCCGAAAGAATCTGTTCATGAATCTGAATTAATATTGTAACTGTTAACTCAACATCAATATTTTAAGCTTATTTTAAACTTCACAACTAAGAAAAACAGTCTGTAAATATAAATGTAACAAAAAAAACCTTCAACACAATTCTTATTGCGTTCTGTTGACATTTAAATTATTTGTTACATTTTCCCCTCCACTCAAACATAGACTAAAGAATGTGAAAGCTGTGTTAGTCATTACAACCGAGGTTTTTATGTTTCAAATTTTAACGTCGTTTTTATTTCTTCATTTTCAATTTATCAATTCAGTTTAATTTAGTTTTATTTAAAATTATCCCTATCTAAAGAAATAATAATAATCTCTATACTGAGATTTCTTTCTGAATCTTTTTTCTTTATCTGCCGACTGATTTGGGAAAATACAGTACATACAAATGAGTTAACACTGTAGTAATTAGCACTCGCTGAGAAGTTCTGTCTCACGATTTGACTGCAAACACTGGAAAAGCCCACTGACAATATTAGGGCCATGTCGTCACGGATATGATTTTCTAGTTAATTTGCGGAAAACCTCACAATGCAGGGCAGTTTTGCGTGCTGCTCGTGTACCTAAATCCCTGATGCGTCCATGTGCGTCTCGCAGCAGCTGCCGCAGAAGATTAATATAATATATATATATATATATTTGCTTGAGCGGAAGCCACGTTGGTCTGCAATCAAATGTGACATTTTTAAATAGCAACCAAAGAAAATTTTCTTTGAAAAGTTCTTCTTTAACATGGAGGGTAATAATTTTGAGTCATAATTTAACAGAATTGTCCTTCAAAAGTGTCAGAGGTGTAGGCTAAAACAAGATGTGCATAAGTTACCCGGTGGTTTAAAAAAAATAAAAAATAAAAATAATAAAAACGTCATAACCTTGTAACATGAAGTTTAGCTTCATACACAAACTCTGTCATCGAATAATACATTTATTTTATAGTCTATAATTAAATTATAAACAAAATGTTTCACTGCCCAAAATATCCTAATATTTTATTGTCCATGGTTGAATGTTGTGAATGGTGGACAAATGCTGTAAAAGAATGTATATTATGCAGTATTTTAATGCTTTGAAAATAGTGAATCAATAATAAATAGGTGCTGTTTATCTGTTTAGAGTTGCTGTCTGCTTTAGCAATAATGCTTTTTTTCTCCGCCTATTTAAAAAGTTACACAGTTACAATTTTTCTCAATTGCTAACACACATTTCTTGAATATGTAATATGTTTTCTCAAAACCCTAAATACACGTCTTGATACTCACACCATTTTGGACAAACCCTTGACTTTTGACCCAAAAGTAAACATTGTAGTCAAAACCATATTATCTGTCGTAGAAACCAAATTTTGCATACAAATTACACACAAAACCATCAAATACAATCAACCTTCTGAATACCCTTTACACACTGCTGGGAGGAATTGAAAAAACTATTATAAAAAGATTTTCATGAACCAATAATATAACGTGTCCCTGAATTTCAGATGTGTTCCACTCAATGAGTTTGACATGATGTGAATCATACAATCACACAAATACTACAATTGTCTTTCTTACAGGATGTTTATTTTCCATTCACAGTACAGTACTGCAGTTGCTTGTTGAACAATCATGCTTGTCACTTTAGTGGTCACAGTAATGTAATGTAAGTCACCAACACAAATTCTGAAAACAAAGGAGGCTAAGAAAACAAGGAAAGAAACAGAGCATTTTCACCTAGGTAAGAGAGTTAGAGTACGCTACAGTACTGTAATAGCAATAACAGTTAATTCTGAGTCAGCATCAGGGTCAGGCCAGAGATTTTCATCAACATCACAGGCTATGTTTTCCCTAGCCAAACGCAGGGGGAACATGCCCTGGAATGCCTGAGCCATCCTTGACAGGACTCCACAGCAATGTCCCCACAAGCTTCCACCACAGCTAGGAGAAGGTTGTTCTGTACATAGGGATTTCTGTCATAGACCTTCCACCGCCATGCTGAGAAGAACTTGTCTATCGGATTGAGGAAAGGCAAGTATGGTGGGAGGAACACATTTGTGAATCTTGGATCATTCATGAACCAGTTCCGGACCAGAACAGTATGGAGGAAACGTACGTTGTCCCAAACAACAACATAACAATGCTGCACTTCTCTCTGGGCATGTTGGAAAAGAGCTTCCCATAGGCCATCCAGAAAAGTCAGAAGACTTTGAGTGTTATATGGCCGAGAGTAGCATGGTGGTGAAGGAGTCCATGGTTGCACAAAGTGTAACATTACCCCCACGCTGTCCAGGGACCTCCACGAGAGCACGTTGGCCAATAATGTTGCGCCCTCTTCGTCTTCGCTTTTTGAGGTTGAATCCTGCCTCATCCACAAAGATGAACTCATGCAAGGTGTCACTGGCATCAAACTGGAGTATTGTCTGTATGAGATTTGATTACATTACATTTCAATACAGCCAATCCAGTATTGTTACAGTAAGCCAAGAAAACTATATCACAGCATGTAAGTTATCTGTTGCCTACACAGTACAATAGTTGATATTTACACACAAATTATGGAATACATGTAAACACCTACCTGGACATATTGGAAATGCAGCTCTTTTACTTTCTCTGAGTTCCTCTCAAACGGAACCCGGTACACTTGTGTCATGCGCATATGGTTGTGCCGAAGGATGCGATCAGTTGTTGACTCTCTCTATATTTTGGAAAATGTCATTGTCTTCAATAATTCTTGCCTGGATTTCTCTGAGGCATATGAGGTTGTTTACCACAACCATGTTTACGATGGCATTGACTTGGGCCTCAGAAAAAATGCTTGGTCTACCACCAACAACTGGTTGTCTTTCAATTCTGCAAACAAACAACAGTGTTTGACATTGTCACACATTATTGACAATATGAATCCTCAACTTCATGTCATTTTCTTGTATTGCCTGCTTCTGCTACTGTAATGCATATAGTTGCATGGTACGTACAGTACAGAATAGTACAACTTCATAGTGTGGTACCTGTTTTCATCCCTGAAAGTCCGGACAATTGATGCAACACTGAAACGGCTCAGGTTTGGCTGTACTCTCAGCCCAGCTTCCCTCATTGTCCTACCGTGTACAACAACATGGCCAACTACAGTAGCATGGATCTTATTTGAGATTGTTGTTGTTCTTCCTCTTCCTCTGCCTCTCCCTTGTCTACCTCCTCTCATTCTTACCATTAATCCATCGTTAATCCAGGATGGACTTCAAAGACATTAGTCATTAATATTACAGTTCATACAAAATCTTTGTTTAAATACTGACCCTTAACACTTACTTGGTATAATAATTTTAAACCATGACTTGCACTATACACAAGTAATATTGGCATTAGTATGTGAAACTGTAATAGAAATTACAGTTTCATTTTCTTTTAATGCATGAATTTCTGTAAAGCTGCTTTGAAATTATGTGTGTTGTGAAAGGCGCTATACAAATAAAACTGACTTGACTTGACTCATTCTCTGATGTTTGCATCTATGATTCCGAAACACAGGTGAGCTTACCTGTTGCCCTTTTTATTAATTCCAATCTCCTTATTGCTTGAGTAATTTTGGTCGTAAGTGCTTACATGTGGACAATTGTTTGTTTAGGGTGTTTGAATTGCGCTGGTTTGAGTTTACTTATTGAACGGCAGTGTTTTCTAAATACAACATGGTGACAATTTTGTCTTAAAGTGAGAGGTGTGTTTAGACTTTTGCAAAGAAGTGTGAATGGACCAGAGAAATGTGGCAAAAAGTGTAAATAGTGTTTATAGACTGGGGTACATGGTCTTTCTGCTGGGAAATGGCAAAATGGTTTTGTGAGGATGGCTTACACTACCAATTTTTAGCAATCGAGAAAAACTATAATTCATCAAGCTATTATGGACCAGTTCAAGCTGATAACACTGTGTGGACCACAAGAGACTACAGAATCCTACATGTGTTGATACATTACACCTAAAAATACTTAATATCCAATATTAATACTATTTTTATGTATTTTTATTTTGATATGCTGTTTTTAGTAAACTGTGAGGGACATGAGGTGGGTGACTTGACTCAATTAAGTTTTTAACCATGATGAAACCACGATGCGAGCACCGTCTTGACTGCACAAATGCCACACACCAGTTGTCAGGTCCCGTGTCATGTGAAACTGCTTTGTTTAGTTTCTATTACATTGGATACATACCCGTCTTTATGTTTTCATCATGCCAGCCACCTCGGTAGTTGATGTTATACAGTAGTCTCTGTAGTAACATTCAAGCGTATTGGTTGACTGATGAGTGTGCCTGTGCACGTGCATATGTGTGTGTGTGTGTTTGCTTAAACACAGTGAAACAACTCTCGCTACGTCTACGACTTCAGGGGCTAATACTGCTGCATGCAGACTGTCATGTGTATTTTGTTGATTCATGTCTTTTATTTTGAAAAGTTTCGTTCCTGTTCCCTTGTCATGTGATTTCACGTTTTCCCTCCATGTTCATGTCATGTTTTCATTGGTTTATTGTTTAATTAGCTTGTTATCAGTTCTGTTTGTTCATTGGTTTATGTTCTCCCATGTCTTGTATTTAAGCCCTCATGTTTGCATTATCTGGTTGTCAAATATTGAATGTGAATGATGAATGTAACTTTGTAGTCAAGTCCATGTTTTCTTTCACATTTATAGTTAGGATTTTTGGATTATCACTTTGTAAATAAACTGCGCTTGAGTTCTCTTCATCTTCACATCATCGTCTTCGTCATTGCCATTGCCAGCCAGCAACATTACAGAATACTTGACCAAATAATGAACCCAGTAGTTCGGCTCATACGGCTACGTCAGGGGAATCGTCCCCTGGAGGAGTACGTAGAGGACTTTTGCGCTCTGGCCAGACAGGTGGATTTTAATGTGGTCACCCTCAAGGACATTTTTAGGGTGGGGTTAAGGGAGCCGATCGGTCATGCCTGGCGGTTGCAGTTCCCTCAGCCTGGCTCAATAAATTGACCACGCCCTACAGATCATTGGTTCCACGTTCACTGTGGGGGAGGCGGATGCCGAGCCAGAGTTCCACGACATGGCTGCCGCCGAGCCAGAGTTCCACGACATGGCCGCCGCCGAGCCACAGTTCCACGTCATGGCCGCCAAACCAGAGTTCCTAGTCATGGTCGCTGAGCTGGCACCATCTTTTGCGCCGTGCCACGTCACAGCAACGCCTCGGCCTGCGCCGTGCCACGTCACAGCAACGCCTCGGCCTGCGCCGTGCCACGTCACAGCAACGCCTCGGCCTGCGCCGTGCCACGTCACAGCAACGCCTCGGCCTGCGCCGTGCCACGTCACAGCAACGCCTCGGCCTTCGCCGTGCCACGTCACAGCAACGCCTGAGCAGTTGAACCTGGAGATGGTTCCCACCCTTATACCCACCCTTAGTTCTTCTGAGCAGGCAAGGGGAACTTTCGGCCCTCCGGCCCCGCCTGGACCCTCCGAGCCCTGGACTTCGCCTTGGCCTGTTGGTCCCTCGACATTGCCTCAGCTCTGCGTTCCCTCGGCTCCACTCCAGTCCTTCAACCTGTCGGCTTTGCCCGGGTCCCTCGTCCCTCTTGCTCCTCCTTGGTCTGTCCTCCCTGCCATCGGCTCCACCCTGGCCCTTCGAGTCTTTGGGTACTCTCCAGGCACCAAGTTCCATGGCTCCACCCCTTGAGCCTCTCATGGCTCTGCCTTCCATGGCTCCGCCCCTCGAGCCTCTCATGGCTCCATCCCCCACGGACTCTACCCTGGTCACACGCCCCACGCCTCAAGACACCCCCCCCCCCACCCAGTTCCCTGCAGAACTTTGAATTTATGTCATGTTTTACGTGTTTTGTTTATGTGTTGGGGCGTCGGGAGCCGCCCATTAGTGGGGGGGGGGTATGTCATGTGTATTTTGTTGATTTATGTCTTTTATTTTGAAAAGTTTAGTTCCTGTTCCCTTGTCATGTGATTTCATGTTTTCCCTTCATGTTCATGTGTCATGTTTTCATTGGTTTATTGTTTAATTAGCTTGTTATCAGTTCTGTTTGTTCATTGGTTTATGTCTGGTTGTCAAGTATTGAATGTGAATGTTGAATGTAACTTTGTAGTCAAGTCAGGCCATAGTCAAGTCCATGTTCATGTTTTATGTTTTCTTTCACGTTTAAAGTTAGGGTTTTTTGGATTATCACTTTGTAAATAAACTGCACTTGGGTTCTCTTCATCTTCACGTCATTGTCATTGCCAGCCAGCAACGTTACAGAGACAGAGATGTGTTCATTAATTTCTGTTTTGTTATTTAGTTACTTTTTATTTCATTGCATCACAAATGTCATGGGCTCGGCTGGACAGGGAAAGGCTTGAGTCCAAACTTGAGTACCCCAATTCTAATTTATGGCATCAAAAATGTTTGCATAGCTGCATGTGTGGTTATTTTTCTCTCTCTCACTCTCAAACACACACCTTTTGTTGTATTTGGTTTCCAGTGGTGTTAGCATGTAAATGAGTTTTCTAGAGAAGCTGTGGCTTAGAGTATTAGAATGCTCAGGGGAAACAGCACAGATATGCCAGTGCTTAAAGTGCCCTGTAGTGATCTCATCCACCCTACTGCTGCCTTGTCCTTTCATAGCAGTAGGCTATAAACAACAGAGCAGAGGAGGACTCAGCAGAGGAGAGAGAAAGCCCAATGATTCATTCTTCTGAAAGGGCAATCCAAGATAAAGTCTCTTAATCACATTATTCTGTTGTAATTATTGAACCCCAGTGGATGCTTTGCAGATATTGTAAGAGAAAAATTGACCCACTCTTAGCAAGCACAGTATGACCCTGCAGGAAAACAAACATATTACAGCATAAGTTTAATATGGCACCTTTGTCATTGCTTGAGAGAATTCTGCAGCTTTGGAAGTATCTAGATGTTAAATGTTTTTTGCCTTTATTTGCTATAAACTATGGATGCACTGATATGGAAATTCTGGGCAGATACCGTTTCATTTATAGAGCTGCTAGCTAATGAATTAAAAACAACTCACTTGAAATAAAATAGGTGTTGTGTAAAAGCTTTGAATCTGAACTTAACAATGTGGGGTGTGTTTCTCATACAACAATGTTACTCACTGCTTAACCAACATAGTACGATGCATCGTTGGAGAAATTAGCTAGTCATGACTGTTTCCCGAAATGGTAGTAACTACTGTATGTCACACATCCATTGTTGTAGCCACGTTGGTTCAACAACATACAGTAGAGCTGTCGTTAATGACCTTTTGCAGGGGGTGAAGTAATAACTCCCGCGAATAATAAAGGTGCACTTAGTAATTTTTTCCCTATTAAAAAAGCTTTACTCCTAAAGAAATTAATTGTAATTCTGAAACATGTGTATAAAATAATGACCACTCACATTAGATGAGGATCATATCAGTAACCTTATAAACCTTATAAAAGCTGTTTTTTTTTGTGTGTGTGTGTTTTTTTTTTTCTATATGGGGCAGGTGCACCCTCATGGAGGCTGTCATTTTTTAAATCACATGACCAGCTGAATTCTACTCGCTTAAGCTCATTAACCATCTAGTTATTGGACACTTTCACTCTTGGATGAAATTAATCATGGCTGATAGTGAATAGTGAATTTCTACAATGGCATCTGTAACTGAAAACTATTGATTTTGAATGATGCTGCATCCACACCACTAGGTGTCACTGTAAGTCCAAGATGACACGAGCAAAAAGTTGCTAAGTGCACCTTTAAATTACAGTTTTTTCTGAATTGGTAAAACACTAAACCCCATTCTCTGAACTAAATGCTCAGTGGCCTATACTCATTTGTCGAATCAATCACTCTTTTGGCAAAACTCTAAACACATTCTCACTCACTAAAACACATTTCACACTGTGAGCACTTGTGTTGCAAATGGGTAAACACAGGCAGCAAAAGTTAAACATAACTACAACACAGTTTCCATCGTTTACACACAATGACTCAAAATTATTCACATTTGTTTCTACTGATGTGAAAACGTGATGCTGAGGCAGAATGAATCTCTCTTTGACTTTGATTTTGCAGTTGGACAACATTTTTGAATGAGTGTACTGTAATGTGTTTTTCATTTAGAGTGTCCTTTGGGGTTTTGCAGTTGGACTACTGTATTTTGACAGTATGTAATTGCTGAATATACAGACATTCAATACTGTAATACTTGCAATACTTACAGTATACAATATGTTCACTGTACTACTGTAAGTTGTGATTACTATACTTTTTTGACAATTGCAAAATGCACTATATATATATATATATATATATATATATATATATATATATATATGTATATGTATATATATATATATATATATATATATATATATATATATATGTATATATATGTATATACTATACAATAAACATTTTTTTCTGTAATTACATGCCCTGGATGCTGTGTTCTCCATTTTCTGATGTAGTGTCTAATGAATGCTCTGTAGTGTTTATATATTGACTTGCTGTGTGTATGATCTAAAAGTATTTTTTGATTTTGAGCACAGATGAAATGGTTTTGAGGTGATTGTTTGATTTTGCCAGGAGAGTCAGGGGTTTTATGAATGTAGTTTGAAGATTTGGTTTTGTATTTAAAGTTGTGAGAAAATGGGTGAAGGTTTCAAGAAATGTGTTTTAGCAATTCAGAAAATTCAGAAAAACTGTAATACCAGGTAATAGCTGCATTCACGTTTACATGATGTTTCAGAACGCTGCTTTCTGAAAACCCCCGGTATAAGATATTTTCTTAAATGCATGTAAACGTGGTCAAAGTGTTGACAGAATAAAATATATATATGGAATGAAAGATAAAGAAGCCTCAGCGAAGTGAAATTATGTCCACACAGCAAACTAACAAGAAACTATGCTTCTAACCACAGGTGGAGAGCTGTTGTTCCAACCACACAACTGTGCAATGCTGTTTGCGAATGTTCGTTGGAACTATAGTTTCGGGAAACACCAAATCATTGAACTATGTTGGTAACGATGGAACTTGCTACCATAGTTGGCTAACGATGCTTTTGGGAAGCGCACCCCTTGCAAACTCTTAACTGCTGCTATTTACTACTTACTTAACTGCAACTTTCAAGTAAGCCGTTCGTTGGTTAATTTTCTCGAAAATTGTAAACACTGTGTCTCTGTGGTGCTATGAAAATTCCTTTGTTTGTTTTGAGCAACCCGTCCAGCCTGACACAACAACATTGGCTCAAACAATGGCATGAGTTGGGGTGGGACTATCTGTTTGTTCAATCAACAGCAGACAGTGGGGTATTTGGAAAGCTGTTTGAAAACCGTACTTCTGTTTTGCAGTGCTAGTGGTGCAGAAATGACAGACCTCAGCTTTAATATATCTGGGTCATATTTCACCTCAAAATCAAAGGAAAGATGTACGGGCTTTGTAAACATCACAAATAAAAATTTTCCTTTGCTGACGTCCGAATGCTTCATCAGTGACAGTTTGACATGGCACCTTCATTTGCTGCTTTGCCAGCTATGACTTCAAGTTTTTTACTTCTATCCAAGTTTGAGATATGTACTCATAGACAAGACCATCCTGGCAATACGCCAGACATTTCAAACTGTGGTCCTGAAGTAGTGTTTATGAAGACTCAATAGAACAGTTGGAGTTTTAGATGTGATTTGTGTTGTTCTCTGTTTGATTGCAACAAAATACCCAGTAAGGGATCAGCTTACATTTCAGATTGAACTTGCTTTAGACAAAACATATTTAGCAGCACCTGTGCAATTTATTTTGTTAATTTCTGTATGAAGCGATCCAGCTGAGAAATAAACACTGATGCTGGAGATGTTTTGACCTTTTCCGTATCCTCCTGAGACCCGAGCATGACTTCTGTGTGCATTTTTCATTTCCCTTTTTGATTTGTAACTAGTAGCCCTTAATAAACATGCAAAAAAAAAAAAAAACAATTTGGCAAAAATTTGAGCAAGTATTTTTCCTAGAAATGGTTGTCCTCATATGGGGACAGTGGGACTAATTTGTGAAATTTTAAATAATACCAAGCTATAGAAAGTCAGATTTTATTTTGTATTTTTATTTTTATTGTGTCTAGGAGTGTTGGTTATTCAGATTTTTAAGACTGTACATTACAGCTGATTTTCTGTAAAGCTGCTTTTGAACAATGTGTATTGGGGAAAGCATAAAAAAAAATATACAAATAAAAAATATTTGACTTAATTTGACTTATGTTACAACGTTTTTTCTACTTTGCAAAAAAATCTCAATGTTCTCTCTTTGCACTGTCAAACAAACAAGTGATAACAGTGCTGAATCATTTTTACCAATCAGAAATTAGCATAATTAATTCTGATACAAGTAATGGCCAGCATCATTCAATCACTGCCAACCTTGTTAAAATAAAATTAAAGTACTGATTGCCATTGTCCCATGTCTGCCAACCATGTTGAGTGGTGCAAACATCATCAGCAGCCTGAAACTGAACTTTTGGTCATATGTAAGGAGTGTTATGCTGCGTTCCGTTTGTCTCGGAAGTCGGAGCTCAGGACTCGGATTGACGTCATATCCGTTAAAAAAAACCAAGAAATCCAAGTTGGATGCGTTCCATTACACACAACACGTCAAGTCAGAAAAAAAGATGGATGCCTCCAGGAAAGTAATTGTTGCACTAGCTCTTTTGGAGTACAGAGAGCTACAAAATAAGTATGCCCTTCACCTAAGAGACCTTGAGAAAGATGACAGAAAGCAGAGAAGGTATGATTATTTTTCCGCGTATTTGATCGTATCAAAACATGTTAACCATGTTTTAATCGAACCAGCGGTGTAAACAAAGGTCAATGCCCTATGGAAGTACAAACATATATTTGCAATATAAATTTGCCTAACGGGGTTTATGTGTAAACGGTTTTACGGTTTGTAACATTAGGCAGTGTTGTTTTAGCAACATTGACAATTGTTCTTGTAGCAGCAGCGACCATTGTTGTTGTTAGCATCAGCGACCTAGCCAATTTTAGCTGTACCAGTTTATAAACAGCACATTACGCGGTAATTCACGCATAACAGGATTGTAGCAACATGCCTATAGGCAACGGTAATACAGTATTGTGAATACGACTTACTAAATTGGACGCAAAAAAGACAAAAGTTCTAAAAAAAAAAACTTTAAACCCACAGCATACTACAGTCGATGCTCTTCGCAGCCATCTTGCTTTCTGACTCAGGGCTCAGGGTCCTCTGAGTTCGTCCGACTTTCCGAGTAGGAATTCCGACATCGGGGGGCGTTCCATTTGTCAGTTCCGGTTTCGGGACGCACAATTAGCTGCATAGGAAAGCCATTGGATGCTCCCTTGCTCCCTATTTAGTGATTAACTTAACCACTAGTGTGCTGTCTGTCTGTACTGGTCTCAGAACAGTTCGAAATGCACCTTATTTTCATCCTAAATCCATATAAAGCCTCCTGAAAGCAACTTTTTTTTTCATTGTGAAAATGCACAGTAAATATAGGATCTCTATAGATCCTATATAGAAATATAGAATATAAATGCTAAATGCTTGTACATTTACACAACAGCCTTATTCATGATCATATAATTTTTTTATTTGATCTTGAGAGGACATCTATCATTTTTTAGATATTATTGGCACAAAAACACAAAGCTTATGTACAGATAATATTCATAATGATATTTTGTAAACTGTAGAGGCCACAGAATTATGGCCTTTACTGTGTTCACCTGTCTGTCTCTATTTCTCTCTCTCTAATGCAGGGTTTCCCAAACAGGGGTTTGCAAACCCCTGGGGGTCCATGAGGGAACTCCTGAGAGTTCGTGATAGAGTGTGGAGGTTGCGTACAAAAATATTTCTGTCATTACTGAATTTTAATAACTCTGCGTATGTGTGCATGAGAAACTAAGAGAGAGAGAGAGAGGGTTTTTTTTTTTTTTTTTTTTTGCCCTGAGTGTCTGCCCTAGTCCTGAAATGCTGTGGGTTATGGCTGTACCTACTTGGGTTGTATAACCGCTTGTGTGTTGGTTCAGTTCTGAACCAACTTGTTGACAGAGAGGCTTCTGATGGGTTTTAAAAGTGTCATTTAGGCGGCAGGCTGCTATTCCTTGCATGGCTGCTGAAAATTAAATATATATAAATATAATGTTCTATTTCCTGAAAATAATTCTAGAAGTAAGAGGGACATGTCCCGCCACCGCAGCATATAATGGTTACTGCGGTCCTGGCTTAACGTCAATGAAAAGAGATGTTGAATTATTGAAAATTTTAATATTGGCTTTATCATATCAACATACTGTATCTAAACAAATGGAATGACATGCGTTTATCAAATTTTTCAGGAAAATTAAAACAGAAATGACAAAAATAGACAATTTTACTTTTTTTTTTATTTGTACTACTGTGATGGATAATGATTGTATGTAGTGCAATCTCTGATTGGGATAAAAATGCCAGTGGTGAATGAATTGAAATGAAATGTATAAATATTTAATATGTAATAAAGTTTCATTAAAATAAAACAATCAGAAATAAGAAAAAAAAAAAAAAGTGCAAAGATGCCAAATGTATTATATTTCAAAAGGTTAACATTACTCAAAATAACAGGGGGAACTTCAAGTAAATTATTTAGGTCAAAGGGGTTCAGCTGACAAAAAAGTTTGGGAACCCCTGCTCTAATACAATGACATTCATATCTTGTTTTGAATCTTTTTTTTATTATGTCTTTGTCGACTCCCCTTCATTGGCAGACTAGGATTGCAATGATTTGTTTTTGTTCTTACCATTAAAATGTGCGTGTATATATATATATATATTCCTTTGGAAAATGTTTTCAAATTTGATGTGATGGCAGCATTATTATATTATATAATGTATTATATATTATATACATACTGCTGTTTCAATGGGTTTCTGTGCATCCATGTTTTGTGAATATCTTGCAGTTCTCTTTCTGTCCCTGAGGTTTCAATTTTATATCATCTCTCTTGAATGATTCACTGAATCTGACTTGAAGAAGGCATCCCGCTAAAAGTATGAAACTCTTGTAGCTTCAACATTTCCGCATGCAGTTGGGATTGAACCAAGGTTTATTATGGTCCATAAAACAAAAGGTTACTCTTCTTCTCCACAATTTTAATTCATCTTAACAAAACATAATTGTGGTCATAGTTGTGCTGTGTTTTTTGGTATTATAAACCAAATTTGAGATTACATTAATGATTAAAGCTTGAATATTTCACAATGACTTGATTTAGAGTGACAAAGCAACTGGATGTCATGCATTTCATTTAGGCAATGCAAGTCTATTTATTTGAAATATATACAGTATAAATTTTTTTAATGTTTATGCTTTCTCTTAATGAAAACAACCTCTGTGTGTATGACAGTGCTTGTCAATTTTGACAACGTAATGTACTAATAAATCATAATTGTGTGGATCTTGTTTTATGGGCGAGATAATCTGTCAGTATAGGTTGGCAGAGAACGGGTCGTGTCAGGGCAAGTTCTATATTGATACGTTCCGGCTCCCTCATGAATAATATTAACTGATGTGTCATCAGAGAGCAAGCTTGGACGTGCATCCCCTCTGACCACACAGCTCTATCTTTATGTTAATTGAGAACTTCCTTTTTATCAGCCCTGCTGGAATACATTTCTGGATGCTGATGGTCTGCAGGGAAATGTTACTGCCCGATATTTCCCATATCACACATGCTTGACGATATAACTTAAAGGTGCAGTCAGTAATTTGTTTGTTTATGTAATCTTGAACTTACACTGACACCTTGGGGTCTGGATGCAGCATCATTTAAATGCAATAGTTTTCAGTTTTTGATGCCACTGTAGAAATTAACTAATCACAGTCAGCCAAGATTATTTTAATCCAGGAGGGAAAGTGTTCGATAACAGGGTGATTATTGAGATTGAGCGAGTAGTATTCTGCTTGTCATGTGATTATTACATGGCAGCCTCCATGAGGAGACCCTCTCCATGTAGACTAAAACAGTTTTTATAAGGTTACTTTAATGACTATAGTCTTTATAACATGTGAGTGCTCATGATTTTATACATTAGTTTCAAAATTACTATTAATGAATTTTGGAGTAAAATTTTAAAATGAGAAAAAAATATTACTGAATGCACCTTAAACAAATGCAATCTCAACATTTTTCAGCCTTTAGACATTATTTATTATATCTTGATTTTTAAATATTTGCTCAGAATTGGCTTAAACAGTTGTTTGGTTGAAATAAGGAATCATTATTTCGACCATTGAGCCGTTGTATAGCCAAATATATAAAAAATGTCTGATGCAGGAAGTGAAAGACAGTCAAAACTTAGTTAAATAATAATAATTCAAAAATCTAGTTAAATGGTAGCCAAGGCATGTTTTGCAGTTTTCACTAAGTGAACACAAGACAGACTAAGATTGCTAAAACATTTGAAAGCATAAAAAATGTCCCACGGGGGCTTCTATGAACATTTTTGATTGATGATGCAAGCTAATCATCAATTTTTTAATTGAATCTATGACCAAAGGCATGTTTTCCACTGTTTTGCTAAATCAATTCAGGAAACATTTGATTTAATCATTTATATGTATGCACAAATACAAAGCAATAAACAACAGTATCTACATATTAAATACATTTACTTTGTACTTAAAGTATGTAAATAAAGGGACACTAGCACCAACAAATGGGATTGCAAAAATAAACGTTGCTTTTAAAACAGCTTTCTGAATATGTCCCCCATCTGCCATTGATCAAACAAAGAGATAGTCCCACCCTTAGCTCAAGCCATTGGTAACATTGTTGGGGTGGGTCTAAGTGCGTCGCAATATTCTAAAACATTTACTTTTTAATGGCTCACTTTTAGTTGTCTCTGCATTTTAAATTTGAATAGGAGAATGTATTTTAACATGGAAAAAGTTACATACTTTTGCTTTAAGCATTTTAAAACATGAAAAATGCCATGTGGGGAACATGTTTGAGTGATAATGTACTGTAAATGAATTGCTGAATCAGCATTTTGAATTAAATCACTGCAAATTTTGAACTGATTCTCGGAAATGCATTGAACTTACCAACTCTATCTTTTTTTCCTTCTGAAGTTTAAATGACACTATTAAAACATCTCACTGCTGTTATACTCACAAGACATGAGACAGTGAGTGTTTTTCTGAATTGTGCATCACTTTTGGTCAACTCCTGTTGCTTTTAAATGTGCTTTATAAATAAAGCCTGACTTGACTTAACAGAGAGGGTTTGCAAAATTAATCCAATGACATTTTAAGGACTGTTCATACCAAACGCAACACACTGTTTTCAATTGTTTTTGTATGTAAACATGCACTAGATGGACGTATTTGACTATTGCACTGTGTCTCACTGTTTCTTAGACACTGTGTCAAGTTTAAAAGAACTTCGACTTTTAAAAACTCGTCTCTAGACACCTGTGTTCTGTTATATTAGCTTTTTTTAGCGCATTTGGTTTGAACGGCCTCTTAGTCAAATGGCTTTTTAGGAAACTTAAGGTTCATATACAAGCTGCTTGATTTTATATTGCCTGCAATGCCATCACAAGTATATCATGAATATTCAATATATCGCCAAGCCCTAAGCGCAAAATTACATATTTCTCTTTGGAAAATGTGTATAGCTCCTGATCAGCTCCTGAGATCTGCTTTCATGTGTATTGATGGACATTTCCTCAGGCATCTGATATGCAAGCATAAACCAGAGGATGGAAGCTGTGCTAGGTTTTGTTAAATAGACATTTGAGATGGTTTTAGGGATTTAGATTCAGGTAAATATTGTACGGAGTAAGTATAAGAAATGTTTGTCTTCATGAACATATGTTGCGTGGCAGTTGTGTAGGTGGATACTGTTAAGTCGATGTGTGTGTCTGATGAATTGTGCCAGAGGTATGAATGTCATTACAGATCCAAACAGGAGCTGATTTTTCTCACTATCTTTCTCTCCCCTTGAGTCTGATCTTTAATACACAGCTGAGAGTGGGTGTTTTAAAGGGTTAATAGTAACCCGTCTGCATACAGGCTGTTTGGCACTAAGTTATAAATCTACCAGGGCTGTCTGTCTCTCCATTGTGTAGTCTCTCTCTCACTCTCTGTCTCTCCCAGGATGCAGAAAAAATGTGTCAGATGAAAGTATGATGAATTTAGCTTAGACTCGATGAAGTCAGTCAGGCACAAAACTGAGCTCAATCCTAGCAATACTACTTGTGATAGAAAAAAATGGAGAGAGTTCTGTTTATACTGTTCTGTTCAACCAATTGAATGAAAAATAAATCATCAGTCAGATGAACTTGCATCAGCAACATAGAACTACATACACTGCAAAAAATAAAATAAACAAAATGTAATCACTATTTTTGTCTTGTTTTCAAGTGAAAATATCTTAACACTCTTTAAACAAGATTAATTTATTTGAGAAGCAAAATTACATTTGCTATTAAGTCTTGTTTTAAGAGAAATTTAGCAACATTAAGAGGTTTATGCTTACAACAAGAAAGAAAATATTTTAAACAAGATAGACCTTGTAAAAGTAGACTTGTTTCCTTTTGAAATCAGTTTGTTCATCTTAACCCATTGGCAAGTATAGGCTTTTCTTTGTATTAAGTATAAACCTCACTTAATTTTGTTATATTTCACTGAATACTAGGTTTACTAGATAAACCACATACTGATTATTTGGTTAAGAAACTGAGATTTAGGTTGGGTTTCTGTTTTAGAAATAAATCATGTTTTTCATTTGTTGCAAGAAAGAAACTTGTTGCTGCTGCTTTTCTCCCTGTTCTTGATTATGGCGATATTTTGTACAGGAATGCTAGTGTTTCTTCATTGCAGATTATTGATGCAATTTACCATGGTGTGTTGAAATGTATTACTGGATGTGGAGGTTTTAACTCATCATTGTGTCTTGTATACAAAGGTTGAATGGCCTTCTCTGTTTGTACATAGACTCTTTCATTGGTACACCTTCATTTATAAAGCACTAATAGGTTTGTTGCCCAAGTATCTTTTAACACTTGTTAATATTCATACAAACTCTTACTATAGCCTACACTCTGATGATATTTTATGTGCCCTAGTCCCTAAGGTGAGGACTGAGTTTGGAAAGAAAGCTTTTTCATTCGCTGCTCCTTTTTTTGGGATTGTTCTTCAGCAAAGCTTGAAATTACAAACTCTAGTGCATTTAAATGTATTCATGAGTCAAGTCAGAGACTTTTTAGACAGCAACTTTGGTGAGTGTCAATGTTTTTAATGTATAATTATCTTAATTTTAATTGTATTTTATTTACCAAATTTTGTATACTTGTTTATTTACTTGTGCGTCTCATGTTTATTGTTACAAAGTTTTATGCTGCCATTTTGGCCAGGATCTCTCGTAAAAGAGATATGCAATCTTAAGAGCCTAACCTGGTAAAATACAAGTATTAATAATATATATACACTGTGTGGAATAATGTACAAATTTTGCTGTTACAGAAGGAAATTTTTACTTTAATTCACCAAAGTGGCATTCAACTGATCACAAAGTATAGTCAGGACATTACTGATGTAAAAAATAGCACCATCACTATTTAACAAAAGTAATTTTTTTTTATCAAATCTAGACAGGCCCCATTTCCAGCAGCCATCACTCCAACACCTTATCCTTGAGTAATCATGCTAAATTGCTATTTTGGTACTAGAAAATCACTTGCCATTATATCAAACACTGCTGAAAGCTATTTGGATTGTTAAATGAAACTTAACATTGTCTTTGTGTTTGTTTTTGTTTTTGAGTTGCCACAGTATGCAATAGACTGGCATGTCTTAAGGTCAATATTAGGTCAAAAATGGCAAAAAAGAAACAGCTTTCTCTAGAAACTCATCAGTCAATTGTTTTTAGGAATGAAGGCTATACAATGCTTGAAACTGCCAAAAAAAACAGAAGATTACATACAAAGGTGTTCACTACAGTCTTCAAAGGCAAAGGACAACTGGCTCTAACAAGGACAGAAAGAGATGTGTAAGGTCATGTGTACAACTAAACAAGAGGATAAGTACATCAGACTTTCTAGTTTGAGAAATAGACACCTCACATGTCCTCAGCTGACAGCTTCATTGAATTCTACCCGCTTAACACCAGTTTCATGTACAACAGTAAAGAGAAGATTCAGGGGTACAGGCCTTATGGGAAGAATTGCAAAGAAAACAAAAATAAAAGGTTAGAGTGGACAAAGAAACACAGACATTGGACAACAGATAATTGGAAAAGAGTGTTATGGATCTTAATCCTTGATCTTAATAAGCTTTTTGTGGGATCTGCTAGACTGTAAGGTGTGTGAGAAGTGCCCGACAAGACAGCCACATCTATGACAAGTGCTACAGGAAGTGTGGGGTGAAATGTCACCTGAGTATCTGAACAAACTGACAGCTAGAATGCAAAGGATCTGCAAAGCTGTAATTGCTGCACGTGGATTTTTTTTTATTTATTTTTTTATTTTTATTTTTTTATGAGAACTCTTTGAAGTAGTTTAAAAAAAAAATCAAATTGTAATAGTAATTTTTCATGTTATTAATGTCCTGACTAAACATTGTGATCAGTTAAATGCCACTTTGGTGAATAAAAGTACCAATTTCTTTCCATGAGAGCAAAATCTGTACATGATTCCAAACTTTTGGCTGCCAGTCTGTGTGTATATATATATATATATATATATATATATATATATATATATATATCTCATGTCATATGCTTCTCAAGTAAATGTGTCTTCTTTTAAAGGTGTTTGAATATTTTTTGGAAAACAAGACAAAAAATAGATTAGGATGAAGTAGATATGGGTTGCAGTGTAGACTAACATAGAGAAGAGAAGAGCTCACTGTTCAGCATTGTTCTTCATAATTCCACAAAACTGAAAATTAATGGTGCTTGCTAAATCCCTCATAGGATTAGGGATTTGAGCTGATCCTAACCAAAGTAATACACTTACATGTAACTCGTCCTGAACCGTTTATGCTGTGGATGTAATTGAGATCTGAAATCAATGTGATTGTACTTGCAGTATAATTTTCTTTTGGTAGAAGATAAAATCCCATAGATTTACATTGAAGGAGGACCTGAGCCACATAGAAACCAGAATATCATGAAGACTTGGGGGTATATAGGCTCTTTTTACTAGGGCCAATATAACAACTCCAAGAATTACACATCACTCCCAATACTTATTACAGTGATATTTTTTTATAAAGTAAATTTTCAGTCACCCATCTTTTGAAAATCTCTGCAGCTATTGAAAGTACTTTTGGTGAATGTAGTGTTGTGAGTTATTTGCAGGGCTGGAAATTGTCTCGCTCTGAACAGAGAAAGAGAGGGTGGCTCGACAGAGCCAATAGGACTGTTGTGTGTCAATCATTTTTGCAGCATTTATTAGTAGTTTAAAAAATAATGGTAAATAGTTCAGAAAATATTAGCAAAATAAAGACTTTTTATACAACTCCTTGATTAATACGTGTATGTGTCTCAGTGTGATGAAGGCTGAATATTTTCACTCTTCAAATGATAAATAGCTCATGTGCAACATTAGTTATATTTTGAAAGGATGTTTATTTCCTGTCTTTATCAGAGTCTATTAAAATAATTGAAAATGATTTGAGCCCATCATAAATTCTGATGAATTTCCCAGTGTGAGGTGAGTCAGTGACTGCATTCAGACAAGATGGCTCTGCTATCAGTTCATCTCAGCACATGTCTGTGTAAATTTATGCCTCAGTGTTCTCAGATCATTCACTGCTGGTACATTTCTCAGTGCAGTCTTTAGCACGTCAGTATTTAATTTGTTATGCAAATGCTGCTAAATTATATACATAATTGAGATTTTTTTAAATCAAGGGATCAAAGCATCATTTTCTAAAAGTCACTTTCACACATATCAATGTCACATTGTTTTTCTTGCTTTAGTGTTAAATGCCTGACAGTTTGTCTTTTTACATTTACATTTATTCATTTAGCAGATGCTTTTATCCAGAGTTGTAAAAAAGTTGTAGGCGAAAGTCTGGAAAAGTGATTTGGTGCCTCTTTGTGTTGGTAACACAAGTCACCACCGGAGCTGATAGAGAAGCCTACAAGGCTAGTATAGATTAGTGTAACACGGCCGTTCCATAGACGTTCTATGGGCGGTACACTGGCGAGGAGACAAGAGGTCATTCTTTTTTAATGGATGTCTATGGAGGAGATGCTTCACAACGGTGAATAAACCATTTTTGTGTGGAAACAGCTCATCACTTAGTGAATTAACCGCCTGTCCGCTAATCTTTTACAAGTTTTACACTAAACAATCCTTTTGGAGTGAGCTATGTGTGGAGTTTACTATGATAAAATTGCTGTTTTATAAGAGAATTCACAGATGATTTTATGATCGGAAGGTGTCAGTTTATGGCTCTCTCCATTTATTTGTATAGCATCAGCAAACTGTCGAAAAATGCTAGTTGACCGTTACAGCCGTTACACTCTCCAATGATAAAACCACGAAGGTTGTTATTTCAGAACTATAAGATCTCTGGTGTCTTGAACTATAAGAGCCTTGAACTTAATACGTGCAGCAACCAGCAGCCAGTGTAGAGAGACAAGGAGGGGTGTAGCATGCAGTCTTTTTCACTATGCAGACTGGGAGTATAGTGAGTGGCAGTTCCAGTCAGTAATACTACATTAATCCTCCTATTGTGTTGTCAGTTTGACCCACATTCAAATTTTAAACTGTCTAAAACACTGGTTAATCTATTTATTTCTTCTTGACATTTTGTGACTTTACCTCATTTAGGGTCCTGTGCTGCACAGTCACAGAATAAAAAAATGTCTTATGTTTTTTTGTTATGTTTGGTTCCCACTGCCCTGTGAGGGAACAAGGGGCTTTCTCACACTTTTTTCAGTGTTGCAACTAGGGCTACCCCTAATAGTCGACCAAACATTAGTTGATGAGAAGAGTCTTGGTTGACCAAGTTTTGATTGGTCGGTTGGTCGCAGAAATAATTCCACAGGAAACCGACGAAAACCGGTATTACCGTGGGTTGGACGCAAGGTGGTACTATGGGGTAAATTTTATTTAGGGTTAGGGTTTAGCCTACACAATAAAGCAAGACACCTTGATTTCAAACGTTGAACTTAATTTTTTATTTATTTTAACTAGAAATTCAAATGAAACTGGAAAAAAAAAAATTATGTGCAATTAAAATGTGTGTTGTTAAACTTTTTGAAAGATGGCTTTACAACAGTTGTGAAGGGCAACATCTCTCTGGCAAAGAACCTACTTCATCTGTGCATTCTCTACCGTTCAGGTATTTTGTTGTCTGGGAAAGTACATCGTGTGTGAATAAATTTTTTTGTTCCCTCCTTCATGATATATACATGTGTATATATACAGCATATCGCAATATCCAAAAACATCGGCAACCCCCGGGCTGAGGGATCGGTGAATATTCTTGCTTTAGAGATTTTGCATTGAAAATTAAATCAATTTATTTAAAAAATGAAAAATCAAATACATTTCTAAATTCATATTGCACTCAAACAAAACAAAAAAGCAATTAAAATAATGAAGTAATCAAAAAAATAATATAATAATATATATATATATATATATATATATAAGTAACAACCTTTCCATTTACCGTCAGGCAAGTATCCATCTAAACATGCAGGTGGAAAATTACTTAACACAAATTAAGACATAAAAACGATTATAAATGTACAAATAATAATTATAATGATGATAATAATCACTGAAATGTAAATCATGGTTCGAGGTGAACGTGTTTTTGTATTATTTTATGTTTTAATCACAGATTTTTAGGCTGCAGAGTTGTGGTCACAATGAACTGCTCTGTGGAAATAAAGTGAACTGAACTCAAAGCACCTCCTGAGCTGAGATGTCTGAGGTCATTTGCAGCACTCATAGATGATACTGATCTTGCAAAAAAAAAAAAAAAAAAATCAGAAGACAGAACCAAAGAAAGAGTGAGAACCTTTTACATGCGCGTGTTCCACGAGACTGCATGCCTCTGTACAAACAGCGTGTCATACATGCGCATAGATGGCTTTTCTGTTATCTGTTCTTAATAATATAATAAAGTGTGTTTCTTCAAACACGTGTCTGTGTGTCTACGGGCAAATTATTTGTAATATTAATTTTATAATAATAATAGCCTAATAATAATAATAATAATAATAATTTAATACATTAATGGGAAAACAAGCCAAATATCGTCTTGACATCGTCAAATGCATCAGATATTGCCGATCACTCTGGCCAACGTCGACCCCCTAGATCATCGTCTGTCGGCACAACCTAATGTGCATTTCTCTCTATAAATTAACAAAATGTTCAGACAGTCTCCTTGCTGGTTTTTCCAACACATTCAGAATCATTATCGATTTTGCCAGTGTCGCTGTGGCTCCCTTCGTGCGTGCGCTTGTAAAATTTATATTTTAAAGGCTCATTATTACGGTTTAGTATTTCTCTGTAATGTAGAACAGTGTTAGCAATGTTACTTATAACATTCTTTCTCAGCCCTGGAACTCAAACCATTTTCTGATGCCCCCCAAAATATATATATTTAAGTAATTAAATTAATATCATAAACGTGCGACAACTGGTCGACTAATGGCTTAAACTAACGACTACTAGTCGACTAGGAAAATCTTTGCCCTAGCTGCAACAGACTTTGTCAGAAAAAGAGTGTAAAATGAGCTCCAAAAAAATTACAATCGAAGATGTCCTTTCACATATTTTTGACTGTGAAACTCAAATAGATGAAGAAACAGAGGGGACATGGGATCCTTCAGAGACAGAGGGAAATTATGTTGGAGATCAAAATCCCCATATTTCCATGGATGAAGAGGTTTCAGAGACAGAGGTTGCTTTATAGACAGAGGGCAATGTACAGTAGTTGAAAATTCAGAAGCTGAATTCTCCTTGGATGATTTAGAGGACGAGTTTGCCTTAGGATCTGATAGCAACGAAGAAACCCAGCAGCCATCAAGAAGTGTGGGGCTATGGAAATCTAAAGATGGTAATATAGAATGGTCATCTACACCAGTGGTTCTCAAACTTATTTGTACCAAGGCACATCTTTGTAAATATTAAATTTCCAAGGCACACCATTTTTTTCCTCAAAATACAATGAATCTCCGCTTAAACCATTTTCACATGGTATATCTTCACTATCTCTCGGTCCATGCGTGCACGCGAAAGAGAGAAGAGGAGAGCGCTCGCAGCCGTGTGAGACTGAGAAAACGGCACTTTGAATGCAAAACTAACTAACGTGCCTCTTTTAAAAGTACTTGGTATATGATGCAAGATGCATCAGGGAGTTTTTATTCTGATTGTAGGTTGCAATAATAAGTTAATAACTTTGGGTGTAAGATCAGCTGTCACTAGCACCGATGCAGCCAAATAATTGTCCAAATTCACATGCAGTAATTTTCACTCGCAAATGCTGGAGCTCTACAAATTCCATGCCACGATACACCAGTGTGCCGCGGCACGCCGTTTGAGAACCACTGATCTACACACACACACACACACACACACACACACACACACACACACACACACACACACAAAAGCAGAGGCAGACAGCCAGCCTCCAGAGTTATCAAAATGGCTCCAGGCCCAACATGATTCGCTGTCACCTGAGTCCACAACATACAATCAGCTTCTGAAATTTGAAGTTTAATTATGCTTCAGTAGTTCGCAGTTAATGTAATCCTGTATTAAGAAGAGTGTAAACGTGTGGCTCACTATTCTTACTCTGGCTGTGTGATTGGTCGGATTAAATGAACTTGCTCCTCCTGAACCTTGTCAATAAAATGACATAAAGTTTGTGAAAATGTTCAATGAAATTATAATATATTTAAAAAAAAATAGATGTTATACTTGGTTTAGAGTCACAGCTTGTGAAAATGAAAATGTAAAATAAAATTCTAAAATGTTTAAAAATAAATACAGTTTAATTTTCATAAATTCTCATATATCTCATTTTTGTTTATTTTTTGACAAGTTTTTTCAAATAATTGATTTTTGGTGAATTGTATGAACCCAGCATACTGTGTGGGTCAATTTGACCTCTAACACAAAGGGAGGACCTATTTTTTTTTTTTTTTAACACAATAGGAGGGCTAAAGATGAATAATACCTAGAGATTGACCTTGTATTCAGATTGTCCCT